>NC_052335.1:25189777-25504221 GCF_016432855.1 Salvelinus namaycush | reverse complement strand
TACGGGCTAAACAACCTAGCTATAAAAAGTTAGCTGACACACTGATCAATACATTTCTGACTATAGCTAAATAGCTCTCTAAGGTCTGCAATGACTGACATGACAAGAGGAAAACTGATGATGCACTACTCAATTTCGAAATCGCCCCTTGTGCATTCTACTATTACAACTTTCAAGAGTAGGTTGAACGCCAGACTGAGTTCCCCCCAGGGGGCGCGCCCCACAGTTTGGGAACCACTACGTTACTGTATTGGCTTCAGGAGAAGTGGACACAGTTAGGAGAGCTTTGTCTTTCTGTAGTACGTACTAACCCATTCACTTCACCTACTGCTCGCTTTACAGATTTAATTGACAATTGGAGAGATTTCCACAATCAGGAACTTAGGATGAATCCTACCCAGTGTCTCCCACCAATAGAACAGACTCCCCGAAATGCAGGGCCCGTCCCACCAGCACGGCCAGTCTCCTCATCCCCCGCGTCCACACCACGTGACGGAACTCCTCAGGCACGCCCGCGATGCTGTCCACGAACGGACCTGCCATTCACAATAAACCAGATTAACTCTGACACACTGGCCAATACAAATAGCCTAATAAACCTTATCAAAATCATTAGCAGATAAGTATGTTACAAAGGGAGGTGGTATCATTCCAGGACAACACCACATGATGGACAATCCATCCACTTCACACTCAATATTTATGTTCACACTCCATTGACCCCACATAATGGGGAATAGTGATACACTGTACCTTGTTGTCTCAACATTGAAAGTACATATTTATGCATGTGTAGCCAAGAGTTGAGGTTTCTCTCATTCCCTATATGCCCTTATAAGACACCATATTCACACTGAACATTCTCCATTCCACATTCATATTGAACATTCTCCATACCACATTCATCTTGAACATTCTCCATACCACATTCATCATTCCACATTCATCTTGAACATTCTCCATACCACATTCATCTTGAACATTCTCCATACCACATTCATCTTGAACATTCTCCATTCCACATTCATCTTGAACATTCTCCATACCACATTCATCTTGAACATTCTCCATACCACATTCATCTTGAACATTCTCCATACCACATTCATCTTGAACATTCTCCATACCACATTCATCTTGAACATTCTCCATTCCACATTCATCTTGAACATTCTCCATACCACATTCATCTTGAACATTCTCCATTCCACATTCATCTTGAACATTCTCCATACCACATTCATCTTGAACATTCTCCATACCACATTCATCTTGAACATTCTCCATACCACATTCATCTTGAACATTCTCCATACCACATTCATCTTGAACATTCTCCATACCACATTCATCTTGAACATTCTCCATACCACATTCATCTTGAACATTCTCCATTCCACATTCATCTTGAACATTCTCCATACCACATTCATCTTGAACATTCTCCATACCACATTCATCTTGAATATTCTCCATTCCACATTCATCATTGCACATTCTGTATTTTGACAGAACAGTTGTAGTCACAGTAGTGCTTTCCTGTGTTGTTGACACACTCCCCCAATATGAACTGTTTGTGAATGAGCAGGGTCATGCACACAGTTGGGTCAGGGGCAAAAGGGCATGTTGGTGTGTGTGTGTGTGTGTGTGTGTGTGTGTGTGTGTGTGTGAGAGAACCAGGCTCTACTTACTAAACTGTGTGGTGAGTTGTTGCTCTGAGAACAGGGTGTCAGAGTTCACCGTCCTCTTGAAGTGTTTCTCCAGGATGGACTGGATAGTGGAAGCCTCCTCTGGCTTCCTGACCCGCCCAGCCAGCAGCATGAACCCTGAGACACACACACACTTCAACAATCCTAAATACTTAGGTGAAAAGACATTACCATTGAAGTGAAATGGAACATGATTTCACACATAAATCACACTGAAAAACAACAGATAGAGAAAGCAATAGAGACAAAAGCGGATGATAGTTTGTCGTATAAGACGGGACGAAATTGCTGCTGTGATCCTATTGGGGCTTACCGTCATCAGCCAAATGTTGCAGCCAATCGCGGGAGGCATCTGTCTGCTCCTCCAGCCGATAGCGGTCGGCCCAGCGGAAGAGATCTCTCAGGGTGATGAAGCCATGTTTCCCAGCAAACACTGTAGATCCCCTGCGAAGAGACTACACACACACAGTGAGTTATAAAAGTATAACACAACATTACCTTATTGCCAATGAGTTAGCATATGAAAGGAGATGAAATATGAGACAGTCACCTGGAGATCCTGCATGACTTTGACCAGCTTGGAGCAGTAGGATGGAGGAAGACTACATCTCTGGCAGAGGATGGTCTCTAGCTCATCACTAGGCAACTCGTCAAAGTGAAGCTCCACAAAACGATTCCTGAAGGCCCTGGACAGCACCTGAGGGGAGAGAAATTATATTGCACTCGCTGAGACCTGGTCTACAAAACTACACTTTCATCACCATCCTAATTCCTGTGCCCGAAGGAACAGATCCCATAGTACTCAATGAGCGTAGAAAATGTGTGCTTGCTTTTCTTGCACTATTTATGGCTGTGAAATAACCAAACTACACTATCCCAATTGAATCCTAATAACCCACTATGGCCCGAGTCACACGTACCTTTCTGCCTCCGTAGAGACCAGGAGGATTCTGGGTAGCAAACAGCATGAATCGGGGGTGCGCTTTGATCACTTCCTGTGTCTCTGCGACAAACAGCTCCCTGTTGTCATCCAGCAGTCTGTTGAGGGCCTCCAGGACGTCAGTAGGGGCCAAGTTCAACTCATCCAGAATAATCCAGTATCCTTTCCTAATAGCGTCAATCAGAACGCCTACAGGGGAAGCATACAGAGACACACACGCAGAAGCACACACACAAAACGAAGACATTACACCGTGATCATGAACAGAACAGTCTGTGTGAGACACTGACTGCAGGGCTACAGTGTAGAACTGGCCGTACCCTCTTTGAAGACCAGCTTGCCCTTGCCGTCAGAGGAGTAGCAGCCCATGTACTCCTGGATGTCTGTGTGCTCGTGGTTGTTGATCCTGACACACTGGTTCCCCGTGGCAGCTGCTATCCACCTGACCAGGCTGGTCTTTCCCACCGAAGTCTCTCCTTGGATCAGGACGGGGTGGCTCCTGAAGAACAAACAAATATAGAAACAGAATATTTCTAGTAGATCCGGTTAGTGTCTGTTTCAATGTGCACTTAGTGGAAGATGAATTGGCTGACCTCAAGTGTAGAGGTCATGGATTTGTCCCTAATGGCACCCTTTCCCTAGTGCACTACTAGGGTGCCATTTGGGACGCCGACTGTGTCCAGACAAGAAGGGCAGAGAAACAATCAAGTACTTAGTGGGGACGACTGATCTGTGGTGAGGTCGTGTAGAATTGACCTGTGGTGAGGTCGTGTAGAATTGGGTAGTGTCTGTTTTCAGTGTGTTTCAATTGTGCAATTGATTTTCCTTGGACTGAAGTGTGGAGGTCATGTATGCATCCCTAATGGCACCCTATTCCCTAGTGCACAAATTCTGACCAGAGCCTTGGGATTAGTGCACTATGTAGGGAATAGGGTGCCATTTGGGACGCATACCATGTGTCCAGATAAGACTAAATGAACCTCGTAATGAAGGGCAGAGAAACAATCGAGCACTGGGAACGATTGACCTGTGGTGAGGTCATGGCAACTACCCTCCACCATGACAACAGCAGCAGCAGCAACGTGGGAAAGTCATGTCATCTTTATGGCAGCAGTGATGACACAACCGATATTAGCCAATACAACTCAAGTGACGCTCACTGTGCCAGCAACAGGTTGATGATACAACAGTCAGTGAGTGGCTACTAGGACTATACCACAGGTATTGACTAGGTTGACTGATTAATTGATCCAGGGGGATGGGGGACAGCAGAAGGGGGAGTTTCCTACCCAGCGGACACCACCCTGGCCAGGTCACGCAGGTTAAGCTTGACGGAGGTAGTGAGGATGTAGCTGGGGTCCAGAGCCGGCTCCATCTCCCCCTGGGATACCCAGTAGCCCTCCATCTGAATGCAGGGCCGCCCCGTGGGCTCCGGAATGGGCTGTGGCAAAACACAGGGAGAACCATGGCTACTGAGGAATCTCATATTGAGGAATTATTAAGCTTCTTCTTAATTATCCATCTCAATTAATACAAATATGGAACCAATAAAGTCATATTACAGGCCTGCAGTATTACCTGCTTCAGAAACTTGATGTTTCCCCCCATGATGTGTTGACACACCAGTTTCTGGACCATTGGATGGGAGCTGCGGTCCAGCTGGGTAAGGAAACTCAAACAGAAGCCCTGGGAAAAGAGACCGATGGAGAATCTGGTCACATCTGAACCTATGGTCCAATCAATGAAGTTACTAAGGATATCAATATACAGTGCATTCAGGAAACTATTCAGACCCTGACTTTTTCCACATGTTTTTTTAACATGACAGGCTTATTCTAAAATGGATTAAATAGTCCCCCCTCCCCCTCATCAATCTACACACAATACGCTATATAGACAAACCAAAAACTGGTTTACAATTTTTTGCAAATACATAAAAAAATTGAAATATCACATCTACATAAGTATTCAGACCCTTTACTCAGTACTTTGTTGAAGCACCTTTGGCAGGGATTACAGCCTTGAATCGTCTTTGGTATTACGCTACTAGCTTGGCACATCTGCATTTGGGGAGTTTCTCCCATTCTTCCCTGCAGATCCTCTCAAGCTCTGTCAGGTTGGATGAGCAGCACAGCTATTTTCAGGTCTCTCAAGAAATGTTCGAGTTGGTTCAAGTCCGGGCTCTGGCTGGACAGCTCAAGGACATTCAGAGACTTGTCCAGAAGCCACTCCTGTGTTGTCTTGGCTGTGTGCCTAGGGTCTTTGTCCTGTTGGAAGGTGAACCTTCGCCCCAGTCTGAGGTCCTGAGCGCTCTGGAGCAGGTTTTCATCAAGGATCTCTTTGTACTTTGCTCTGTTCATCTTTCCCTCGATCCTGACTAGTCTCCCAGTCCCTGCCGCTGAAAAACCTCTACACAACATGATGCTGCCACCACCATGCTTCACCGTAGAGATGGTGCCACGTTTCCTCTAGACGTGACGCTTGGCGTTCAGGCCAAAGAGTTCAATCTCGGTTTCATCAGACCAGAGAATCTTGTTTCTCATGGTCTGAGAGTCCTTTAGTTACCTTTTGGCAAACTCCAAGCAGGCTGTCATGTGACTTTTACTGAGGAGTGGCTTCTGTCTGGCCACTCTACCATAAAGGCCTGATTGGTGGAGTGTTGCAGAGATGGTTGCCCTTCTGGAAAGTTCTCCCATCTCCACAGAGGAGCTCTGTCCAAGTGACCATTGGGTTCTTTGTCACCTCCCTGACCAAGGCCCTTCTCCCCCGATTACTCAGTTGCCAGGCGGCCAGCTCTAGGGAGAGTCTTGGTGGTTCCAAACTTCTTCCATTTAAGAATGATGGAGGCCACTGTGTTCTTGGGGACCTTCAATGCTGCAGAAATGTTTTGGTACCCTTTGCCAGATCTGTGCCTCGACAGAATCCTGTCTCGGAGCTCTACGGACAATGACTTCAACCTCATGACTTGGTTTTTGCTCTGACATGCATGGCTAACTGTGTGACCTTATATAGACAGGTGTGTGCCTTCCCAAATTATGTCCAATCAATTGAATTTGCCACAGGTGGACTCAAATCAAGTTGTAGAAACATCTCAAGGATGATCAATGGAAACAGGATGCACCTGAGCTCAATTTAAGAGTCTCATGGCAAAGGGTCTGAATACTTATGTAAATAAGGTACTTCTGTTTTTATTTTATAAAATAAAAATTTATATATAAATTAGCATAAATAAATAAAAATCTGTTTTTGTTTTGTCATTATGGGTATTGTGTGTAGATTGATGAGATGTTTAAAAAAATATATATTTCAGAATAAAGCTGTAACGTCACAAAATGTGGAAAAAGTCAAGGGGTCTGAATAATTTCCGAATGCACTGTATGCTTAATTAGTCAATATAAAGGATCTCGAAATCAATGCTGGGAGAGCTTTGGCCTCCTACCTCGTAGAGAGAGCGCTGGACGCTGTAGCAGGGGTTGGCTGCCACATACTTCAGCGCCCTGCAGAGGGTACGCAGGCTGTAGTGGGGATGATGTCCAGTTCCGTCCACCAGTTTGGAGGTAGTCTCCTTACGCACCATCAGGTAAAAGCTGCAGCAGCAAATACATATTTTTTATTAAAATCTATCAATTAATCAATCAAATCAGCAGTCAATATGACATGACATTCAACATGACTTTGTGGAAACTTGATGAGCCACGTGATGCATATGACAGAGGACAGTATGTAATCTGACCCCTGACCTTATAATCCCGTTGATGACGTTCTTATTGGGGTTCAGGCCTTTCAAGTAGTCAGACACCAGGATGCGCAGGTCTCCCTCATTCTCCAGCTCCTCCACATACAGCTCAGTGAACCTGGGAAAGAAAGAGAGCAGCATGTCAAACCACAGCTAGTTTGGGCCGCCAGATCCCGCCAGAACCTAGTAGGTTTGCCAGTATGCTCATAAGTTAAAGACATTTCACTCAAACACCAGGCCAGCTCAGCCCATGTTCTAACCTGTTCCGTATGCCCAGGGGCAGGTTCCTCTTCCCCACGTCAGTCGCTGGGTTCATGCAGGCAAAGAGACGGAAGTCTGGATGGCGAACCAGGGGCTCTGTACAAAAAAAAGAATTACATGTAATTCCAGTAGCAGCATCAAAGTGATCATATTTCCAAGGTCATAATCAGTTAATACCTTTATGACCAAAGCCATGACAATAATAATATGCAATTATTTACATGTAATGCAATAGTGATATAAAGTGTTATAACATGTCATAACATGCAATGGAGAGCAGTGGGAGCCTCACCAGTGTCTCCACGGTCCAGCAGCACCAGAGAGCCGGCGGTGCCCTCCAGCAGGCCACTCAGACACTCCAGAGTCTCTGCTGCAGCCAGGTTAATCTCATCCAGCAGGATCCACTCTCCCTTCTTCACCGCCTGGGCCAGAGTCCCCTGTAGAGACACACACGGTTTACGATCACAGCAGGTTGGTGAGCAACAGGGATATGTAGTGTGTGTGTGAGAGAGTGAGACGCTTTAGGTAAACCTTTACCTCCACAAAGGCAAAGACCAGTGCGGTCTCACAGGCTCTGATCTGCTGCTGTGTCTGAGCCAGCCTCACGGCCAGGGTTTCCCACTGCTCCTGCAGCAAGGCAGCTGGGGAAACCAGTACACAAAAACCCCAGACTGAGAACAGCCTAAGGCAACACTCACATTTCTGTCACAGTGAGAATAGAAGTAAGCTATTCAAGACAAGAGGGAATGAAGGTACTTATTTTGGTTGTTTTCGAAATGGCAACAATATTATCTATATGATGCACTACAGTGCCTTCCAAAAGTATTCACACCCCTTGATTTATTCCACATTCAGTTATGTTACAGCCTGGATTTAAAATTAATTAAATTTAGATTTTTTGGGGGGCACTGGCCTACACCCAATACCCCCATAATGTCAAAGTGGAATTATGTTTTACAATATTACTTTTTTTCTTTACAAATTAGTAGAAAAAATAAAAGCTGAAATGTCTTAAGTAAATAAGTATTCAACGCCTTTGTTATGGCAAGACTAAATACGTCCAGGAGTAAAAATGTGCTTAACAAGTCACATAATAAGTTCATGGACTCTGTATGCAATACTGTTTAACATGATTTTTGAATGACTACCTCATCTTTGTACCTCACATATTTAATTATCTGTAAGGTCCCTCTGTCAAGCAGTGAATTTCAAGCACAGATTCAACCACAAAGACCATGGAGGTTTTAAAGAAGGGCAACTGTTTTTAAAAACGCAGGCAATGAATACCCCTTTGAGCTTGGTGAAGTTATTACACTTTGGTGTCACTACAAAGATACAGCTGTCCTTCCTAGCTCAGTTGCCGGAGAGGAAGGAAACCGCTCAGGGATTTCACCATGAGGCCAAATCCAGAATTTAAATGGCAGTGATAGGAGAAAACTGAGGATGGATCAACAACATTGTAGTTACTCCACAATACTAACCTAATTAACAGAGTGAAAAGAAGGAAGCCTGTACAGAATAAAAATATTCCAAAACATGCATACTGTTTGCAACAAGGCACTAAATAAGGACAATAACCTAAAACACAAGGCCAAATCTACACGAGTTGCCTACCAAGAAGACAGTGAACGTTCCTCAGTGGCCGACTTACAATTTTGACTTAAAATATACAGTTGAAGTCGGAGGATTACATACACCTTAGCCAAATACATTTAAACTCAGTTTTTCACAATTCCTGACATTTAATTCTAGTACAAACTCCCTGTCTTAGGTCAGTTAAGATCACTACTTTATTTTAAGAACATGAAATGTCAGAATAATAGTAGAAAATTATTTATTTCAGCTTTTATTTCTTTCATCACATTCCCAGTCAGGTTTTCTTCCGCTTGCAAGCCTCCCCCTTTCTCCTCCAAACATAACGATGGTCATTATGGCCAAACAGTTCTATTTTGTTTCATCAGACCAGAAGACATTCCTCCAAAAAGTACTCTCTTTGTCCCCATGTGCAGTTGCAAACCGTAGTTGGCTTTTTTATGGCGGTTTTGGAGCAGTGGCTTCTTCCTTGCTGAGCGGCTTATCAGGTTATGTTGATATAGGTCTCATTTTACTGTGGATATAGATACTTTTGTACCTGTTTCCTCCAGCATCTTCACAAGGTCCTTTGATGTTGTTCTGGGATTGATTTGCACTTTTCGCACCAAAGTACGTTCATCTCCAGTAGACAGAACGCGTCTCCTTCCTGAGCGGTATGACGGCTGCGTGGTCCCATGCTGTTTATACTTGCAAACTATTGTTTGTACAGATGAACGCGGTACCTTCAGGCATTTGGAAATTGCTCCCAAGGATGAACCAGACTTGTGGAGATCTACAATTTTGTTTCTGAGGTCTTGGCTGATTGCTTTTGATTTTCCCATGATGTCAAGCAAAGAGGCACTGAGTTTGAAGGTAGGCCTTGAAAGACATCCACAGGTACACCTCCAATTGACTCAAATGATGTCAATTAGCCTATCAGAAGCTTCTAAAGCCATGACATCATTTTCTGGAATTTTCCAAGCTGTTTCAAGGCACAGTCAATTTAGTGCATGTAAACTTCTGACCCACTGGAATTGTGATACAGTGAGTTATAAGTGATATAATCTGTCTGTAAACAATTGTTGGAAAAATGACTTGTGTCATGCACAAAGTAGATGTCCTAACCGACTTGACAAAACTATAGTTTGTTCACAAGAAATTTGTGGAGTGTTTGAAAAACGAGTTTTAATGACTCCAACCTAAGTGAACGTAAACTTCCGACTTCAACTGTACCTGAAAATCTAGAGAGAAAAAAATACTCAAGAACTGAAAATGGTTGTCAAGCAATCATCAACAACCAATTTGACAAAGCTTGATTAACTTTAAAAATAATAAAAATGGGCAAATGTTGTACAATCCAGTTGTGTAAAATTCTTTGAGACCCAGAAAGATTCACAACTGTAATCACTGCCAAAGGTGCTTCTACAATATTGACTCAGGGGTGTGAATATTTATGTGAATAAGACATCCGTATTTAATTTTAAAAAATGTGCTAACATTTCTAAAAACATGTTTTCACTGTCACTATGGGGTATTGTATGCAGATAAAGACATTATTTAAAAAATGTAATCAATTTTGAATTCAGGAACCACAAATGTGGAATAAGTCAAGGGGTATGAAAACTTTCTGAAGCCATTAGGGAATAGGGTGTCATTTTGGGATGCAAACAATATCTAAAGAGTGTGGTGGTACCATTGTTTTTTTCCTGCAGCTCCGACTTGCTGAGGGCCGACTTGCAAACGTGGTCCATGAGCTTAAGGAGGTCCTGCCAGCGCTTGCCCCTGAAGCAGGTCTGAACATGGCCCAGGAAGGTCAGGTTCTGCTTGCGGGAGTAAGTCTGGGAGAACACATCCTCGAAGGCCTCACGCAGGGGCAGCAGGATCAGCTTGTGGTCCACTGGTTTATACCTTAGATCAGGGAAGAGAATATGCCTACTCAGTACCAATGCAGGCCAGTGTAATATCCCTGTCTGAATATGCTGGTATAGGTGTAAGTTCATACAAGAAAATGACTAATTCCCTTACCCTCCTAGCAGGTCAGCTGTATCACTCTGCTGGTTCATATTCACCACCCGTAACCTGTGTCCTGGAGAGGGAGAGAGAGAAGGGGAACAGAGGTGTTGGTTAGTGGGTTCCCACTGTAGCATGTTGTCTGAGAGAAGCTTTCTGGCAGAGTGTTGCGTCTCACCAGTGATTCCAGCCAGGTACTGCACAGTGGATGTCTTGCCCGTGCCCGTCTCTCCGACCAACAGAATGGGCTCGCCCTGGGTAACACACACCGCTAGCTGTTCCAAAAGCACTGCAGAGGGCCGCGTGGCAGCAAATGTCTGCTTCTCACTGTGCACATTGAGATACACATTGAGTAAAAGTGTAACCTAACCTATCTCAAATTTGACCTACAACAATTTCAACAAGCATATACTTGAAACCAGGTCAAAATATATATTAATAATACATTCATCAACAAATATACTTTTTTGTTCCCCCCAATTGTAGATTTCCAAAGGTGCCTTTCTGCTGTAGGGTTTTTGTTTTTAGTCATACGCTGAGAACTGGAATATTTTCTGGTTTATCAAAGTGTGTAGTTAGTGATCAATTCAATGTTTATTCAATCAACCAGCGGGAGTCTATTTGGCTGGGTAAGTGTTGGGCCTGGCAAAGCGACAGTAACATCTATATTGTCTAAACAGACAGGTTATGGGCACAGACTGGCAGGGCTGGCAGCTGACTCAGTGTGTTCCATAAGCAACAGCTGTCAGGCAAATATCGGACTACTAACCCTTATGTGGCCGGGTACTTAATTGACTTTAACAAATTGCGGTGCATCAGACGGCAACTCATTCAATTTAGGGTCACACATTTTGCTGACTTACTTGCAGATGCGGACCACTTCGTTCTGCTTCCGTTCCAGGGTCACTCTGCCCACCAAGGCCTCCAGCTCTGTGACAGAGATGCCAGGCTGGTACATCTGGCAGAAATGTGCAGCCTGAGAGGCACACGACCATAGAAATAAGAATGAATAGAATGGCTTGGAAGTTCTAACCTTAGAAATAAGAATTAATTCATGTATTCTTATTTCTATGGACACAACCATCATGTCAACAGTCAACAACCATCACCATGTCTGTCCAATACGGCACCCTTGGCAAATGGCACTCAAAGGGCTCTGGTCAAAAGTAGTGCATTATATAGGGAATAGAGTGCCATTTGGGACTTGCTCTATGTCAGGAGACTGTAGATCATACATCATGTCCTAAAATACGACAAACTTGTACATCAGTACTGAACTTGTTTTGATATGGTGTCAGCAGAGGCCCATCATTTCCAGTGATGCTGGATTTACCTTCTCTTTGGAGATGTTGAGCTTGCTCCCGATGACCTCAGCCATGCACAGCCTCCTCTCTGGTTGGGATAGCATAGCTGTAAAGCAGTCTAGGGCCTAAAAGGGGGGAAAGACGCAAAACAGTACAGTTAACAAGAGCATTCTTTTTTTGGGCTGCAAATTGTTAAAAGTTTCTGAAACTGTTACAGCTACATTGATTTTCCATTCAAATATGGATTGTGCCAACTCAATGAATCTATTCTCAGTCATACTAAACTAGCTTTGTTCAACCAACCTGATCCGCAGTCAGTTCTGGTTCAGGAGGCTAACCCTAAAGAGCTATGAAAAAAGTGTTGAACACTATTACGGCTAAAGGATTTTCCATCCTAACATAGATTAGGTAATAACCTTACCAGAGTCTAACCTTGCCAGTTCTACATAGCCACAGAATTCTAAGAGACAAGTTCAGAATTATCCGTGGTGAACAACAACAGTTCAAGCTGGAAAGCTTCATTAGCATAGTAAACAATGGCAGGAGGGTGACAACATTGCAATGGCAGCCTGTGCTGCTGTGACTCGAGGCTCACCTCCAAGAAGACATGTTGAGCGGAGGCAGACGAGGTGCTGTCAAAGTTACTGCTGATCCTCTCACACCATTTCAGCAGGTCTCTGTAAAATATGGAGTAGAGGTTACATAAGGGCTCTCCAACTCTGTTCCTGGAGAACTACCCTCCTGTAGGTTCACTCCAACCACAGTTGTAACTAACCTGATCCACTTTATCAACTACTATATTATTAGAATCAGGTGCGCTAGATTAAGGTTGGAGTGAAAACCTACAGGACGGTTGCTCTCCAGGAACAGGGTTGGAGAGCCCTGGGTTACATAAATATGGCAATGATAAACAGAGGAGTTGGCTTAAGGACATACAGATTTAAGACCAGGTTAAGTTTTCCATCAATGATTGGAGAAAAGATTCAGCTGAGAAACAGTTGATCCAATAGGGCCAACCATTCTGTCCTGACCTACATAAGAGCTTAGCAGGCCAGGTTGCAAACTCAAATGAAAACAACATTCAGTATGTACATTAACTGCAGAGATGCATGCAGCTCTAAAATAATAATAATCCAAGTGGCCCACAGCGGCGTATGGAAAAACATGCTCACATTTTGATTTTACACCAAGGGAAAAGCCCTGAGCCCAACACGTATACACAGGTATTCCCAGTATGAACCCTTACAAATGGGTGAAAAATGAGTGGCCTCCACAAATGAGAGGGTCAGGTCTGAACTGGTTACCTAATGATAAGGGCTGTCCTGGTGTAACGTCTAGCATCTGTGGATCCAGCTCTATAGAAAAGAACGGTCCAATCGATGGGCCATCGAGCGCAGGCAGCAGCACCCAGTGGAAAGCTAATTAAAGTCCTGAGGGCTAGCTGCCTGGTCATTTCATCTCCCAGTGGGCCAGTGCAGATCCTAATGTAAACCCCACAACCCACCTCTGCTCTGGGACGCATGTGGTGGAATGGATGGGGCCGCTGGATTTACCTGTATCTGGGGCTTGACAATTACTGTAGATCTGAGCAGCTAGGGAATCATGACAATGAGTTCATCACCAGTTCATACTGGCAGAGAGACAGTGTCATCTTTCAATGCAGCGGAAAAAATATTGTGTATAGACACCTGTGGTGGGAATCAGATAAACCATGAGAGAACTGAACATGAATAAATTGCTCATTGCAACAACATGAGACAGAAAAGCTAAAAGTAAAAAAAAAAAAAGGGGGGAGCTGAAAATAAGATCATATATTTTTTATTGTATTTAACTAGGCAAGTCAGTTAAGAACAAATTCTTATTTACAATGACGGCCTACCAAAAGGCAAAAGGCCTCCTGCGAGGACGGGGGCCTGGGATTAAAAATGAACACAATATAAATACAGGACAAAACACACATCACAACAAGAGAGACAACACAACACTACATAAAGAGAGACCTAAGACAACAACATAGCAATGCAGCAACACATAACACAGCATGGTAGCAACACAAAATAACAACATGGTAGCAGCCATAGCATGCCATTACCTCAATGACAGTCCCCTCCCTTCCAGGGACGTGGTCTTGTCCTCCAGCCTGTGATGAGACACCTCTGGGGCATGAAGACTGTCTGTGTGGCCCAGTGCCACCGGGTCAGGGTGCCTCTCTCCAGTCAGCTGGCAGTAGATGTCCAGGAGGCGCTCCACCACAACCGTTAGTTTAGGGTACCGGTTCACCAGCACCTGCACAGGCAAAGAACAACAGTTAAAGTTAAAGAGAGATTTAAAGAGAATTAAAACAATGCTTCAATTGCAAATTATATCCAAGTTTCCACAGGCAAAGAACAACATGACTGTTAGCTTCAGGAACTTCATTAGTAAGATAAAACTGGTTATTAAGTACAGTGCAATTTGGATTCTGTAGTACATTATGCTAGAAAAAAATACACTTGAAACAGAGGATACACTGGTCATATTATAGACCACAGGAAATTGATGTGGACCCCATTGGATCATGTCCTCAGTCAGCTCACCTTCTTCAGTTCCTCTCGTGCCATGTTTCCAATCTGTAGTTTAGTCCAGTACTTGTCCAAGAGAGCTGCGTGGGTATTCTGTGGCCTGTACCAGCCTCCGGCACTGTGGAACATTCTACAGATACACACAAACATCAGTTATTTTCTGTGTAAAAGGAGGATGATATTTTTAGGGTCACACGTGAGACACATGACATTCTTACCTTCTCGTAGCAAAGAATTGGAAGCCTGGAGCCACTTCAATGCAGTCCTCCCGTCCTGGGATCATCAGCTGTTTACTCTCCATCAAGGGAAGGAGTACAGATATCTGCAAGGCATACAACTCATATGATAAAATACCTTGTAGCCTTGAACCTACTACTACAGTAATAACTATATTAACAGGTCACTTCATGTAATTCCATGCGTGATTCAGCTGTGCAAAACCCCACCACATCCAGAGGAGCATGGTCAATGTCCTCCAACAGGATCCAATGTCCTTTAGAGACAGCCTGTGTCAGGGAACCTGGCTGCCACACAAACTTCCCTGGGATATCAGTACAGCGATACATCCCAAGCAACATCTGCAATAAAGCAGCAAATAGATTAGATCATTCATATCAACCGTTCAAAAACAGTAGAATGCGCTCAGAGGACGACGCTAGAGTTCCAGGAAAAATATAAAGCACCAGTCAAAAATTTGGACACACCGACTCATTCAAGGGTTTTTCTTTATTTTTACTATTTTCTACATTGTAGAATAATAGTGAAGACATCAAAACTATGAAATAATACATATGGAATCATCTAGTAACCAATAAAGTGTTAAACAAATCTAAATATATTGTATGAGATTCTTCAAAGCAGCCACCCTTTGCCTTGATGACAGCTTTACACACTCTTGGCATTCTCTCAACCAGCTTCACCTGGAATGCTTTTCCAAAAGTCTTGACGGAGTTCCCACATATGCTGAGCACTTGGTTGGCTGCTTTTCCTTCACTCTGCGGTCCAACCCATCTCAATTGGGTTGAGGTCGGGTGATTGTGGAGGCCAGGTCATCTGATGCAGCACTCCATCACTCTCCTTCTTGGTCAAATAGCCATAAGCGCAAACCAGATGGTATGGCATATCGCTGCAGAATGCTGTGGTAGCCACGCTGGTTAAGTGTGCCTTCAATTCTAAATAAATCCCTGAGTGTCACCATCAAAGCACCCCCACACCACCTCCTCCATGCTTCACGGTGGGAACCACACATGCAGAGATCATCCATTCACCAACTCTGCGTCTCACAAAGACAGTGGTTGGAACCAAAAATCTCATATTTGGACTCATCAGACCAAAGGACAGATTTCCACTGGTGTAATGTCCATTGCTCGTGTTTCTTGGCCCAAGCAAGTCTCTTCTTCTTATTGGTGTCCTTTAGTCGTGGTTTCTTTGCAGCAATTTGACCATGAAGTCCTGATTCACGCAGTCTCCTCCAAACATTTGATGTTGAGATGTGTCTGTTACTTGAACTTTGTGAAGCATTTATTCGGGCTGCATTTACTGAGGCTGGTAACTGAAATGAACTTATCCTCTGCAGCCGAGGTAACTCTGGGTCTTCCATTCCTGTGGCAGTCCTCATGAGAGCCAGTTTCATCATAGCGCTTGATGGTTCTTGCGACTGCACTTGAAGAAACTTGAAAAGTTATTGAAATGTTCCGGATTGACTGACCTTCATGTCTTAAAGTAATGATGGACTGTTATTTTACTTTGTTTATTTGAGCTGCTCCTGCCATAATTTGGACAGGGTCTTTTACTAAATAGGGATATCTTCTGTATAGCACCCCTACCTTGCCACAACAACTGATTGGCTCAAACGCATTAAGCAGAAAATCTATTATTTTAAAAAGGCACACATGTTAATTGAAATGCACCTCATGAAGCTAGTTGAGAGAATGCCAAGAGTGTGTATAGCGTATATACCGTCAAGGAGGTGTGTAAACAAAACTCCTTAAAAATTTGGCAAGATAAGAAGTTGGGGTATGGGGGAGACAAAATACTGAGACCTACATATAAAAACAATTTGGTTTACCCAAAGCTGTCATCAAGGCAAAGGGTGGCTACTTTGAAGAAGCTCAAATATAAAATACTATTTTGGTTACTACATGATTGATATGGGGCGGCAGGTAGCCTAGTGGTTAGAGCACTGGGCCAGTAACCGAAAGGTTGCTAGATCATATCCCCGAGCAGACAAGGTAAAAATCTGTTGTTCTGCCCCTGAACAAGGCAGTTCACCCACTGTTCCTAGGCCATCATTGAAAATAAGAATTTGATCTTAACTGATTTGCCTAGATAAATAAAGGTACATTTATTTTAATTTTTTATGATTTCACGTGTTATTTCATAGTTTTAATGACTTCACTACTATTCTACAATGTAGAAAACAGTAAAAATAAAGAAAAACAATTGAATGAGTAGGTACAGTTGAAGTCAGAAGTTTACAAACACCTTAGCCAAATACATTTAAACTCATTTTTCACAATTCCTGACATTTAATCCTAGTAAAAATTCCCTGTCTTAGGTCAATTAGGATCACCATTTTATTTTAAGAATGTGAAATGTCACAATAATAGTAGAGAATTATTTATTTCAGCTTTTAATTATTTCATCACATTCCCAGTGGGTCAGAAGTTTACATACACTCAATTAGTATTTGGTAGCATTGCCTTTAAATTATTTAACTTGGGTCAAACGTTTCAGGTAGCCTTCCACAAGCTTCCCACAATAAGTTGGGTGAATTTTGGCCCATTCCCCCTGACAGAGATGGTGTAACTGTGTCAGGGTTGTAGGCCTCCTTGCTCACACACACAAATTTTCAATAGAATTGAGGTCAGGGCTTTGTTATGGCTACTCCAATACCTTGACTTTGTTGTCCTTAAGCCATTTTGCACAACTTTGGAAGTATGCTTGGGGTCATTGTCCATTTGCAAGACCCATTTGCAACCAAGCTTTAACTTCCTGACTGATGTCTTGAGATGTTGCTTCAATATATCCACATAATTTTCCTCCCTCATGATGCCATCTATTTTGTGAAGTGCACCAGTCCCTCCTGCAGCAAAGCACCCCCACAACATGATGCTGCCACCCCCGTGCTTAAAGTTTGGGATGGTGTTCTTCGACATGCAAGCCTCCCCCTTTTTCCTCCAAACATAACTATGGTCATTACAGCCTAACAGTTCCATTTTTGTTTCATCAGACCAGAGGACATTTCTCCAAAAAGTACGATATTTGTCCCTATATGTAGTTGCAAACTTTAGTCTGGCTTATTTATGGCGGTTTTGAAGCAGTGGCTTCTTCCTTGCTGAGCGCCCTTTCAGGTTATATCGATATAGGACTCGTTTTACTGTGGATATAGATACTTTTGTACCTGTTTCCGCCAGCATCTTCACAAGGTCCTTTGCTGTTGTTCTGGGATTGATTTGCACTTTTCGCACCAAAGTACGTTCATCTCTAGGAGACAGAACGCGTCTCCTTCCTGAGCGGTATGATGGCTGCGTGGTCCCATGCTGTTTATACTTGCGTACTATTGTTTGAACAGATGAACGTGGTACCTACAGGCATTTGGACATTGCTCCCAAGGATGAACCAGACTTGTGGAGGTTTACAACATTTTTTCTGAGGTTTTAGCTGATTTCTTTAGATTTTCCCATGATGTCACGCAAAGAGGCACTGAGTTTGAAGGTAGGCCTTGAAATACATCTACAGGTACACCTCCAATTGACTCAAATTATGTCAATTGGCCTATCAGAAGCTTCTAAAGCCATAACATCATTTTCTGGAATTTTCCAAGCGTTTTAAAGGCACAGTCAACTTAGTGTATGTAAACTTCTGACCCACTGGAATTGTGATACAGTGAATTATAAGTGAAATAGTCTGTCTGTAAACAATGGTTGGAAAAATTACTTGTGTCATGCACAAAGTAGATGTCCTAACCGACTTGCCAAAACTATAGTTTATTAACAAGAAATATGTGGAGTGGTTTATCAACAAGTTTTAATGACTCCAACCTAAGTGTATGTAACCTTCCGACTTCAACTGAATGTCTAAACTTTTGACTGGTACTCTATATTTTATAGATTGCTACATTGGATCACTGCACTTACTTTGCTGTCAGTTTGATCCCCAAGTTGAACTTTGAGAATCTCTGGTGTTTTGGTATGTCCGGTCACTGTAGCCAAGAATTCCACCAGGGCTGTTTTACCACATCCAATGGGCCCTTCCAAAAGAACAGCCTTCTGGGATGCCACGGCCATGGCCAGTCTCCGCAGGTTGCGGCAGGTTGAGTCCACTAGCACCAGATGTTTTAGGTTACCCTAAAGTTAGTAAGAGAACAAATATAATGCCACCTATCAAATCAACACCACTGATGTAGTTTGAACCATATATTCCATAGTCTTTCACAAAGAACCAATCTCTAAATCTAAGCAGGAAGTTGTTAGCCTGGCTGCCATTCTGTTTCTGCTCTCCTGCCAACTCCTAATGGAATTGTCATGCCAAATAGCTTGCCAATAACAATGGAGTAGGCAAAAGCACAAACAAATCTGGGACCAGGATAGGAAGTCTTACCTGCTCTGTCTGTTTTGGGGCGATCCTAGGTAACACCACCCCACACACAGCCACCACGGTCTGGGACAGGTCCTCTGACACCACCTGGCCCCGGGTGAACTTGTTCACCTTCTCCTGGTGCCACATCACAGTGCCCTGGTTAGCCAGCACCAGGGCCTTCTCTACCTCCAACTGCTGAGTCTCCTCCAGTGACCTGTGTTTATAAGCCGATAAAAGCAAAGGTTATAAACTGAACATTGTATTCATATCTGCAATCTGTGAAGACATGCAAGTCTACATTTGAGTTCACAATGTGTGCATTATAATAACATGCAAAAAACCTTTATTCATCCATCTCAATCAACGTCCACCAATCGTCAACAGTGTTCAAAATCAGTCCAATAGAAATGTACATACTTTATCTTCATGTGCAGAATCTCGTCACTCGACAGCACCTTTCTCAAGAAGATGGATTTCTGATTATCAGTCATGTGAGACACCAGAGCCAGACACTGGGCAGTGTAACTAAACGGGAAAGAATCCAGAAGATCACTAAGCTTGACTTCACATGAATACAGACAGTTGTAAAAGCATCAAGCAAAGCATCCAGCCTGTTTCTGTAGCGTGATGCAGTTTGATGTATAAGTACACTCCTGGACAGGACGCCCGTCTGTCGTAGGGCCTGAGAGAGAATAGATACTGAGGGAATGGTAGACAAGGTAGATACACACCCTCGAACCATGACGTCGCTGGTGAGTAGCTGAGACACGCAGGCACTCCAGTCCCAGAGGACTCGGAACTTGGTACAGTCACTCTGGAGGAAGCGGAGAGTAGCGCCCATCAAGTCCCGCAGTTTCATCCTCCTGGGGCCGTACTGGACAGACGAGGACTCTTCACTGGTGAAGAAGAGCCTCTGGAACACTGGAGGGGCATTGTTGAAGTACCTCGCAGCAAACCTGATAATGAGGAAAGTGCAACAGAGGTTGTTAGAAGTAGTGGTTGATGTGGGCCAGTGCTGATCGGTAGTACAGATTATTTTCTACTGCTTGAAAACTGGCCTTTCTCATAGAATACTAATAATAATCCTCGAAAATACAAACCCTGATACAGTAAAATATAAAGTGAGTATTGGCAGCTTTTTCATGCCACTTCAAGCCCTTAGAAGAGAATGGAAAAAATAGCTAGTGTTTATGAAGTGTTTTTCCATCATCTCTAATGATCAGTGATCATGCAGGGTTCACTACTTACGCCTGTGCATCAGGACTGACACCGAGGAGTTTGCTAAGCGCCACACACAGGCGCTCGTGGAGATCATGGTTGATCCTGCCATCTGCTTTGATCCTCTCTGCGTTCCTCTCCAGCAGGTCAAGAATCAGGGGCCGGAGGTGGCGGGCGAGCAGCAGCGTATAGTCCTTCTCCAACAGAAGCTGAGCCAAACAAGCCAGAATGCAGTGTCTGTCCTGCTGGCTCCATATCTACAGACAGAAAGACATATCAGGGGTAAGTCAAGACTGACATTTGAATTCATTAGGACATGCCAGGCAACTATAGGCATGGGTGGGCTATGTCTACACCCTCCAATCTCAAGGGACATCCATCAATGTCATGTAAATAGCGTCCTGAGCAAAGACAATTGTAATTAGGTCACATTTGCATTTATTAAGATGGGGTGTAGGCGTAGTGCAATTGTTTGGATTGTAAATAGACAAATGAATATTTAAGAGGGTGGAATATGCACGTGCACATATAGGGTGCATCACTTATCAATAGGTCAAAACAGACATATTACACACTATTGTGTTTATAACACGTCAAGGAGAAATGTATCTTACCTGTTTTGCTAAATACTTGCTGAGTTCGTTGTGACTTTTGTCAATATGTCTGGATATGGTACCCAGTGATGACAGGCTCAATTCTAAATTTTCCATCGTACCATTTGTCGTTTAGGCAAGAGAGATCCACAGCGAAATTTGTGATAATCGATAAAGACTGTAATATGTTGTTATATTCTTCGTTGACCAAATCGTGAGGTGCATCACTTGCTTGTCTGTCTATATTGTATCACAACACAGTAAGCACGTTCCCGTCACTGTTAAAATCCAGTCCACATGTGAGTAAATCAGAAACACTTCCGGGTCGAATGTCCAAATTATGTCGCTTACATGACGCGATTGGAAGCGACAGTCATACGTTAGCTGATGCTTTTGAAGTCAAATATAACCTATGACACCTTTTTTTTTTTTTCATACAGCACAATATTTACGGAGTGAAACGCCTCGGGTCCCGAACTAGCTTAGACCAGACAGCTTGCTAGATAAATTGCAAACGTTTTGAAGTCAGAAGTTGTGGTTTCCTTAGATAAGAAAGTGTTTTATCTGAAATAATCTAGCTAATTTGGCTTCGTATGATTTTGGCCTAAATCACAGGCTGCTTCATTTGATATGATAATTTTACTTTGAATGTCTGAAAGTCCCGGAAGAGCCACTGGCATCTGTTTTACAGACCGCGGGAAAATGTCGTTATTTCCTGCTCCCTGAAAAAGGTTGTCGTTGGGTTGGCGCGACAGTGATTGTAAACAGATGATAATAATAACATTCTAAACAACATTCTTCGAATATATTTTCATATGGTGAGTGGATTAATGTATTTTTTAATTCACATTCCAATATATTTTCAGACTCAATGTTCCTCCATGTCTTGAGATTGTAGCTAGCTAGTTAGGTTTGTAGGTCTCAGACGAACGTTAGCTAGCTAAATAAACTAACTGGCTTGTTTCTGTTACCTAGCTAAAATGTGCTGATGCCTGGGGCTGTGTTTTCCATTATATCCCATGGTGCATGTACAAGGAGCCGACATAGCTAATTTAGCTTACGCAATGAACTAGCTAGCCCCCCCCCACACACACAAACATACTAGCTAATTATGCATGGTTTCTTCCAGGTACATCTCTGAGCCATTGCTTGAGCATCGGGAGAATGGAGGGGGATTTGATGGACGAAGTGTATGGTGATCTCAGCCAAGACAACTGTAGTGAGTACAATGCTATACATATAAACATTACCAGTCAAAAGTTAAATTTGTACTATTTTCTACATTGTAGAATAATAGTGAAGACATCAAAACTATTAAATAACACATGTAATCAGGTAGTAATCAAAAAAGTGTTTAAAAAATCAAAATGTGTTTTAGATTCTACAAAGTAGCCACCCTTTGCCTTGATGACAGCTTTGCACACTCTTGGCATTCTCTCAACCAGCTTTACCTGGAATGCTTTTCCAACATTCTTGAAGGAGTTCCCACATATGCTGAGCACTTGTTGGCTGCTTTTCCTTCACTCTGCGGTCCAACTCATCCCAAACCATCTGTTGGGTTAAGGTCAGGTGATTGTGGAGGGCAGGTCATCTGATGCAGCACTCCATCAGCACTCCATCACTCTCCCTGGTCAAATAGCCCTTACACAGCCTGGAGGTGTGTTTTGGATCATTGTCCTGTTGAAAAACAAATGATAGTCCCACTAAGCGCAAACCAGATGGGATGGCGTATCGCTGCAGAATGCTGTGGGAGCCATACTGGTTAAGTGTGCCTTGAATTCTAAATAAATCTGTGACCGTGTCACCAGCAAAGCACAATCACACCTCCTCCTTCATGCTTCACGGTGGGAGCCACACATGCAGAGATCATCCGTTCTCCTGCTCTTAGTCTCACAAAGACGGGCCAAGAAACATTGCTTGCTTGGGCCAAGAAACGTTTCTTGGCCCAAGCAAGTCGCTTCTTCTTATTCATGTCCTTCAGTAGTGGTTTCTTTGCAGCAACTCAATCATGAAGGCCTGATTCACGCAGTCTCCTCTGAACAGTTGATGTTGAGATGTGTATGTTACTTGAACTCTGTGAAGCATTTATTTGGGCTGCAACCTGTGGTGCAGTTAACTCTACTGAACTTATCCTCCGCAGCAGAGGTAACTCTGGCGGTCCTCATGAGAGCCAGTTTCATCATAGTGCTTAATGGTTTTTGCGACTGCACTTGAAGAAAGTTCTTTACATTTTCCCGATTGACCTTCATCTCTTAAAGTAATGATGGACTGTTGTTTCTCTTTGCTTATTTGAGCTGTTCTTGACATAATATGGACTTGGTCTTTTATCAAATAGGGCTATCTTCTGTATACCACCCCTACCGTGTCTCAACACAACTGATTGGCTCAAACACATTAAGAAGGAAAGAAATACCACAAATCAACTTTTTACACCTGTTAATTGAAATGCATTCCAGCTGACTACCTCATGAAGCTGGTTGAGAGAATGCCAAGTGTGCCAAAGCTGTCATCAAGGCAAAGGGTGGCTACTTTGAAGAATATAAAATATACACTTTTTGGTTACTGCATGATTCCATGTGTTATTTCATAGTTTTGATGTCTTCACTATTATTCTACAATGTATAAAATAGTAACAATAAAGAGAAAACGTTGAATGAGTAGGTGTGTCCAAACTTTTTTCTGGTACTGTATATTTCCCTTTAACACTGGCCATAGATGGGACACATGCTTTTCACACCACTTTGATAGGAGGTGATTTTCGTAGCAGGTTAGGAGAGCATTTTTGCTAACCCTAACTCTTTTCCTAACCTTAACCTCAGTCTCCTAACCTTCTATGTTAATTATCCTAATCTGCCACGTAAATTATCTTAACCTGCTACGAAAAAGTCACTTCGGTATCAAAGTGGTGTGAAGAGTGTTTGCCGTCCATAGATAGTGGGTCCTGAAAGACATGCAACAACTTTCCTAAAATAGTTTCTGCCATGAATCATTTGGTATTCTTCTTGTACTGCTGTCCTGTCACAAAGCACTGTTATTTCTCGCGTATGGCACTGCAATAGTCCTGATTTATGCACTCAAAGAAATATACAAACCTGTGTTATGTTGATCCCTTATTACACTGACATACTGTATCCAATAATAGAAGGCATTTCTACAGTAATGTCATTCCATGTGATGAAATTACAGCAGTGCAATTACAGCTGTGTATCTTTGCAAAACTTCTACCTCACAGATACGGTGGCAGCTTTCGATGATGATTCTGTAGATATTTATTCTGGTTTGGAAAGTCCAAGTCTGAGGATTTATCCAAATGCAGGTAAATATCACTCAAACATACACATTGGTTCTTCACAAGATGGTCTGAGTCAGATATATATTTTTAGAAGGAGAAAAGATATCCATGTTCTATGAGAATATAACTGATAATATGGCCTGCTTCATATTTGTGTAATCTTATTACAGAAAGAAACTGCACACTCCTCTCACCACAGAATCTGAGCTCTATGGATTTATATGAAGAAATCATAACAGAGGAACAACAGAATAAAGACTCTTCCTACAATGAGGTTTGTACTGTAATCCTTATCCAATTCATGTGTGCATTTTCTTTTTCTCTTTGCTTTGTCTAAAATGGAATGCTGTTCATCACTGCTAGACAGATCCTGTTAGAACTGAATAACTAACCATCAGTACCTATGTCTCATTACAGTTGAGGACAAGATACAATGCTGCACAAAGCCAAATTGAAGAGTTACTTAGGCGGTTGCAGCAGATTGAAACAAAGGTTTGTAATAGAAAGTGTCAATCATGTATTAGTAGTACCCCTTGAAATACAAGGAGCATAAAAGTACTTAATCTATTTTTGTAAAAAATATTTAGGATAAATCAATTAACATTTACTTGAATTTGAACATTAGATTAAAAAAAACAAAAAAAACATGTATTTCCTTCTGAAAATCCTTTGTTATTCTCTGTGGGTGATAGTGCTGAGCGATTAACCAAAATGTTAGTAATTTTAAGGTTTATAAACAACTAATTGACCAGACCATGGTTCAATTATTTGAATTCCATTTCGTTGTTTTTTTGTTTGTTTGTGAACTCAATGCTCACATTGTTTTTCTAGAGATAAAACGGATCAAGACCGAACTGTGTGATGTTGTAGTTTCCAACAGGCCATTATTCTACGTAGTTTAGCGCAGAAAACGTCAGTATTAACTACAATGACCATAATCCATTGAGTGCCTTCTTGTCCAGTCTCTGTGTTTCTTTTCCACCTGCTACATTAGGTTAGTGTGGGGCAGACACTGAGCGAGAGAGAGAAGAGACAGAAGAATGCAGGATAGAGAGCATTTGCTCTCTACCTGAAATTCTGTTATCTAAGTCAGAGGTGTCAAACTAATTTTGCCCCGGGGGCCGCATTCGGTCTTCAACGAGATCCGGAGGGCCACACTGAAAATGTTATTTCCTTGCCTCAAATTTGGCAAAAAATAGTCCTCTATCCATCTTTATTTGAATTTTCGAAGCTCCCTGACTGTCTAGTGAACTGTATGAATAGAAGTCTATCATTTTTATACCGTTTCGATTCAGGTTTAGTCATTTTAAAGTATATTGAGTTTTTCTTTTAATCAAACCACCCTCAGGCAGGATTGGACCCCCTCAACACCCCCCCCCCCCCCCCCCCCCCCCCCCCCCCCAGCTGTATGTTTGACACCCCTGATCTAAGTGATTGATAGTTGGTATTCAGGAGTCATAAAAGTATGCCTTATTTACTTTGAAGAACTACTAAAATAGTGATTTTGTCAGACAACATAGGCAGCAGCTCTATAGAGATGGTGACTTGGAATGAAATAATAAAGTCATCAACTAAAACAAATGTAATATACACAACGGAAATATTTTATCAAAGTAATGTGAATAAATTATGGTTAATAAGCAGTAATGGGCAGTCACTACCATCATTGGACTTTTATTAATTGTTTTATTCTGTGTTACAGCATTCAACCCACAATGCATGAAAAAAATTATGGAAATTGAAAACCGTGATTTAATTTTTTAATAATCGAACCAAAACCTAACCGACCTCAAAAAGCACTAATTGTTCAGCACTAGTGGACTTTTGGAAAGGCTACATTGACAAATGATTGCATTGGTTATCTCTGTTTCTTATTTACATTTTGGTGATTTTAGCAGATGCTCTTATCCAGAGCGACTTGCAGTTAGTATAACCACTTACTGTATGTGGTTGAGATGTTGTTGTCATTTTGAAGAATACAACGCTGAACACTGAGAACAGCCGCCTGAAGAAGAACATCTGTGCGCTCATCAAAACAGCTAAAATGGAGGTTGTGCGGAAGGACGAGGAGATAAATAGGTTGAGCCAAAGGTAAGTGTCTTGACCCTTCATATTTCATATACACCTGCGAAGTGGTAATTCGTAGTTGGCAGGGTACATCAAATAAACAGTTATTTAGGGGTCTAATCATGTTTTCTATGTATCCATTAGATGGGGTCAATTGGGTTATTTCTGTGGTCTCTGTGAATCTAGGCATGTGAGTAATTTATGTTGAAACTTTTAGTTTCAGGCCAGAGAGAGGTCCTGCTGCTCACCATCAATCTCAGATGAACTGCTTGAAAAATCAAGTTCCAACAAGACTGAATCCTACGGGGCCTTATCAACCAAGCCAACCAGAAGTTCCAACCAGACTGAATCCTACGGGGCCTTATCAACCAAGCCAACCAGAAGTTCCAACCAGACTGAATCGTACGGGTCCACCTCCACCAACTCAACTACCAGGATCTAAGGGTTGTGTTGTAAAGGATCTTCATCAGCTGCTCTGTCAAAACAGAGATGTGGTCCTCCCCCAACCCCCATCTGACGCAAGAGTTTTCAGACCACCTCTTCCTGTCACCTCTAGAGGCGATTCAGAAGCTCCAGTGAAAGGCACATATTCTTCTGTTAGTAGTTCCAGTAAGGACTCCGTGAATAGACACCATACACGTGAACTAGGCCTGTCAGACAAGCCGAAACAAACCAAGCACAGAGAAGGCAGAGGTGAAAATCCCAGGCTGTCTGAGTCAAAGGAGCAGCGACATAAAAACAGTCCAGATGTAAATAAGGAATCTCATTCAGGTGAGAGGAACCGGTCACACAGAGCACAGAAAGATATAGGAAAATATGATTCTAAGTCAAACAGAAGCAGATACCCTCATCCCTCAGATGTTGAGGTACACAGGAGATCAGATAAGTCTAAAAGCCCACACTCAGACATTTTGCATTGCACTGCTTCCTCTTACCGTACGTCTAAAGGATTGTCTAAAGACAGTGCAGACATTCTATCAACAGGGTCTAGTCGGCATGATAAGGTGCTTAGCTTTGATAAGGATGACGATAAGCGTAGAAGTATTAAAGACATTTCCTCTAAAAACAGAAGGCATGCCTATTCAAATCAAGCCAGTCTCACTAAACGATCCAGTGAATATTTTAATCGCAAGGGAGGGACAAGTCCTCCAAGGGACCATCGAAGGAAAAAAGAGAGAAATAGAGAGGATGAGATTAGAAAAGAAAAAAACAAGTCAGGAGAAAGAAAAAGCAGTTGTACAGAGAGAGGAAAGGAGCGTGAGGAAAAAAGAACAAAGGAACGTAACCGATGCAGTGCGGACGTCAGTAAGGACAAGAACATGTTCAACGGTAAAGTCAGGGAGCCAAAGACACATGGGGAATCGGAAGTGCTTCTGCCTGAGGCCAAAGTGGCTGAGAAAAGCTCTATAGAGGAAAAAGGTCCCAACAGAAAGTTAAGTTTCATGGAAACTCTGAACCTCACCCTGTCACCAGTTAAAACACCAAGACAGTCTGCTGAAGTCAAGGAACAGGAGGAGGGCACACCACCTGATGAGGTTCCTGAAGACCAGTCAGCAGAAGACGGTGGACAACCTGATCTTGGAGAATTGTTTTTATTAGACAAAATCAACAGTAGTGTAGTAGACACCCATGAGGTCTTTGAGAACCCAGTTATACAGCCCTCTTCAGAAATCTCAACGCCTCCAGAACCTGAAAGTATGGAGAGTAGACATACAGAGAGAGAATCTTGTCCGGATGCTGAAAAGCCTCTGTCTGAAGCCACAGTAGCCAAAGAGCGACATAAGTGCCAGTTAGAAGTAGAAGACAGTACTGTCCAAGATGGCTCCGAAGGAAGGCCTGAGCTGCCCGTGGCCATAGAGGGTCAGAGGACTAAACCCACCACACCAGAACCTCTCATGAAGGATTGTGTTTCAGCTCCAGACTGTGACATTGTTTTGAAAACTCCACTGAAGAGCAGACTTGAAAAATGTGCCTCAGAAAGCAAAACTGGCACATCTAAGGATTTGACTGCTGCTGCTGTCTCTGCGACTACTACTACTGTCACTGAGAATTGTGGAAACAATTCAAATACCGACACTGGCCTATCTGCTAATGGACTTCCCCCTGAACATTCAACTGGAGATTCACTGGTTATTATTACTGACAAGTCCAACAGTGAAACTCCCAGTGCTTTGGTCTGTAAAAGCCAAGCTGTTGAAACTGTGACACAAGATCCACCTACTGCTGTCTGTGTGGGACATCCTGCTTTTGAAGGTAGTCCAGGAAAACAATCAGAATCTCTGCAATTATCACCCCTTGTCCAACCTGAGGGCCTTCAACAACTGCCTGCTTCCATTATTTCTAATTCTAGTCTGGAGAAAGATGTGACAGAGGGGCAAGATGTTTCCAAGGATGCTGTGTCCAGTACGATTAGCATGGAGGTAGATATCTGCATCACGTCTGAGGTCATTACTGATGTCACGGAGATACCTGTGGAGTGTGAGAAGGAGAGAACTCTTGTGGAACAAAGTTCCCTGTTGAGCAGTATTGGGGTGTCTAAGGTGAGCAGCACCACAGGAGAGGTTGCACCATCTGAACAGCACAACAGTGGTTTGGCAGAGACACCGAAGAAGTACCTCAATTCTGAGCCAAGCTACACAGAGAATGAAGAGGAGAATGTTGAGCCCTCTAGCTCCATTCCGATGGCCCATGATGAGGACTCGATGATGCTCACACTGAGTAATCTAAAAGTCATTCCACATGCCATAAGCCCACTCACAAGCCCAGTCCGCCTGAAGACGAATAGCCAGCAGCTGCCATGTCACAGCAAACCTGCTTACGTCAAGAGTCTTTGCAAAGGTAAGCATCACTTGGTTTGGTTTAGTTGAACAATTTCTGTTCTAGACTAAATGTTAAGAAGATGCAAAAGTATGTCGTTGTTAGCAATGTTCCCTCAAAGCTGTGCACAGCTCCCCCGGGACTGCAGAGCAGAAGAAATATCAGCCCGTGCAGAGAAGCACGAGATCGAACTTCCCTCAACTTTTATTGAGTTTTCCCCGTTAGGTAACACTATCAATGTTTCTCTTTACTGTGGGAATTGTGACCTAATCAACGCAGTATTAGCCACTTTCAATGCAACATACCAAAACAGAAACTATGCAAGACTTAGTATGCAAAACTAACTATGCAAGAGATTTTGTTTTAGGCAGAGCACATCGGAGTAGGATTCTATTGCACGACTCAGGCCCATACTCTAGTCTACACAGACCGCTGCGCCATAACCAATCAGAGCTCCAGTAGGCCTATATGCAAATAAACCATTGCCATATATGGAGTTGTGCGATTCACTTTGAACTGGACTATTTTACAGCATGAGCGGGCGCAATTATTGTGCGCTTATTTTGAGATCAAAGCGAGAGCTGCATGTGGCCACGTGTGCACATTTGTTCATATTCTTTGCTATACAGTGAGTTATTAGCGCATTTTTAGCTAATTTGTAGTCAGAAATGTGGGAGTGATTTCTTCCTAAAAGAGCACAAAACTTGAACATTTCTAGACATCTTCCAAGATCGAGTCAGGTAAAGAGCTTTTTTTTATGTCTTAAATGGCCAGTGTTGTATTTTGAGACAGGCTTGAATAAGCTAAGTAGCCAATAGACAGAGGGCAGCATAATTTGTCTGATTCTCTGTAATAATGGTAAGGGAATAATAATGTAAAAAAATTGTAAAGTGGTTTCTTGCATCAAACAACACAACAAAATGTTCAGTCACCTCCTTGTCTCAAGGACCAGTGGATAAACTGGTTAATGTCAAGCCCTGCATGTTTTTTTCAAAAGTCTCATGGAATGTAGTCCTACATTGAATACAACACATTGGCTGCTACTGTAGGCTGAATGACAGAACCACTATTCCCATGTTAAAATGTTATGTGAGGCTTTTTCTCCATAGTTTATGGTAGGCCACTCTGATCAGATAACTACAGTAGCCTACTTGACCACTGTTAAAACAGTAAATTAAAGCGGGTACAGCTTCAGTCTTCACAGTAAACGTGTGGCGGAAGTTGCACAGAATTTTCACAAGTTTGCACTCAGCAGACCTGAAATTTACTCGCTGCCGAAAAAATTTGAGGGAACATTAGTTGTTAGGTAGGGTAAGCATAACTATTAACACCAGAACCGCCATTGCCCAACGGCCACTGACGTTTGTTTTTGTAACTAAAAACAATCTGCCCCAAAAAATAATAGTGCTCATTTGTCTGAATTTTGAAATCACAAACAGAGAAGTATTTAGAGCCTTTTTTAGTTGTTTTTCTTTCACACCTATTCCAAGAAAATGTTCTGTAGGATGTTGGTACCCAGCCAGGTGCTAATGCGTCTCTCTCCTCACCGAATGACAAATAGACGAATGGGCGATAATTGTGCACTTCACAATTTAATTGAAATTAGGCTTAACTGAATGATAAGGAGGGTGAAGAGGTTGATTTTAATTTAGAAAGACAATAGTGTAATGGTGAGTTTGGGTTATGGCTGACCCCAATTATTCGACTAGTCGATTGTTTGGTCGAAAGGTTGTTGGTCGACAGAGATTATTATATATTTCTTTGTCGAGCAGTAGCACATGCATACAGTTGAAGTCGGAAGTTTACATACACCTTAGCCAAATACATTTAAACTCCGTTTTTCACAATTCCTGACATTTAATCCTAGTAAACATTCCCTGTCTTAGGTCAGTTAGAATCACCACTTTATTTTAAGAATGTGAAATGTCAGAATAATAGTAGAGAGCATGATTTATTTCAGCCTTTATTTCTTTCATCTCATTCCCAGTGGGTCGGAAGTTCACATACACTCAATTAGTATTTGGTAGCATTGCCTTTAAATTGTTCAACTTGGGTCAAACGTTTCGGGTAGCTTTCCACAAGCTTCCCACAATAAATTGGGTGAATTTTGGCCCATTCCTCCTGACAGAGCTGGTGTAACGGAGTCAGGTTTGTAGGCCTCCTTGCTCGCACACGCTTTTTCAGTTCTGCCCACAAATTTTCAATAGGATTGAGGTTAGGCCTTTGTGATGGCCACTCCAATACCTTGACTTTGTTGTCCTTAAGCCATTTTGCACAACTTTGGAAGTATGCTTTGGGTCATTGTCCATTTGGAAGACCCATTTGCGACCAAGCTTTAACTTCCTGACTGATGTCTTGAGATGTTGCTTCAATATATCCACATAATTTTCCTCCCTCATGATGCCATCTATTTTGTGAAGTGCACCAGTCCCTCCTGCAGCAAAGCACCCCCACAACATGATGCTGCCACCCCCGTGCTTCACGTTTGGGATGGTGTTCTTCGGCTTGCAAGCCTCCCCCTTTTTCCTCCAAACATAACGATGGTCATTATGGCCAAACAGTTCTATTTTTCTTCAAAAAGTATGATCTTTGTCCCCATGTGCAGTTGCAAACCGTAGTCTGGCTTTTTTATGGCGGTTTGGGAGCAGTGGCTTCTTCCTTGCAGAGCGGCCTTTCAGGTTATGTCGACACAGGACTCGTTTTACTGTGGATATAGATACTTTTGTACCTGTTTCCTCCAGCATCTTCACAAGGTCCTTTGCTGTTGTTCTGGGATTGATTTGCACTTTTCGCACCAAAGTACGTTCATCTCTAGGAGACAGAACGCGTCTCCTTCCTGAGCGGTATGATGGCTGCGTGGTCCCATGCTGTTTATACTTGCGTACTATTGTTTGTAGAGATGAACTTAAGGCGTTTGGAATTTGCTCCCAAGGATGAACCAGACTTGTGGAGGTCCACTATTTTTTTTCCAGCGGTCTTAGCTGATTTCTTTTGATTTTCCCATGATGTCAAGCAAAGAGGCACTGAGTTTGAAGGTAGGCCTTGAAATACACCCACAGGTACACCTCCAATTGACTCAAATGATGTCAATTAGCCTATCAGAAGCTTCTAAAGCAATTACATAATTTTCAGGAATTTTCCAAGCGGTTTAAAGGCACAGTCAACTTAGTGTATGTAATCTTCTGACCGATTGGGAATGTGATGAAAGAAATAAAAGCTGAAATAAATCATTCTCTACTATTTTTCTGACATTTCACATTCTTAAAATAAAGTAGTGATTCTAACTGGCCTAAAACAGGGAATGTTTACTGGGATTAAATGTCAGGAATTGTGAAAAACTGAGTTTAAATGTATTTAAACTTCCGACTTCAACTGTACATGACACACACACACACACACACACACACAGTACCAGTCAAAATATTTGGACACACCTACTCATTCAACGTTTTTTCTTTATTTTTACCTTCTTAATGCGATTTGAGCCAATCCGGTGTGTTGTGACAAGGTCCTGGTGGTATACAGAAGGTAGCCCTATTTGTGTAAAGGCCAAGTCCATATTATGGCAATAACATCTCAAATAAGCAAATAGAAATGACAGTCCATCAAATCAAAGTTTATTTGTCACTTGCGCCGAATACAGCGGGTGTAGACCTTACAGTGAAATGCTTACTTACCTTTTCTGCACTATTGGTTAGAGCCTGTATTAGGTGAACAATAGGTAAATAAAGAAATAAAACAACAGTAAAAAGATAGGCTATATACACTGCTCAAAAAAATAAAGGGAACACTTAAACAACACAATGTAACTCCAAGTCAATCACACTTCTGTGAAATCAAACTGTCCACTTAGGAAGCAACACTGATTGACAATACATTTCACATGCTGTTGTGCAAATGGAATAGACAAAAGGTGGAAATTATAGGCAATTAGCAAGACACCCCAAATAAAGGAGTGGTTCTGCAGGTGGTGACCACAGACCACTTCTCAGTTCCTATGCTTCCTGGCTGATGTTTTGGTCACTTTTGAATGCTGGCGGTGCTTTCACTCTAGTGGTAGCATGAGACGGAGTCTACAACCCACACAAGTGGCTCAGGTAGTGCAGCTCATCCAGGATGGCACATCAATGCGAGCTGTAGCAAGAAGGTTTGCTGTGTCTGTCAGCGTAGTGTCCAGAGCATGGAGGCGCTACCAGGAGACAGGCCAGTACATCAGGAGACGTGGTGGAGGCCGTAGGAGGGCAACAACCCAGCAGCAGGACCGCTACCTCCGCCTTTGTGCAAGGAGGATCAGGAGGAGCACTGCCAGAGCCCTGCAAAATGACCTCCAGCAGGCCACAAATGTGCATGTGTCAGCATATGGTCTCACAAGGGGTCTGAGGATCTCATCTCGGTACCTAATGGCAGTCAGGCTACCTCTGGCGAGCACATGGAGGGCTGTGCGGCCCCACAAAGAAATGCCACCCCACACCATGACTGACCCACCGCCAAACTGGTCATGCTGGAGGATGTTGCAGGCAGCAGAACGTTCTCCACGGCGTCTCCAGACTGTCACGTCTGTCACATGTGCTCAGTGTGAACCTGCTTTCATCTGTGAAGAGCACAGGGCGCCAGTGGCGAATTTGCCAATCTTGGTGTTCTCTGGCAAATGCCAAACGTCCTGCACGGTGTTGGGCTGTAAGCACAACCCCCACCTGTGGACGTCGGGCCCTCATACCACCCTCATGGAGTCTGTTTCTGACCGTTTGAGCAGACACATGCACATTTGTGGCCTGCTGGAGGTCATTTTGCAGGGCTCTGGCAGTGCTCCTCCTGATCCTCCTTGCACAAAGGCGGAGGTAGCGGTCCTGCTGCTGGGTTGTTGCCCTCCTACGGCCTCCTCCACGTCTCCTGATGTACTGGCCTGTCTCCTGGTAGCGCCTCCATGCTCTGGACACTACGCTGACAGACACAGCAAACCTTCTTGCCACAGCTCGCATTGATGTGCCATCCTGGATGAGCTGCACTACCTGAGCCACTTGTGTGGGTTGTAGACTCCGTCTCATGCTACCACTAGAGTGAAAGCACCGCCAGCATTCAAAAGTGACCAAAACATCAGCCAGGAAGCATAGGAACTGAGAAGTGGTCTGTGGTCACCACCTGCAGAACCACTCCTTTATTGGGGGTGTCTTGCTAATTGCCTATAATTTCCACCTTTTGTCTATTCCATTTGCACAACAGCATGGGAAATTTATTGTCAATCAGTGTTGCTTTCTAAGTGGACAGTTTGATTTCACAGAAGTGTGATTGACTTGGAGTTACATTGTGTTGTTTAAGTGTTCCCTTTATTTTTTTGAGCAGTGTATATATCATTACTTTAAGACTTTAAGTAATTTTCTTAATTTTTTGGGGATTGATTTAAGTTAATTAAAACACACAAACTACAGTTATGCATATTATGGGTTCACCATGTTGCCTTTACCAAGATTACAAACAATTAGAGACCTTTATACTCCAAGATGTTTGGAGTGGACAGGTAGTTGTTGATGCAGGGAGAGAAGAACAAGATCAGGGTTGAGTGATATCAGAGAGATAACACCTACAAGTGGTGGACAAAAATGCAAACAAATGAGGGACAAGAAGATGACTACTCATGCACTTTTAGGTGGGGGTATTGTCATATTGTTGTCATTCATTCATCCAGGTAATTCTGTTTGTTGGTCCACCACCTGGACCTTATTTAATACACAGTAGATGGACATTTCAAATGTCTTCAGATAGGCTTTAGGAAGACAAGTCCAACTAATTAACAAGAATAGCAGTACAGCAAATGTGAATCGGCTTTCAGATAATTCATTGAATTGTGTGTGTTGTGGTCTTTGTTCGAGGCTTCTTAACAGAGGGCTGGTGTCCGTGCAGGGTTGTGTTTTAACCAAGCAATAACACACCTGATTTAACATCATGATTTGAAGTCTATGATTAGTTAAATCAGATGTGTACTGGTTGGCAAGAGCAAAAGCCTAAGTCCACATTTGATCTCTGTGGATACGATTGAACTTCACAACTTCACATGAGAGATTAATCTTTCATTTTATATCCACTTATAACAATTAGGGCAGTACATGTTAATAAACATGTCTAAACTTAGATTTGAGTGGGTTTAATAGGTATACACATGCTAATCAACTGCTTTAACTCGATGAAACTGACTGTACTGTGTAGACATGGTGTGCTTTTAATTAGCTAATCAATGTATTGTATTTGACCAGAGTTTCCCAGTGCTACTGGAGATTCCAATTCAAAGAAGTTGGAAGTGAATCAGGAGAACAACAATCCTGGCTGCTCCGTCACACGTGCTGCACAACGAGATGTGGATGAGACATCTGTCCATCCTTCCAGCCTTGAGGAACTGGAAGAAGGTGAAATTGTTAGTGAAAGTGAAGAGGAAGAAACTCCAGTCATGCCAAGTTCTCCAGCCATGACGGTTAGGCCCACAAGAACTAATAAAAATCAACCAACTCTCAAGTCATCCCCTAGACTTTCAAAGAAGCCGGCCAAAGAAAATAGTTTAGTTTCACAACAGAATTTTAAACTCAGAAGTAAAACCTTGACTTCACCATGTGGAAGCCCCACATCAAACAAAACCCGCTACAAAACTGTTCAACCTCCGTTACCCAAAGCTGCCTTGTCTACCGTGGAGGAGGTTATGGCCATGCTTGCAAAGATTCGCTATGAGTGCAGAAAAAAGTACATGAAGCTTCATTCAACATTCCCTAAGAAAACCTTCTGCGGTGTTATGGACATGTCCTTTTTTCCCTCTTTTACAGACTTTGTTGATAGTGTAAGCTTTACTAAACTATGCAGCCAAGAAGATTACCTCAAAGTTAAACTGAAGAACATCATCATTTCTGTTTTGAGTAAGTTATCAAATAATGGCATTGTCAACCGCATCTTTGACCAAGAACCACTTAATATGAAGTTGAAACTGTGGGAATTCGTGGATGTGCAGTTAGACTTCTTATTCAAGGAGATTCAGACTGCACTGAGAAGTGTTTGCAAATCCTCAAACGGAAGTCAGTCGGCAGGAGCAGAAAAAAAAGACAGGAGTCTCTCTGGAAATGGGGTACCCAAGCTGCCAGTGAAGTCCCCCAAGCTGCCAGTGAAGTCCCCCAAGCTGCCAGTGAAGTCCCCCAAGCTGCCAGTGAAGTCCCCCAAGCTGCCTGTGAAGTCCCCTAAGCTGCCTGTGAAGTCCCCCAAGCCATCTGTGGCCGCTGAACTTAAAATGCAGCAGGGAGTGACCATAACCAGATCTTCTGCACCAAAAAGACTGCAAAAGGAATTCACTGAGTGTGTTGAAACCAGCATGAAAAGAACCAGGTCTCGGACTGTCCCCCCTTGCAAAACAGGTCTTGGGAGAGGCAAAAATATTAAAATGTCCTTCGAAGAGGATATGGAATCGGTGCCTCAAACCTCAGATCCTCCTGTTATCCAACCTCCTTTGCAACACGTGGTAGAGATCTTACCATCAAACAGCTCTTCATCTGCTGAGAAAACAGCAACCTATGTTCGCCGGCTGTCTCAAAATGGCTCACTCCATGACAAGCCTGACTTTGAAATCCTCACAGAACAGCAAGCCTCCAGCCTAACGTTCAACCTGGTAACGGACTCTCAGATGGGAGAGATCTTCAAGTGTCTCTTACAAGGGTCTGATCTGCTAGAAACGAGTGTCTCAGCTGGGGACAATCATGGCTGGTCCCTTGGTACTCCTCTGAAAGAAAGAGAGCGTTTCCTAGGCGTTGGTACCCCAAGTAAAGTTGGTACTCCCTCTAAACTCATTGCCACATGGTCAGCTATTTCACCTATCAAGTTTTCCTCTCCAAATTCAAAAGTACAAATTCCATTAAATCCATCTTTGTTGGATGAGAGTTGCATGTTAGAGGTGCCCTCCGGCCTACCAGAAAGCAGAATGACACCACAGTCCAGTGTGTTCTCGCATAGATCATATTCCATCTTGGCAGAAGATCTGTCTGAGTCTCTCACAATTCCCTCACCTCTCAAGTCTGACAATCACCTCAGCTTTTTGCACCCAGCCAGCGGGGAGCCCATGTCTGCTCCAGACAGTGTCATCAGTGCACACTTCAGTGAGGATGCTCTTATGGATGGGGAAGACGCTACAGAGCAGGACATTCACCTTGCCCTGGACACGGACAACTCCAGCGGTGCATCAAGCGGTGGTGGCAGGACCAGGGAGGCTCCTGTTAACCCCTTGTTTCACTTCAAGCCTCACTTGCCCATGCAGGCAGTAGTGATGGAGAAGTCAAATGATCATTTCATTGTGAGGATACGGCATGCAAACACAAACTCCACCAACTCGGGGGTCAACTCCACCAACTCGGGGGTCAACTCCACCAACTCGGGGGTCAACTCCACCAACTCGGGGGTCAACTCCACCAACTCGGGGGTCAACTCCACCAACTCGGGGGTCAACTCCACCAACTCGGGGGTCAACTCCACCAACTCGGGGGTCAACTCCACCAACTCGGGGGTCAACTCCAACTCGGGGGTCAACTCCACCAACTCGGGGGTCAACTCCTCAAGCCCAGGCAGTGTCAACTCTACCTACCAAGGAAATAACTCCTCAAGCCCAGGCAGTATCAACTCTACCTACCAAGGAAATAACTCCTCAAGCCCAGGCAGTGTCAACTCTACCTACCAAGGAAATAACTCCTCAAGCCCAGGCAGTGTCAACTCTACCTACCAAGGAAATAACTTCTCAAGCCCAGGCAGTGTCAACTCCACAAGCTTAGGAATTAATTCATCAAGCCTAGTAGTGAATTCTTTAAGCCCAGACATCAACTCCACCAACCCAGTGGTCAACTCCACCAACCTAGGAATCAACTCAAGCCAAGGAGTAAACTCTTCAAGCCCAGGCAGTGTCAACTCTACCTACCCAGGAAATAATGCCACCAACCCAGAGAATAACTGTGCCTACCCATGTGTCAACTTCACAAGCCCAGAAGTAATTTCTACCAACCCAGGCATCAGCCCCACAAGTGCAGACATCAATCCTGGGGGTGCTGAGAGCCCTCAAACACCACCAGGAGAAGAAAAACATGGAAAAGACGAAGATCAGCCCCCAGAAAAAACTCCTTCAAAATCCCCTTTTTCAGAGGCGAGTCCTCCTTTCTACCTTTCCAGCCTTTCCACAATCACCGAAACAACATCTGCGCTATCTTCGCCATGCCTCACCATCATAGAAGACACACCAGAGAGAGACCACAGCAAGGGTAAGACCGGGAAAAAGCGCACAAAGCACCATGTGGAAACTAAAGCAAAGCGGGTTAAAAAGGAGGTGATCCCAGAGAGGAGCATGCATAAAAAGAAGTCCTCAAAAAGTCCCAAAGGAAAGGGGACTGGAAGCTCCAAGAGAGAGAGAAGTGAAGTCATTACTCCACCCCAATCTACCCCTTCACCCAACAGCCTGTCTGCCAAGAATATCATCGTAAAAAAGGGTGAAGTGATGGTGACGTGGACAAGGTGAGTTGGTCTTTAAATACATGCCTTTTTGTTATGTGCCATTTGTATGTTAGCTGTTGGAGAGTCTCTGTGTCAAGTGTCATGATTGCCACTAAAATAATTGTTTTTCTTGAAGGGATGAAGATCGAGATATTCTCCTCACACTGAAGATGAAAGGTTCCTCTCCAGATACTTTCTCTGCCCTTTCAGAGAAATTGAACAAGACACCCGCTCAGGTATGTCTTTACTAATTTACTTTAGATAGTAATGGCATTCTATGTTTTTGATATAATATACTAGTAGTTAATGCTGAGCATTGATGTCAATTCTGGGTAACCCTTTACAAATGGAACCTTATTGTAAAGGGTTTATAAAGGGGTTATAATCACGCTATTAACAATTATTGAATAATTTGTAAATGCATTATAAGCAGTTAATAAACAGTATCACATTGGTCAAAATAGTGCAATAACTAACTGGTCAGTGTTTGCCAATTAGTGAACAAATATTTACCTCCAGCTATTAACCATTTATAAATGCACTTACAAATACTTATAAGATTAAACCTTATGCATCATCATGCAACGTTATTTTCAATAGTTGCATAGTTGAACAATAGTTATTTCCTCACTTTTGAGTGTGATGCATTGGTGCTCTGTCTCAGGAACAGAAGAGGTTGGTTTTCATGAATTGTCTTGACCCACCTTTGAAACCCAGATGCCCATGTCAAATTTACATCCAGGACATTATTCAATCATCATTTCTAACATATTGCCATTTAACAGATGATATCAACACACTTACCACTTCTCTGTGATAGTCCAAGTATGTTGAACGCTCTGGTGTGAAATGGTAACCGTAATACCTTTGGTTGGTGGAACATTGGAGGAGGTATCCTCTCACAATGTTGAGTGTTTTGGCCTTCATACCCACCATTCATTGACTGAACATGTTTAACAAAGTGTTGAATCTTCTCGTGTATGTAGTGATGAGTACCCAATACTGCCTGTAAGTATGGCTAAGCTCTGAGTGAACTCTCAAATCATCTATAAATGATTAAGGCCTAATACATTTATTTAAGTTGACTGATTTCCTTATATGAACTGTAACTCAGCAAAATCTTTGAAATTGTTGCATGTTATATTCTTGTTCAGTATAGTAAGAACAAAATGTAATTTAATGGAAGGAGACATTAGGAAAACAATTATTATTGCAGTGACTCAAGACGGTGGTAGCCTATCGTTGGTATAGTGAGTAGCCTAGCTAATTCGGATTAAAAGGGGATATATTTTTTTCTCCCCTTTTTAACACTACAAGTCAGAATAGAAATTGATAACAGTTAACTATTTAAAATACAACCTAGGGTCTCATGGTCCCCTTCTGTGTCTTCATCTGTTCATTTGTGTTGGAGAGGAGGAATTTTGACATTTTAGCACTCTAGCTACACAACTCTATTATCATTATCATGATTTATACCATTTAGGCTTAGCTAGTTATGTTATCCACTGCTAGCTGAAAATAATAATAGAGGCCATGCAATTCAATACTCAGCTTTAAAACAAAAGCAATTTAGGTCAAAATAATTCATATTAACAAAGGAACTAGAGGGACTAACAGTACAGATGGCAATAAAATCTGTACCATAGAAGAAAACCAAAAGAAATTGAAGAACTTATTCAAGAAGATCATGTGTAATATATTATACAAATAAAGCGAACTGTATGGCATATGGGGGAAAATGCCCCAAATAATTTTGTAATCTTCAACATAGAAATGTACTGAAACTTGCTACAAATTACGGAGTCACCCATGATTCACCAAACAATATTTTGAAAGAGGAAGCAAAGTAGCTTAACCGTATATTTTCATTTGTCTCCTCCATCTCCACTAACCGAAGTTAATTGTAAGGATTTTTTCCCTATTAATAATGTAAAATTAACAGCTGTACAGAAATACTCATGTGAAGGCCAAATTACAGAGGAGGAACTTCTTGACGCAATTAAAGCCTTTAAGTCCGGGAACACTCCAGGGCTGGATGGCATACCAGTTGAGTTATACCGTACCTTTTTTGATGGACTCAGATGACCGTTATTAGAATGTTTTAACCATTCCTATAAAAATGGTAGATTATCAGATACTCAACAGGTTCTTATTTCATTATTACTGAATCAGGACCCAAGTGGTAAATATAAAGATCCAGTCCATTAAACAAATTGGAAGACTCTTATACACAAATTCTAACAAAATGTATAGCACATAGAACTAAAAAGCTATTGTCGAATATTTTTCATCCTAATCAGACAGGTTTTTTTACATGGACGATACATTGGAGATAATATAAGACAAGTACTGGAAAAAATAGAACACAATGAAAAATATGGGAGACCAGGGCTGGAATTCATAGCTGACTTTGAAAAGGCTTTTGAAAAAGTACGGTTGGCATTTATATATAAATGCCTGGAATATTTACATTTTGGAGAGTCTCTTATACAATGGGTTAACCTGTTAGGGCTGCAGCCCGACACCGGTACACTTATGACAACATCCAGCTCAAGTGCAGGGCGCGAAATTCAAAAGATATTTTTTTTAAAATATTTAACTTTCACACATTAACAAGTCCAATACAGCATATGAAAGGTACACATCTTGTGAATCAAGCCAACATGTCCGATTTTTAAAATGTTTTACAGGGAAGACAAAATATGTAAATCTATTAGCTAACCACGTTAGCAAAAGACACCACTTTTCTAACTCCATCAGTTTCTTACTCCATCACTAGCTATCACAAATTCGACCAAATAAAGAAAGAAATAGCCACTAACCAAGAAAAAACTTCATCAGATGACAGTCTGATAACATATTTATGTATAGCATATGTTTTGTTCGAAAAATTTGCATATTTCAGGTATAAATCATAGTTTACATTTCAGCTACAATCAGAAATTGCACCGAAAGCAGCCATAATATTTACAGACACCAACGTCAAATACCTAATTACTCATCATAAAACATTTCTGAAAAATACATAGTGTGCAGCAATTGAAAGACAGGCATCTTGTGATTCCAGACAATATTTCCGATTTATTAAATGTTTTACAGCGAAAACAAAATGTAGCGCTATATTAGCGTAGCCACAATAGCCAGAAACACTTGGGCGCCCACGACCAGTTCACATGCACGACAGATATATGAAATAACATCATAAATTGGGTCTTACTTTTGCTGATCTTTCATCAGAATGTTGAACAAGGTGTCCTTTGTCCAGATGAGTCGTTGTTTGGATTCAGAACGGCAAATTTCCCTCTTCATTTAGCATGGGCACTAGCCGAGTGGCACGGATCTCTCCAACGTAAACACAGTCAGAGAACGGAACACGGCAAAACTCCCGAAAAAATTTCAATAATCTGATTAAACTATATTGAAAAAACATACATTACGATGATATGGTCACATGTATCAAATAATATCCGAGCCGGAGATAGTTGTCGTCCATTACGGCAGCAAAACAGAAGGCAATCCCACTTCCAAGTCGCGCGCTTCAGAGTACCGGAAGTGGACGGTCACGTCAAAGAAATAGCTTTTATTCCACCCCAGACCAAGATAAACACAAAATTTCTTCTCTCACATCATCTTGACACCCAGAGGAAGGCGTATGGAGTGTACGTAGACTCCTACGTGTCATGACCATGTATAGGCAGGAAGTTGAACAGAGCATATATTTCTGACATTCTACTTCCTGGTCAGGGAAAGTGCTGCCAAATGAGTTCTGTTTCACTCAGAGAAATAATTCCAACGGTTTTAGAAACTAGAGAGTGTTTATCCAATAATAATAATAATATCCATATTGTACGAGCAAGAATTGAGTACGAGGCCGTTTGAAATGGGCACGATTTCACTGGCTACTCAATACTTTCCCTTGCAGCCATAAGAAGCTAAAGAAGGACAGTTTTTGTTATTGCTTCTTTAATCAGAATAACAGTTTTCAGCTGTGCTAACATAATTGCAAAAGGGATTTCTAATGATCAATTAGCCTTTTAAAATTATAAACTTGGACTAGCTAACACAACGTGCCATTGGAACACAGGAGTGATGGTTGCTGATAATGGGCCTATGTAAATATTCCATAAAAAATCTGCCGTTTCCAGCTACAATAGTCATTTACAACATTAACAATGTCTACACTGTATTTTTAATCAATTTGATGTTATTTTAATGGGCAAAATAATTTGCTTTTCTTTCAAAAACAAAGACCCCAAACTTTTGAACGGTTGTGTATGGATGGATGGATGGTAACCCTAGGTGTAAAATAGTAAATAATGTCTACTTCTCAGAAAGTATTAAACTGTCAATAGGATTAAATAAAGGTTGTCCACTATCGCCATATCTATTTATTATGGCCATCGAAATGTTAGCTATTAAAGTCAGATCCAACAAGAATATCAAGGGTCTAAAAACAAAGGTATCATTGTACCCTGATGATTCATGTTTTCGTTTAAATCCACAAGTTGGATCTCTCCACAGCCTCATAGAGGATCTAGATACTTTTTCTAACCTCTCTGGATTATAACGAAATTACAAAAAATGTACTATATTACATATTGGATCACGAAAGAATACAACTTTTACATTACCGGGTAGTTTACCAATAAAATGGTCTGACGGTGAAGTGTACAAAAGCTGAAGAACATGCGCACATCCAGGTACTTTCCACAGGTGCTGGAGTTGTAGGCAAACTCATGGAAAACAGAAAGCAAAATGCCGCACACTGTTGCTCCTGCTTCCAGATGATATTTATTCACGTTTCATCAGGCTTCCATATCCCAGGTGGGGGTGGAAGGTCATATATATGTAACTTCCTGAAACGGGTGGTAAAAAAATGTATAACATAGTATGAAAATATGTGGGCGTACTCAGTATTCAATGATCTCACTCCCATACCTTTTAATTTAAAGTTAGCAAAAATAGATATGATCTTGCTACTGTGGAAATGAAAATACCTGTCTATTTGTGGGAAAATCACCCTGATTTAACTCTTTAGTCATATCCCAGTTTACCTATTTGCTTATGGCCTTGCCTACACCTAGCAATTTGTTGTTGTTTTTTACTATCTGAGCAAAAAATATTCAATTTTATTTGGAAAGGCAAGCCAGACAAAATTTAAACAGACCTAGTTATATAATGAATATGGACTCGGAGGGCAGAAATGATTAAATATTAAAGCATTAGACCTCTCACTAAAGGCTTCAAATGTTATACTTAAATCCAAACTGGTTCTCTAGCAGATTAGTAAGAATGTCTCACCCCATGTTCAAGAATGGCCTTTTTCCCTTTATTCAGATTACAACCTCTCACTTCGGTTATTTGAAAATGACATCTCCAAAATATTGCTATTTTCATGTCTGTTTAATTACTGCAAAAATGGAAGAGGTAGGTGGAAGGGGGAGAACGTAAGGAACTTGTCTGTCGGCCCTACATTAACGACCACAATTGGTTAAAGAAAATTGTGATGAATAAAAAGTATACCAGTTTCATGAAAGGACCAAGAAATTGACAGCTGTGCCATATAGATTGCAAAGTATTTGGGAAGAGATTTTCGATGTACTGATTCGATGAACTAATACACAAAACGACACTGGATTCAGAACTTTGTTTTTCTATTTAAATTATTATACAAAATTCTTGCAACCAATATAATGTTATATGGGGGATACAACCATCCCAGCTCTGCAGATTTTGCTGCAAAGAGACACTCATTAAATCATTTTGTTTTGGTACTGTCCATATGTAGCTTCAAATCAAATTTTATTGGTCACATACACATGGTTAGCAGATGTTAATGCGAGTGAAGCGAAATGCTTGTGCTTCTAGTTCCGACAGTGCAGTAATATCTAACAAGTAATCTAACAATTTCCCAACAACTACCTTATACACACATCTAAAGGGGTGAATGAGAATATGTACATATAAATATATGGATGAGTGATGGTCGAGCGGCATAGGCAAGGTGTAATAGATGGTATAAAATAGTTGAAATCAGAAGTTTACATAAACTTAGGTTGGAGTCATGAACTCGTTTTTTAACTACTAAATTTCACGTTAACAAACTATAGTTTTGTCAAGTCGGTTAGGACATCTACTTTGTGCATGACAAGTAATTTTTCAAACAATTGTATAAAGACAGATTATTTCACTTATAATTCACTGTATCAAAATTCCAGTGGGTCAGAAGTTTACATACACTAAGTTGACTGTGTCTTTAAAACAGCTTGTAAAATTCCAAAAATGATGTCATGGCTCTAGAAGCTTCTCATAGGCTAATTGACATAATTTGAGTCAATTGGAGGTGTACCTGTGGATGTATTTCAAGGCCTACCTTCAAACTCAGTGCCACTTTGCTTGACATCATGGAAAAATCAAAAGCAATCAGCCAAGACCTCAGAAAAATAATTGTAGACCTCCACCTCCAAGTCTGGTTCATCCTTGGGGGCAATTTCCAAATGCCTGAAGGTACCACGTTCATCTCTACAAACAATAATACACAAGTATAAACACCATGGGACCACGCAGCCGTCATACCGCCCAGGAAGGAGACGCGTTCTGTCTCCAAGAGATGAAAGTACTTTGGTGCGAAAAGTGCAAATCAATCCCAGAACAACAGCAAAGGACCTAGTGAAGATGCTGGAGGAAACAGGTACAAAAGTATCTATTATCCACAGTAAAACGAGTCCTATATCAACATAACCTGAAAGGCCGCTCAGCAAGGAAGAAGCCACTGCTCCAAAACCGCCATAACTATGACTACGGTTTGCAACTGCACATGGGGACAAAGATTGTACTTTTTGGAGAAATGTCCTTTGGTCTGATGAAACAAAAATAGAACTGTTTGGCCATAATGACCATCGTTATGTTTGGAGGAAAAAGGGGGAGGCTTGCAAGCCGAAGAACACCATCCCAACCGTGAAGTACGGGGGTGGCAGCATCATGTTGTGGGGGTGCTTTGCTGCAGAAGGGGCTGGTGCACTTCACAAAATAAATGGCATCATGAGGAACGGGAATTATGTGGATATATTGAAGCAACATCTCAAGACATCAGACAGGAAGTTAAAGCTTGGTCGCAAATGGGTCTTCCAAATGGACAATGACCCCAAGCATACTTCCAAAGTTGTGGCAAAATTGCTTAAGGACAGCAAAGTCAAGGAATTGGAGTGGCCATCACAAAGCCCTGACCTTAATCCTATGGAACATTTGTGGGTAGAACTGAAAAAGGTGTGTGTGAGCAAGGCGGCCTACAAACCTTACACCAGCTCTGTCAGGAGGAATGGTCCAACATTCACCCAACTTATTGTGGGAAGCTTGTGGAAGGCTACCCGAAACGTTTGACTCTAGTTAAATAATTTAAAGGCAATGCTACCAAATACTAATTGAGTGTATGTAAACTTCCGACCCACTGAGAATGTGATGAAAGAAATAAAAGCTGAAAGAAATAATTCTCTCCACTATTATTCTGACATTTCACATTCTTAAAATAAAGTGGTGATCCTAACTGACCTAAGACAGGGAATTTTACTTGGATTAAATGTCAGGAATTGTGAAAAACTGAGTTTAAATGTATTTGGCTAAGGTGTATGTAAACTTCCGACTTCAACTGTACATATGATATGAATAATGGAAGATATGTAAACATTTAAGTGGCATTGTTTAAAGTGACTAGTGATCTATTTATTATAGTGGCCGGTGATTGGGTCTCAATGTAGACAGCAGCCTCTCTGATTTAGTGATTGCTGTTTAGTAGTCTGATGGCCTTGAGAGAGAAGCTGTTTTTCAGTCTCTAAGGTCCCAGCTTTGATGCACCTGTACTGACCTCGCCGTCTGATCTTGATGATCTTGTTGGCCTTCCTGTGACATTGAGTGCTGTAGGTGTCATGGAGGGCAGGTAGTTTGCCCCCGGTGATGTGTTGTGCAGACCGCACCACCTTCTGGAGAGCCTTGCGGTTGATGGCGGTGCAGTTGCGGTACCAGGCTGTAATACAGCCCGACAGTATACTCTCGATTGTGCATCTGTAAAAGTTTGTCAGGGTTTTGGGTGACAAGCCCAATTTCTTCAGCCCCCTGAGGTTGAAGAGACGCTGTTGCGCCTTCTTCACCACACTGTCTGTGTGGGTGGACCATTTCAGTTTGTCTGTGATGTGTACGGCAAGGAATTTAAAGCTTTCCACCTTCTCCACTGCTGTCCCTTCGATGTGGATAGGGGGGTGCTCCCTCTTCTGTTTCCTGAAGTCCTCGATCATTTCCTTTGTTTTGTTGACGTTGAGTGAGGTTGTTTTCCTGACACCACACTCCGAGTGTCCTCCCATCCTCCCTGTAGGCTGTCTCGTCGTTGTTGGTAATCATGCCCACTACTGTTGGGTCGTTTTCAAACTTGAAGATTGAGTTTGAGGCGTAATGGTGGCGCTGTATTATCCTCAAAGCGGGCAAAGAAGGTGTTTAGTTTGTCTGGAAGCGTGACGTCGTTGTCCGTGACGTGGCTGTTTTTGATTTAGTCTGATTTCCTGTAGACCCTGCCACATTCGTCTCGTGTCTGAGCCGTTGAATTCCGACTCCACTTTGTCCCTGTACTGGCATTTCTCTTGTTTGATTGCCTTGCGGAGGGAATAACTACACTGTTAATATTCAGCCATATTCCCAGACCTCTTTCCAAGGTTAAATGCGGTGGTTTGCGCTTTCAGTTTTGCGCGAATGCCGTCATCAATCCACAGTTTCTGGTTAGGATAGGTTTTAATAGTCAGTGGGTACAACATCTCAAATGCACTTCTTTGTAAACTCACTCAATGAGTCAGCGGATAGATCGATGTTGTTATCTGAGGCTGACCGGAACATATCCCAGTCCGCGTGATCAAAACAATCTTGAAGCGTGGATTCCGATTGGTCAGACCAGCGTTGAATGGTTCTAGTCACTGGTACATCCTGTTTGAGTTTCTGCCTATAGGAGCAAGATAGCGTCGTGGTCGGATTTGCCGAAGGGAGGGCGGGGGAGGGCTTTGTATGCATTGAGGAAGTTAAAGTAGCAGTGATCGAGTGGATTACACCCGCGCGTAGTGCAATCAATATGCTTATAGAATTTAGGTATCCTTGTTCTCAAATTTGCTTTGTTAAAATCCACAGCTACAATAAATGCAGCCTCAGGATATATGGTTTCCAGTTTACATAGAGTCCAGTGAAGTTCCAGGAAAGGCCGTCTTGGTGTCTGAGGGGGAATGTACACAGCTGTGACGATAACTGATGAGAATTCTCTTTGGGAGGTAATATGTAAGGAATTCTAGGTCGGGTGAGTAGAAGGACTTGAGTTCCTGTATGTTTTTATGATTACACCATGAGCCATTAATCATGAAGCATACACTCCTGCCCTTCCTCCTCCCAGAGAGGAGTTTATCTCTGTTGGCACGATGCATGGAGAAGCCCGGTGGCTGAACCAATTTCGACAACATATCCTGAGAGAGCCATGTTTCTGTGAAACAGAGAATGTTACAATCTCTGTCTCTCTGGAATGCAACCCTTGCTCGAATTTCATCTACCTTGTTGTCAAGAGACTGGAGATTGGCGAGTAGTATACTCGGCAGCGGTGAGCGACGTGCACGTCTACGGAGCCTGACCAGGAGTCTGCCCCTTCTGCGTTGCCATTGTTTTGGGTCGGCTTCTGGGATTAGATCCATTATCCTGGGTGGTGGTGCAAACACAGGATCCGCTTCGAGAAAGTCGTATTCCTTGTCGTAATGTTGGTAAGTTGACGTCGCTCTTATATCCAATAGTTCTTCCCGGCTGTATGTAATAAGACTTAAGATTTCCTGGGGTAACAATGTAAGAAATAATACATAACAAAATACTGCATAGTTTCCTAAGGACTCGGAAGCGATCATCTCTGTCGGCGCCATCTTGTTTTTGGTTGTGGTTTCAGGAACCGGTGAAGAATTGCAACTTTTACCTGGAGCTAACTCTGCAAATAGCACTGCTGGGTGATTTTAAAAAGTCATAGTCAATTAATTTAATAATACTTTTAGCAAAAAAATATCTTTAATATACAGTATGTAGAATCTATGAGAATAGAAAGGTTCAGAACTTTTGTGAAACAGCACAATTAAAAAATATATGGGAACTAGAAATTAAAACTGGATGGTGTTCATTGATCGATGGAAGGGGTTCAGTGGAGCTGAAGGATGGGACTAAAAACAAACAAAAGATAACTATTGTAAAATATACTGTGTCTGTGAAATGTATATATAAGCTGGAAGTAGAAGCCTATGTGTTTTCCATTAGTTTACTCCAGTTAAGGGTGGGGTGGTAGCGTTAGGGGAAAATAATAAAGGAACATCTATTAAAAAAATATGTAATAATAATGTTTACCAAAAACATATATGGGGGATTGCAAATGATGCACACTATTACATTGATGGAAGCCACAATCTATCTGTAATTTTAAAGCTGATCTACCCCCTGATTTGTATATATATATTTTTTTAATTATAATAATAGCTAGCTAGTGTTTAATATTACTTGCTAACACTAATATCTTACTACCAGATTAAAGGGGTTATCAAAAATTTTGCTAATACACTAGCTAATAGTAAATTAGTCTTAAGTGCAATATGCAGAAATCACAACGCCATTTCCTAGTTGCTAAAATTCTAATAGTTTGCCTAATATCAGTTTGTGACAAAACATGCAATGTATGTATAGTGTAGAGAATCATTGTACCATCTAAACCGCTGTGAAATATATTTTCAGCTGTTTTGAAGTTGGTGTACAAAACCGAAAGTAAAAGACGCGAAAATAAAATTTAAGAACAGGAAGCATAAAATGACCTCACATAAAACAGATCTACTGCCTCTTAGACCTGCTTTCAATGGTGGATTGGAACTTTTCGGGAGTATTTTTGGCTAACCATCCTTTTCATATTCCGAATGCGCGTACTTGGTGTGGCAGCAGAGGATGTTTGGGACAATGAGCAGAGTGAGTTTGTAACACGGACCAGCCTGGGTCGCCTAAATCTCCCCAAAAATTCAGAGTCACGTGTGCTGACAAAGGATGCAAGCTAGCTAATTTACCATCTACCTAGCTAGAGACAACTCGCTAACTAGCGTGTTAATCCAAAAACGCTAGCTAAACTAATTCCAGGGAAATTCTGCCCTGTTGATGTTAGCTAGGTAGCAGCTAGTTTGTCTGCTATAGCGAAGCTAACTTTCCAGCAAGCGTGACTTACTTAGCTAGCTAACTATATTATGCCAAATATCTTGTGCTAAATCGTCTAGCATAAAGTTTTACCTAATGCTAACTAGCTAACATTTCCTAGTTAGCTAGGACAAATGTGCTAGCACGATAGCTAGCTACTTTGCTAGCTGAGCAGCTTGCTAAATCATCCAGCAGAACTTCCTTATCCAAAAGTGAAACAAATTGCATAGAGAATTTATCCTCTCTGTCGTCATTTTTATCTTGAACAGTTTTATTTCGCGCAATCTTTTCCGTCTGGGCTTTGCACACGTCTCATAGCCACATCTATCCTGATTCTTCACGACGCACTGTAACGTCAGTGTCAACACATTCTGGGCATGTTCCAGGTTGTCTTTATTTCAAGTGTGTTTCACAGACGGGCAGATCTCACAAAATCGGGCAGTTCTCCGAAACCAGCGAACCAATAATATGGCTTGAGATGTTCAGACGAGGCCTTCATTCCTGGAATAGATAAGTGTACCAATGCATCATCATGGTTTCAAATGTGGGGCAAGACACATCATGGGAGTTGACCATTGGTGTGAAAACCAAACATTTCTGTTCCTGGGACAGAACAACAATGTATCACACCAAAAAGTGAGAAAATAACTATTGTTTAACTGTGCATCCATTTGAGAATGATGATGCATAAGGGTTCAATATTTTTCTGCGTTTGTAAGTGCATTTATAAATGGTTAATACCTCGAGGTAAATAGTCTCACTACTTGGCAAACACTGACAGGCTATGGCACTATTTTGACCAATTTGTTATAACCCATTTATTAATGGTTTATAATGCATTTATAAATATTAAATAACCGTTAATGTAATTACAAAAGCTTTTATATGAACCCTTTTGAATTGTAACCCAATTCTTTATATTCATAGAGCATTTTTTGTCTTTACAGTGTTTGAAGTTTATTTAAAAAAATATATTTTGAAAGTCTCTTTGCATGTTTATTTGATAGAGATAGAGGAGAGAGTGTGCTGAAATAGCAGTGGGCCGGATTCGAACACATGCTGCAGCAGTACATGTGCACCGGAGGCCGTGGCCATTATGCCACTGGAGTTTCTTTTTGATAATGACATTTTATGTATTTGATATAAGGTACTAGTAGTTAATGCTGTGCATTGATGTCAGTTCTGTTTATTTTTAATCTTTAGATTGCAAAGCGATTTTCCCAACTGATGAAGCTTTTTAAGAAGAAGGAGAAGATGGCAAACTGACTTCTGAATTTTTTTTATTCGATGAAGATTTCACTTACTAGGCTCCTTATACTCTCAGACATTTCAAGGTCAAGACTTGAATGGCCCATTTGATGAATGAGTGGAAGCAGATCTGAATGTGATGCCTGTAATTAATGGACTTGGAACTAATGAACACAGTCAACTAGAACTCCAACTGAAATGTGTTTTTGTGCTGTGGTCAGTAAGGATCTGAATATCCATGAGGTAAAATCCACACAGGCTTAAATATACAATGTATTATCGCCCCACAGCCAAAATGAATACAACTTGTATAAACTGTTTTGATACGTCTGTTGATTTAGCAGATTTCAATGCACTGGATTTATTTTTCTTCCATTTTTGTGTTGAATCTAATCTACCATATTGATCCTGGGCAATATCCCATCTCAACTTCACAACTCTTAATATGCCCTAGCAAGGTTATACCATATGAGGAGTTAAACACTTCTGCAATCATATATTTAATCAAGTAATTAACCAATTTTAGCTGTAAATAACAGAATGGTGAATAACCTAATGCTTTTATGGAGCATTGCAGCCTGTGCTGCTTGTACAAAATTTGTACTAAAGTTACGTATGCTTTTCTACTTCAACATAATCTGTGAGTGTTTGGAAATAAAGATTGGAACTACAATTAAAGTGACCTTTACTCTGTCACGTGGCAGAAAGTGCATTTTACTGTATTATATATGGCATTGACTTCAAGATGGTCAGTTAAATGAAAAAATAAGCCACAGATGTTCCATTTTAGGTATGATTCAAGGTCTTACGTTTATAGAAATTAAGGATTTTACCAAGTACACATTTCTTGACTGCTTAGATTTTTGGTTGGTTGATTTTGGTTTTGGATGGTTGTGAATAAGTGACAACATGGTTAAGAAATATACGTTGTGTAGCCTATATTGTACATATTTTGGTTTTGAAAATAAAGTTTATTTATTTAACATGGTTTTGATTAATGAAAATGTTCAATTTCACATAAATTCAATAACTTCACTTTAACTTACCACCCAAATGAATACAGCATATTTTAGGTACATTCTCAACTGCTGCTGAGGTTTTATAGAAAAGAGCAGCATATCTTCCGGCTAAAACGAAACGCTTAATGGTCATAGTTCAACACACCTATTCTCACAGTTCTAGCTGTCATGGGAGAGGTCATTAATAATGAATCCTTCTGGAGGGCAATGTTTCAAAGTAGTACATGCTCTAATATACATATCCAGAAACTATTATGGGAATTGAAGTCACTGCCTAAGGGTTTACTTGCCTTAGCTCACCACTGCTATAACCTCGAACTTCATTCAACTTTATTTCAGAGTGATTGTAAGGACACATTCTATTTCATGATAAATCAGGGTAATGGAATGGGATCATGAGGTTAGAATCCCATTTGGGTGTATTATTAATGGTGGCTATTGCAACCACACAGTACCATGCAAAGTGTTTCATACATTCCCTAAGGATTTATTTTCCTGTTTCTAATAACTGAAAATTATTAAATGGTTAACTAATTTTCAGGAATCTAAATGGCCTCCTAAATATCAATGGCAACAATGTGAATTTGTTCAAATTGTGTCATCTGTTAAGGATGGAATTCATTACATTAACAGAACTTGGTCAGCAGGCTTGGCGAGACTAGTCCAATACCTGAAATAGTTAACTTGGGACATGACTCATTGATCATTCTGTCTGGCCCAATTGATTGGTCCCTTTGACTTGGTCAGTTGAATACAATTAGTTGTACTACACATGCAGATTTATATCATATCCAAACATAATCACAACCTATAGTACAAATATTTGAAAAGTTTAAATAGCATGCATTTGACATGTATTGATGTCCAGAGCTTGGCCATGAGATGGTTGGCAGTATTGGTAACATGTCCTACTGTGTCTGTGTGGTGTCCTGCTGTCAACAATTGTGTGGTAAAACTAGCCCCAGGCCATTGTCCAGTCGCTTGGTGGATCGATCCTCGCATTTTATGAGTCCTGCTTGCAACAGATTGGAGAGACACTCACTGTAGCTATGCTCAGAGATGGGTTGCCTATCTCTTCAATCGGTGGAAACAAACGTTTAATTCTACCAAATAATCCGTTCTTTCTGAAGCAAGTGGAACACACAACCTAGTTGAAATGTAAGTTAATTCTAACTCTTAAATCCTTTGAGATGTTTTATTTTATTTTGCCTTATTGGATCAATCAATTTAGTAAAAAGCAATTGTTTTGCAATCATGAAAAATATACACAGTAAACCTTTATGAAATAATTGCTTATACTGTAAGATATTTATGTTATACTATGGCCCAGTGGAAGTTAAATCGTTATTTAGTATTTTTTTTTTACAGCATAAGGATATGTGAAACAGAAGATGGGGGATTGGAACTTGTTGGGGAGTATCTTAGAAGAGGTACATATTCATTCAACCATTGTGGGAAAAATCTGGCTAACCATCCTTTTCATATTCCGGATGCTCGTACTTGGCGTGGCAGCAGAGGATGTTTGGGACGATGAGCAGAGTGAGTTTGTGTGCAACACGGACCAGCCTGGGTGTAAGAATGTGTGCTACGACGATGCATTCCCCATTTCTCTTATCCGATACTGGGTGTTACAAATCATTTTCGTGTCCTCTCCCTCTCTGGTGTACATGGGACATGCACTGTACCGTTTAAGAGCCCTTGAAAAAGAGAGACACAAAAAAAAAGCTTTCCTGAAAGCAGAGCTAGAGGGCGCTGAGCCCATTCATGAAGACAGACAGAGGATGATAGAGAGGGAGCTGAGGAAGCTGGAGGAACAGAAGAGAGTAAGGAAAGCTCCACTCAGGGGCTCCTTGCTTCGCACATATGTTTTCCATATCTTGACGAGGTCGGTGGTGGAGGTTGGCTTCATAGTCGGACAATATGTACTCTATGGCATTGGGCTGGATCCTTTGTACAAATGTGAGAGATTGCCTTGCCCGAACAGTGTGGATTGCTTTGTGTCCAGACCAACTGAGAAGAACATTTTCATGATCTTCATGCTCGTCATCGCTGGGGTTTCTTTGTTCTTAAATCTCCTCGAGATATTCCACCTGGGAGTGAAGAAAGTCAAACAAAGTCTGTATGGAAATAAAGGTGCAGATGATGACAGCATAGTATACAGGTCCAAGAAAAACTCCATGGTCCAGCAGGTGTGTGTCCTTACAAACTCATCTCCCCAAAAGATGATGCAGTTCACTCAGACAGCTTGCACAATGGATGCTGTCCCTTTGTACATGCCTTCAGTAGCTCCTCACAACGATGGTGGTGGCACCAACGGTTCAGAGCAGTACCCTAGACAGCTGGGGGCCGTGGAGCGCTGCTACACCCTGGACCAGAGGGACCACTCATGCAGCAGTGATGACTCCAACGGGCCTAAAGGCTCAGGCCAAACTAGGCACGACGGAGCACAGCCACCGCCTTCACTCATGGCCAGCCATATGGAGATACCAGCAGCCCTGCAGAACCAGCTGCGCAAACAGAGCCGGGTCAGCGCTCTGCAGGACTACAGTGACATGAGTGATTCACCTGACAGTGACCACTATCCCACGGCGAGGAAGGCTAGTTTCATGTCCCGGGGACTCTCTCAGACCAACCTGGCCAGTCCTCCTGATAGCCCTAACTCCGGGAGTGGGGCGGACACAGAGGCCAAGCGTATCGCCCAAGGAGAGAGCCCACCTATGACCCCGCCTCCAGCCAGTGGACGAAGAATGTCAATGGTAACTACAGCCATTACGCAACATGCTTTTCAAAATTGAGGATGTATTGTATGATTCTCATCATGTATTTCTAAAGATTCAGATGAAATAACTGCATGTTTTCACTCTTTCAGAGCATGATTCTGGAACTGTCTTCAATCATGAAAAAGTGAGAACTGGCTGAGGGACCAGAAGGATCTGGGTGGGGACCCTGATCGCAAAGCGACACTTCCTTCTAATTGCCTAATTGTATTCATAATAACATATGTATAGAGCTCGCAAGTTTGTAATCCTAAAAACTGGAAAATTAGTTACCACTGTTTCGTTCAGCCATTCCTATGGGGGAAATGAATAGGGAAAGAATGGGGCTTTAGGATGAACACCGAAAATAAGGTCTTCGTAGCTCTTCTACGTTTTTGTTCTATGAGATAATATCAGTCAGTTAACATGACCTTTTTGAATTATGAACCCTTTATGTGCTTGTTTTGATTACATAAATGCTTTGAAATTCACAAAAAGTGACAGCTGTTGAAGATGATCTCATAGAACAAAACGTTTTAGACCTACTAAGCTTGTGTTTAATACAGACCTTATTTTCGGGCATTTATCCAAAATGCCTCAACAAAAAAAACACATACATTTTCCAAAAGGCTTTAGCCAACGAGCCATGTCGGAGTTAGTTCCTACAAAAAGACGCCATTACTATTTCTCTTTATTGTGGACGAGAAGTGAATGCTTTAGTACAATTATGTTGGCATGGGTAGTTCTAATTTAAAAAAAATATATTTGTCACATGCTATCTTTGCGGTATCATATTTAATATAATTTTTGTGGAATTTATGAGTGAAAGCTACTTTTAATGACATTTTGCACATTAAAATGACATTTGGCTTAAAGTGAGCATGTTCATATGATGAGACATTGGCCTTCTAAGGAAATTCTTACATTTTTTAAAAGACTCATGGCTTGTGATCGCTAATACACTTAAAACACTGTGGGATATGATAACCTCCACTATACAACATTTTTGAAAGCACTTTGTTATTGTTTACTGTACAGAATGATGATAAAGTTGGAGATAGAAGGGCTCTTCAAAATCAACAAAATGTGAATTTATTAATGAACCATTATATGGATGTTTTTTCTCAAAAATACATTATCTTCAACACTTGTCATCTTTCTTGATATTGTTGCTGGGTTTTTCAAGCTCAACAGTTTCCCGTGTGTATCAAGAATGGTCCACCACCCCAAGGACATCCAGCCAACTCAATATTAGGAAGGTTTTCTTAATGTTTTGTGCACTCAGTGTACAGTAAGAGTATGATTGTATAAAATTGAATGACATACTGTTTTACAGTTTTATATACATGATGAAGGAAACAAAATGTCTTTGCATTTGCAGATATAAAAAATGACCAAATAATGTACATGATATGTTTCTTTATTTCATAAACAGAAATGGTGTCTAGACAAAAATGTCATTTATATAACACTAGCATTTGAAATGAATGAAAATGGGGTTTGCACAATACCGTGTTTAAAATGGTTAATAAGTCATTTTAATTCATTAGGGTTGTGTAGCATTTCAAAATTAAAAAAGTAAGAACTCTTAATAGAGAATAAACAAATAACAGCTATTTCAAATTGACAATATTAACAAAAAACTGTTCTAGAAAAACGAGAGAAAAATGACTTTGTGACTACAAGCTTAAGAGCTTTTACATTAAAAATAATGAACCAAAATCTACTAATACAATAATCCATATAATCTGTGTAAAAAGCATGTAGAAAAAACACCTGATGAAGTTTGCTGATACAGTCATTGACCAGTAATGAGAGGTATGAAGGATTTCACAGGTAGATAAGTGTGAGAAGGTCTGCACTGGGTGTGACTCAGGGATGGGGGGGCGTAGGCCCCTGCATACACTCACTTCACTTGAATGTGAACTATGGCCTCTGCAAGTTCTAAGGCAAAAATTGGAGGTGCACTTGTATCCATGTAACTCTGAAACATCCCCAGTTGAATGAAAAGACAAGTTGAGAAAACACATTGTTTTTTGTTAACAGAAAACTAACCTTCAGTCCAATTTTAACCTAGCAATTTCTATTTACATGGCAAATGTAATAAACACATCATGACATGTAATACCGTTTTGTAAACATATCAAACTTTTCTTTTACTCCTAAAATGATCTCAGCCTGTGCATTCAATCAGGATACCAGTATATTGTATTATAAAGTTGAGCAATTTGTGAAAAAGGCAAGTTTTGTTCATCTTTTCAAAAGAACAACCTTTGGAGTTGGAGAGACAGTGTTTTTTCTTTCAAAGCAGCACACAAAAACAACTAAAACAAACAAAACAGTGAAACAAAACGAGAAATGAATACAGCACAAAAGCCTCTCAAAAAGATAATGCATTCAATGCACCTAGCTTTACAACAAATATCCACCAACTAATTACCATAGCCAGTTAACAAATCAAATAACATTACTGTTTTTTGAGTTTTGGCTTGTAAAAATCTGCAGAGGTAAGGAACTTGAGAGAAATCCCCCAAAAATATTGTATTTACTACCAAAACAGAATTCAAATATATATGTATGTTTACTCCAATGTATTGAGTACTCTCTCTGCAGCTCTTAATGAGTTTGATCTGTATTGTGCAAAGCTTATTATTCCGCATTTGTAGAAATTAGCTTCAGGAGTATAATACCAGAGGTTAGAAGTGAGCTAAACTTTCAGACACTCAAACAAAGCCAGAAACCAGCTAAAATACAAAAGTCTGCTACAGATTCAGAAATGGAGAAATAAAATGCTTGGCACCCTGAGACGATATACAAGACCAATGACTAGTCCTGGTTTAGGTCAACCAGACAAATCTCTGTGTGAATGAGATGATGACACACAACAAGCTTATTTGACCCGTAATGCTTGGGGTAACTGTAGAGATGACCCGACCATGTACTACTTTCAACCATTGGTCACCATAGTAACACCCCATACAGCATAGCAAGCATGGAGTAGCTCTCTCAGAACTAGAGAGCTAAGAGGTCTGGACTGGCAATTGACCGGCGTAAGGAGCTACATTAAAAACCCCTCATTACTTTGTATCACCTCCCACTGGGCAAAAACTGGTTGCATCAATGTTCTTTACACATAATTACAACACAACAATTAAATGTGATGACAGTGAATCAATGTGGAAAACTGATTGGATTTGCAAAAAGTCATCAACATAAGTGAATTTTGTAAATTTTTCACCCGGCTTTTAACCTAAATCCAATGACATGGTCAACTTTTTTATTGATTACACTTTGCATTTACATTAGTCGACAACTCAACCAAATGTATATCAAAACTAGACGTTGAAATAATGTCTGTGCCCAGTGGGCTTCTATCTGCATCCACCAACCTTTACTGTATATCAATCTTGTTGCTCTAGGTAGAGAATAAACAATGATGAATTATTGTACGTACAGTACAAACCAGAATTAGGCTATGCACTCATTGCTATCCAAAGAATAACATCGATATTAATCATAATAGCATTATAAGGCCATCTAACAACAGATATTGAAAGATATCTGTTGATATAGCTTTGATTGGCCGAGGACAATAGAAACTTTTTGAATTTCAATCCATTTTCCCCCACATTGTCAAAGTGTAGCCTAATGAGAGTGTGCTTTCTGGTGGACCATTATGCTTTCCACTTTTATGTCAAAAACGAGAAAGAAAAGGTACATTTATTGGGTAGGAATTGCATATGATTTGACAAATGTGTTTCCTGTTTTGTACCTGATAATGGAGACTGATGTATATTGTTCCAATACAGTGATAGCATATGAATCAGAGAAAAGCCAAAGTGGAAGAAGAACCTCGCAAACAACAATTACAACTGCTCTACACTCCTTCCTTACATAAGGAAAGGGGGGATACCTAGTCAGGTGAACAACTGAATGCATTCAACTGAAATGTGTCTTCCGCATTTAACACAACCCCTCTGAATCAAAGAGGTGCGGGGGGCTGCCTTAATCGTCATCCACGTCATCGGCGCCCGGGGAACAGACGCCATTGGACATGCATCCTGTGTGTATTAATATTTGGGTGCATGTTTTAGTTGTCTAAGTATGACTGTATACGGATCTAACTAAAATCTTAGGGAAACTTATCTAAATGGTCAAATAATCAGACTAGCACACTGCCAAACACAGACATACTCTACAAAGCTGCACTCTAATATCACAACAGCTTTCGATATCAGTCAAGACTAGAGTATTACACAGCTGTGTCCAAGAGGGTGCAACAGGGTAACGCCAAGAAGAATTTGCAGACAGTCATCAAAGTGTATATTTAAGCAATAAGGCACGGGGGGGGGGGGGGGGGGGGGTATATAGCCGATATATCATGGCTAAGGGCTGGGCTAAGGGCTGTGCTCATGCACGACGCAACGCCGAGTACCTGGATACAGCTCTTAGCCGCAAGCCGCAACCACAAACCCCCAAGGTGCCTTATTGCTATTATAAACTGGTTACCAACGTAATTAGAACAGTTAAAGTACATGTTTTGTCATACCCGTGGTATACGGTCTGATATACCACGGCTGTCAGCCAAGCAGCATTCAGGGCTCAAACCACTCAGTTTATAATATCGCTCTTTCCGACACTGTATAGCTTTTCATCCTGAATGAAGTTAAAGCTATGAGTAAAGCTTTTTATTCCAATTGAATTCACTCACTGTAAAGACAGCTTCTGTCTCTATTTCGCATTTTTTGTATTTTCAAGCGCATCCCTGTTCAACAGATACGAAGATTATTTCTGTATATTTATGTTATAAATGTAATTATATACTGGGTGGTTCGAGCCCTAAATGCTGATTGGCTGACAGCCATGGTATATCAGTCCGTATAACATGGCTATGACAAAACATTTCATTTTACTGTTCTAATTACATTGGGAACCAGTTTATAATAGCAATAAGGCACCTCGGGGGTGCCTAAGAACAGCCCTTAGAACAGCCCTTAGCTCTGGTATATTGGCCATATATCACAAACCCCCGAGGTGCCTTATTGCTTAAATATTGTTCATCAAAAGATGGACTAAATAATTTAGCTGAGCACTATTGTTAGAAGCAAACATAAGCTAGACAAAATAACTAGGTAAAATATACAGGCAGCATGCATTCACATCACAGAATATTATGTTTTCAACAAATGTACAATCAGGGCAAACATGTTACTATATCATGCTTTCACATGAACTCAAGTCCCAAATAAATGATTCAATTCTTAAAGAAATACAAATATAAGATGTGAACACTCTCTAAATGTTATGTTGGCTTCCTTTTTGATAATACATCTGATTGCTTTAGGTTTTTGAATGTAATGTCTTCATAGATATATTTATATCAATAAGATGTTTTAATTTAAGTGCCAATTCAAGTGCTTCAGTATCAGTGTTTTCAGGGTTCTGAACCTGACGTAGACCCTCTATGAAGTGCTATAGGATCTAGTTGCAATGGAGTGTCTGGTGCTGGAAAGAAAGTGCCTGATCTTGAGCCCAGATTCATTGGAGAAAGTATCCATAGTCAAATATAAATATTTTGTGTATGTTTTTTTGTTACAGACAGAATATCTGTCCCTCAGCTTGAAAAGGTGTCTACTATCAAACTTCTCGACAACATTGAAACATAACACTGAAGATATTCAATGGGTGTCTGGGAGAGGGTTCACCATCATACATAAAGCATCTTTAAATACTGATAAAAAGAAAGAAAGTTTCCTTAAAAACACAACAAGCCTAAACTATTTTTCACATTTGAAGAGGTGTCAAAGTTTGAATGGATGTTGCTCAAGCCAGGGATTAATAACATACTTTACACTGTCCTCGCCAGCAACATCTGTGTGTGTGTGTGTGTGTGTGTGTGTGTGTGTGTGTGTGTGTGTGTGTGTGTGTGTGTGTGTGTGTGTGTGTGTGTGTGTGTGTGTGTGTGTGTGTGTGTGTGTGTGTGTGTGTGTGTGTGTGTGTGTGTGTGTGTGTGTGTGTGTGTGTGTGATATATATATACACACACACAATGTGTGTGTCAAGCTGATTTCCTGAGTTTAAGAACATCCACCCTTATGGGGAATTTTCCTTTAATCAGGAAAAAGCTAAGCAAATATTTTCCCTTAGCAAAAAGGTACTTGATATAACCCTAGTGAAAAAGAAATGTCTAAGCCACTACCTGTACAATATTACTGTGACAGTCACCATGCGCCATACATTATACGTTATTATGTTCTGCCCAAGCAAGCACTTGAAAGTTACCATTACAACATCCAAATACAATGATTTTGCTGATGTGTAGGAACATAGCTATTTGGGAACCACCTGCCAAATCATTCGTTTTTCTCTTGCGTTTCAGTGCTGAGGAAGGCAAAGGAGGAATGTTAAGGTACTGTCTGTACACATCGTTTTGCTGTACAAAAGACATTTTTGCATATGGACATTTACAGTCTGCTTCAGAAACCTCTCATATACAGAAGCTGTATTCTTATTTCCATGAATCATGTTGAACATTCAGAAGATATTTTCCTGAGTTTGAATTGCTGTGACAAGGGCCACAAGAGAGAGTGAGAGAATTAGAAAGATAGTGAGATAGAGAAATAGAGAGGAAGTGTTAGATGTAGAAATAGTGATAGGAAAATAGACAGAGTAGGAGAGAGTGAGAGAGAGAGAAATAGAGAGACAAAGAAAGAGAGAGACAGAGAGATAGAAACTGTAGGTAGATCGAGAGACAAAGAGAGCTGCTGTTAGGTCCATTGAGGTTTGAATTGAAGATGTGATCTTTGCCCATCCCTGTGAGTAGACTGTATAGATAGAGAACAGCATGGTGGAGCACCATTGTGAGCGGAGTTTTGTGTGGGAAGTCCCTCCTCTCTGTCATGGTTACAGAGAGGAGAATACCTGGAGAACAGTATTGCTGTTAAGACAACTGTAGTGTCAACCTATAAAAAGACAACAAAAATACATAAATAAAAACAAACAAAAAACATGTTGTTTAAAGAACACTGGTAGAGGCTGAACATCTCACCAACCCAGAGGAAGGGGTTTGTCAGAAGAAAAGAAAAACTAGAAATTAAATAATAAAAAACATATATTAAAACCACAGTTTACTAAGTACAGTCCTTTCTCGGCTGTTCGTCAGTTGTACATTTATCAGTCATTTCCTGGCAGAAGTCTACCGTCACCGTCTGATTGGACTGTTCATTGAACGAGAGCCCCGACTCCATGTATAAACGTGGCTCCTGGCCCTCTGCCTCATTGCTACCTGGCCCCCCATCAGCCCCATTTCCCATGGCCCAATCAGGCTCGCTCTCCGAGGGCCCGGAGGACTTGAGGAAGCTGGGCTCCGGGGTGGCTGAGCTGGAGTGGGTGATGAGGTCAATGCTGTTGGAGGCAGCATTGCTGGCAGTGGTGGTGGTGTTGGTGGTGCTGGGCTTCAGGACAGGGCAGTGGTGGTTCAGGGACTGGACCTGCTCCGGACTCAGCTGTCTGTCCCTGCAGACCTCCTGGGACAGACAGGAGAAGTTCTCCCACAGCTCGCCCATACACTCCTTCAGCTGGTTCCTCTCCGTCAGCAGCTTGTCCTTCTCGTTCACCTGATAGACACAAAAGTTAATATTAATGATTTTATTTATTTATTTTACATTTGTTTAACCAGGGAGGCAAGTTGAGAACAAGTTCTCATTTACAACTGCGACCTGGCCAAGATAAAGCAAAGCAGTTCGACACATACAACAACACAGAGTTACACATGGAGTAAAACAAACATACAGCCAATAATACAGTACAAAAACAAGTCTATATACAATGTGAGCAAATGAGGTAAGATAAGGGAGGTAAAGGCAATAAAATGGTGGCGAAGTAAATACAATATAGCAATTAAAAACACTGGAATTGTATATTTGCAGTAGGTGAATGTGCAAAGTAGAAATACTGGGGTACAAGGGAGCAAAATAAATAAATAAATACAGTAGGGGATGAGGTCATTTTTTGGGCTATTTATAGATAGGCTATGTACAGGTGCAATGATCTGTGAGCTGCTCTGACAGCTGATGCTTAAAGCTGGTGATGGAGATGTGTTTCCAGTTTCAGAGATTTTTGTAGTTCGTTCCAGTCATTGGCAGCAGAGAACTGTAAGGAGAGGCGGCCAAAGGAGGAATTGGCCCTGGGGGTGACCAGTGAAATACACCTGCTGGAGCGTGTGCTACGGGTGGGTGCTGCTATGGTGACCAGCCAGCTGAGATAAGGCGGGACTTTACCTAGCACGGTCTTGTAGATGACCTGGAATCAGTGGGTTTGGCGACGAGTATGAAGCGAGGGCCAGCCAACGAGAGCGTACAGGTCGCAGTGGTGGGTAGTATATGGGGCTTTGGTGACAAAACGGATGGCACTGTGATAGACTGCATCCAATTTGTTGAGTAGGGTGTTGGAGGCTATTTTGTAAATGACATCGCCGAAGTCGAGGATCGGTAGGATGGTCAGTTTTACGAGGGTATGTTTGGCAGCATGAGTGAAGGATGCTTTGTTGTGAAATAGGAAGCCAATTCTAGATTTAACTTTGGATTGGAGATGTTTGATGTGAGTCTGGAAGGAGAGTTTACAGTCTAACCAGACACCTAGGTATTTGTAGTTGTCCACATATTCTAAGTCAGAACCGTCCAGAGTAGTGATGCTGGGCGGGCGGGCAGGTGTAGGCAGCGATCAGTTGAAGAGCATGCATTTAGTTTTACTTGTATTTAAGAGCAGTTGGAGGCTACTGAAGGAGAGTTGTAATGATGAGGACTAATGTCATGAGCTGTGGTCTGACAATGAGCAAAGAGACACATACATACTGCTAAGCCCTTTGAGACTGCAGCTAATGTTCTGTAAACACTCCACACATCCTCTAGCAGCAGTATGAACTATCCAGTAGATACATAACGAATGGTATTCATTTCTTCATAGCAACATAAAAGTATTCACATGGCCTATATTATTTGCTCCCTAAGCATATATTAAATCATTTGTTTCAATCGTGAGCATACTGTTGATGAAGTTTGTGATGAGCAAGCACTTTCAGGGTGCTGTGTGCACTGAGGTAAAAAGGAACTAGGTGGTGGAAAGAGGTTTGATGATGATGTCCTCATATATAAGATGCTGCTGGGGGATATCAAGGGGAAGGCTGTCAGTCCTCTGTGGAGAATATAGCACTAGTGTGTGTGTGTGTGTGTGTGTGTGTGTGTGTGTGTGTGTGTGTGTGTGTGTGTGTGTGTGTGTGTGTGTGTGTGTGTGTGTGTGTGTGTGTGTGTGTGTGTGTGTGTGTGTGTGTGTGTGTGTGTGTGTGTGTGTGTGTGTGTGTGGACGGTTGACACACATACACATCAGAGGCCGCAGCTCCACCACCCTCACAGAAAAAGCATGGCAGCTGCCTGTGAGAGACCGCCATGCCATGGAAACGCGGGAGCAAGGAGGTACAGATAGGAGAGATACAGCCGGGACTCTACTGGGGATGCTCTACTCTATAATGAAGTCTCCTTCCGGCCCCTGCACCAGCCTCCACACACCTAACTGTACATGGACAGCGTGGCAGCTAGACGGCAGTTAGCTGGCGTGAAAGTGCTGACACAATGGTGTTGATATAATTAATATCACTCTATCCCAAGGTAATGTTTGTTGCGCTGTCAAAAATGTTATCATTAGTTAAGTCCAGGGAGAGAACTGTTATATATAGACACTACATTGTTCTACTACTCTACGGTCTTTTGCAGGGGTGTCAAACATACCGCCCGCGGGAGTCCAATCTGGCCCGCGGCTGGTTTGAGTAATAAAAATAAAAATATATATACAGTACCAGTCAAAAGTTTGGACACACCTACTTTTCTCCCAAAAAAATCAATTAACAGGTGTGCCTTGTTAAAAAATAATTTGTGGAATTTCTATCAGTTGTATTGTGACAAGGTAGGGGTGGTATACAGAAGATATCCCTATTTGGTAAAAGACCAAGTCCATATTATGGCGAGAACAGCTCAAATAAGCGAAGAGAAACGACAGTCCATCATTACTTTAAGACCTGAAAATGTCAGCCAATACGGAACATTTCAAGAATTTTGAAAGTTTCTTCAAGTGCAGTCCCAAAGACCATCAAGCGCTATGATGAAACTGGTTCTCATGAGGACCGCCAAAGGAAAGGAAGTCCCAGAGTTACCTCTGCTGCAGAGGATAAGTTCATTAGAGTTAACTGCACCTCAGATTGCAGCCCAAATAAATGCTTCACAGAGTTCAAGTAAAAGACACATCTCAACATCAACTGTTCAGAGGAGACTGCATGAATCAGGCCTTCATGGTCAAATTTCTGCAAGGAAACCACTACTAAAGGACACCAATTAGAAGAAGAGACTTGCTTAGGCCAAGAAACACGAGCAATGGACATTAGTCCAAATTTGAGATTCTTGGTTCCAACCACCATGTCTTTGTGAGACGCAGAGTAGGTGAACGGATGATCTCCGCATGGAGGAGGAGGTGTGATGGTGCTTTGCTGGTGACACTGTTGGTGATTTATTTAGAATTCAAGGCACACTTAACCAGCATGGCTACCACAACATTCTGCAGCAATACGCCATACCATCTGGTTTGCGCTTGGTGGAACTGTCATTTGTTTTCAACAGGACAATGACCCAACACACCTCCAGGCTGTGTAAGGGCTATTTGACCAAGAAGGAGAGTAATGGAGTGCTGCAATTAAGATGGTTTGGGATGAGTTGGACTGCAGAGTGAAGGAAAAGCAGCCAACAAGTGCTCAGCATATGTGGGAACTCCTTCAAGACTGTTGGAAAACCATTCCAGGTGAAGCTGGTTGAGAGAAAGCTATCCTCAGAGCAAAGGGTGGCTACTTTGAAGAATCAAAAATGTAAAATATATTTTGATTTGTTTAACACTTTTTTGTTTACTACATGATTCCATATGTGTTATTTCATAGTTGTGATGTCTTCACTATAATTCTACAATGTATAATAAAACTTGAATGAGTAGGTTTGTCCAAACTTTTGACTGGTACTCTATATATATATTTGGGAATGTCTTGTTTGGGGAAACGAACTCAATATACTTTAAAATTAATAAAACTAAATGGAAACTGTGTAGAAATTATAATGGACCTACATTCATACAGTTTCTTGACTGTGTCCAGCTCGCTAATAATCACCAAAATGAAAGCTAGACAGTCAGGGAGCATAGAAAAATCCCAAAACTATTGACAGAGGACATTTTCTTGCACATTTCTACCGCAAGGAAATATAACCCATTCTCAATGTACCATCAGGACCTTGTTGAAGACCGAATGCGGACCCCGGACAAAATTAGTTTGACAACCCTGATCTATAGAAAGCAGTGTGATTCTTTATGTGTTTACAATATTATTGCCTGCCTGTGAACTGAACCATCACAGGGGGAAAAAATGTATGATCGAAAAGTTGATTTAAAAAGAAGAAAGCAATGTGTGAAAATGAGAATAGCCTATGTGTGAAGAAGGAGGCAGTTGTCTGACAGTGTGTGCATGTATATATGTGTATGTGGAATGCCAGTAGGTCTACTGTATATACTATGTACTGTAGCCTTTACAGGATATCTCTGAGAGAGGATGACATGTCATGCAGATCTATAGACACACTCACCAGTTTTCTGATCTCGCACTCCAGGTTCATGATGCAGTCAAGCTTCCTCTTGCGACAACGCTGCGCTGCGATGCGGTTCTTACTCCGCCGCCTGATGTCATGGATGAACTCCAGCTGCTCTGAGGTCAGTTTGTGCATTTTTACCATCATTTGGAAGTCGTTCCGTGGAAGATTTGTGATTTGATTAACAGGGAAAGGAAGTTTTACCTGCCAATAAAGAAATTGAGAATTACTTTTCACATCTGACCTTATACAGCGTTGACTTACATTTTTTAATTGAGTAAATGAACAGAGGAGTTTGGTGACTAGACATGGAATTCCACATTTCACCAGGAGATGGCATAAGAGCACCACTGTCAGGACTAGAGCTAGAGAATGTGCCTCCATAACACGTGTTTAGTAAGCCTACAACACTCTCTCTCTTTCTCAACCTCAAATATTGAACTTGAAACCTATTCTCAGGCAGAGGGGGACAAGGTGATCTAAGAAACTAGTATCTCTCCATCTGTCCATGCTAGCTTGGAAAGGTGCCAGCATGACAGATCAAGGAGGGACAAGCAGGGACTTGTCAACCCCATCCATATTGGTGTCAGGTGATATCTAGAGGGCATGATATGTAACATCTATACTATCTACCTGCAATAATCCACAGGGACTGCAGAACAAAAGAAACATGCAAAGCCGTGCTTTCTTTGACACCTACAGTCACATAGAGTGCAACGAGGGCCTGATTAATGAAAGGGCTTACAGGGGCTGAAGTCCCGGGGCCCAAGCCCGTAGGGGGCCGTTAAGGCAGAGTGCAGCTTTGTTTTCTTCTGCAATAAGTGAGAATTTGCCCCCCCCCCTCTTGATGGCAAGAGAAAGTACATTTCCTGAAATTCTACACATTTTGCCATGACTTATGCCATGTTAATGATATCTGAGTGAAAGTGACTAACAAAATCAATGGGGGGCCCCCTGGAGGTCAGGTCCCCGTCTCCTGCGTGCCTGGCTGGTATTCGGCCTTACTACAAGTTTAGATAGCTGGCTAAACTAATTTACCAATCTAAAAATTGTTAGCTGACATGGCTAATTGAGTGACTGTCAGTGACTGATATATCAAGAGAAAAACTGCTGATGCACAACAAAATTTTGAAATTGCACCTTGTGAATTCTACCATTCAAACTCTCAATGGAAGGTTGAGACCTCGACTGAGCCCCCCCCCCCCCCCCCCCCCAAAATAAATAATTTGCAATATAAAATTCTTATTATTGCTAAATAAAAATACAATTTCCCCCCATATTAGTTGCATGGATTCGCTAACAATGTCCTGGAGGATGTGATCATTTTTCTCCCACAGAGCATCAATAGTACCTGCTCTCTCAGGTACTGGCAAACCTTTTGATACAGATATAGGATCTTAATTTGAGCCAGTTTGCTACAGCAAGAACATAATCCTGCAGCAACAGGAAATGCAAATTGTTATGTGGTTTATAATTAATGGACATGCAGGAAAATTCACAGCAAAAAAGGAGTGATCAAATTAAGATTCTACAGATCCACCCCAGCGAGATCTCACAGCACCAGAGAACTGTAGCAGAGTATCTTGGGGGAGAAGAGATATGGCAGAGAGGAAGATAGGAGAGGAGGAATAACAAAGAGCCAGAGTAAAACAGCCAGAGAGCTTGGCAAGATGAGAGGATCTGCCATTCTCCTCCGCTCTGCTCTCTCTCCTCTTGGCTGCCTCTCTGGAATAAAGTCAAACGGGAGGGAAAAGGGGTGTCAGCTGGGTATGTTAGTGGCCATACTCTAGCTCAAGAGCAAAATGTTTAAGTAAACCCCCAAAAAGTTGACTAAAATCATTCCAATCCCGATTAAAATACAATGGCTGTTAAGGCCTTTTCTCTCTCTTTTAGAAATCAGAGAGCAGAGACAGTACCAGTTTGTTTTTCCGGTCAGATGCTTAGGCAGTGTGCTGCTTGCTTTGAATTTGATATCTGCATTTGAACTCGGCCTTGTAAGCCTTGTTGTAATCTGATAGCCAGGGGTTCATTGAATTGGGAATTGGGAGGTGGGGAAGCCCTCCTTTTTGGTGCTTATTCGAAACAAAAATATAGTTTATTGCTATTAAAATATATGTTGTGATTGTTGTAGGCCTAATTTATATTTTAATTAATTCGTCCAGTAGGCTAGTGCAATTTGGTATCATGTAGCCTATTGGTATAAAAACACAACTGAACAACTTGCTATTTAGAGCATTTCACCATGTCCTGATTTTGGCTTCTAGGCAATACGAATTGTAGGCTATAACAAATGTGCATTCTCATGCAGTGACAAAATTATAATTGAGATAATGCAAATCATTAAGGATTACCTAGTTGGGCTAACTTTTTAACCTCTTGCTGTAGGCCTACTTCATCATCATCCTCTGCCTACATCCCCAACCCCTACCTGTAGCCTATCATCCTCTGGTATAGTGCATGTCAACCTCTCACTCTATCAGTCTTGTTTGTCCATCTTCTTCTTCAAAAAATTTGATATTCTAACAGATCAATCTTGCTGGCAAAACATAATTAAATATTGCTAAGTTATTTATCTGTAGTGTGGATGTAGGGATGTTTAAAAATATATATAATGAGCACCGAGACGTACAACTTCTATGTAAGCAACACAATAACATCAGACAGAGACAAGCAGGCCCAGGGGAAAAATGACACGAGCCGCCCCCTTGTTGGCTACTATGTTGCAATATCAATATTCTTGGAGCAGCCTTGTTGATACAAAATGGTTCAATATTCTCAGAACCGCCTCGTTGATACACCCCACTTCTCCATTCCCTACTTTAGTGAAATGACGCCACCAGGAGGGAGCGAGGGAGGAAGGAGAGGAAAAACGTCTCACTGCTCTTTCTGTACCAGATGGTCCCATCACTTGGGGTAAGTGCTTCACTTCAGAGGACAAAGCAAGGTGCCTATTCATTGAAATCACTCTCCACTGAAAAGCAAATCTAGATGTCAATTTATCCCAGAGAGAGAGAGCGAGAAGCTTGAATTTCCTCATCAGAAGCCCTCAGTCCTTTGAGACTTGTTGAGACCATTTCTCATGTGCATGTAAACACATTAATAAATAAATAATGGACCAAGCCTATCAATGCCACACTGGGCCCTGCAGGCTCCCTCCCACTACTAGCCAGGACATGGCAGTGGTTACATGGCGATGGAACACATCTTGCCTGCCCCGTGTGATCTAAACGAAGAGAAGATGACTCTATCTGTGATTATGACCCCTCTGAGTGCCATGTAATGATGAGCGATAGTTATAGAGTTCTACGGAGTGACCACACTGGTGTAATGATGGGGGCTCTTTCACTGAGACAGGCTAGAAGAGGAAGGGAGGGAGGGAGGTGACGAGGAAGGGAGGAGGGGACGTACAGCCAACCACCTTTCTACAGCGAGCAAACTTGTGAGGTTATTTTCTTTTTTCTTCCTGGCAGTGGCGCACAGCGCAGCGCAGGAGGGATATCTAGGCTATATTTAGTGGCTCTGCCAGGGGAACCAGTCCAGTAACAAGGCTAGGATGACAGAGTGCAGCTCCGACGACAGTCATAAATTCAGACCCAACATGTTCTGGATTCTCACTACCCCCCACCCCCCTCTTTTTATTCTTCCTTCTTTTTTCCTTCCTACCTCCCTCCTACCGTCTCACTGTCTCTGGGTCATTATGCTCCAAATGGGTCCTGGGTGAAAAGTAGGGCTCATCTGTTACCCGGGCAGCACTGTGTGTCTTGTCCCGCTCTACTCTACTTTCCTCTCCCCTCAGACACACAGAGAGAGGCTCGGCAGCTGGCTGCCTGCAGGTCCAGACCTGGGCCGAGCCCTGGGAGTCAGATGCATGGGCGGCCCGACAATGACAGTGGGTTCTGTGCAGCCTGACTGCCAGTGTTCACATGCAGGGTTGGTGACCCAGGATGAACCCTGGGAGGGAGTTTAACACTACATCGTCCTGTGCAGGAGAGAGGCATGCAGCGCCACCTACTACTGTGTCCCTTCTCATCTATTGACACAAGCCCTGGGGAAATAAATACTCCCAATTTTCCAAGCAATTTCATTTGAAAGTCGAAGCAATTTACTAAAATGGCCGTCCCACTCTGATTCATTCTTAAGGTCTAACCGTCTACTATTAGTTACTCCTGCCTGATTTCTAGAGTGCCGCTATTGTGATTGCGGCTCTATCTCTGCATCAAAAAGAGAACTTTATCTGGTAAGTACGATCAACATAAATGTGAACACTAAAGTCTTTCTATGTTGACTCTATAAACATTTTACATTTACATTTTAGTAATGTTGCAGACTAGCTCAGGGAAGAAATTACACGAGCCGCCCCCTCGTTGGCTACTATGTTGCAATATCAATATTCTTGGAGCAGCCTTGTTGATACAAAATGGTTCAATATTCTCAGAATCACCTCGTTGATACACCCCACTTCTCCATTCCCTACTTTAGTGAAATGACGCCTCCAGGAGGGAGCGAGGGAGGAAGGAGAGGAAAAACGGCAGACGCTCTTATCCAGTAGTGAGTGCATACATTTTTGAAATTTTACATACAAAAATGTTCCCAGATCCACAGCGATTAACCCTGCAATAAATCACATGTGGTTTATAACGTGATTAGAGAGCATCATGCATCCTATGGAAATCTGGGAGAAGGTAATGCTCTTACAGAGCCCCGTTTAGTATCTTATAGTATCTTGTAATCCCGTAAACAAGAGTTATTGCCGGAACCCCCTATGGCAGATGAGTTAGTTAGAGAGGCTCTGTGATGAAGAGATGGGCTGTGTGTACTGCTACTGCAGGATGTCAGGTCCCAGGAGATGGCAACGTGTCAGTGTCCCAGGTGGCCTTAAGGCTGACATAGAGCCTGTTGGATCTCAGCTGCCAGCCCCAGCAACCGACCTTCCCCCAATGGGCATCACAACAACAGCCTGACACAATACTCTTGCTGCACACAAGACAAACAACAAAACCTACAATACTTTTGTTATATAGGAATCTCAGCTGGTATCACTAATTTCAGCTTGCTTAGTCACTTCAATGGACAATTAAAAGTCACTTCAATAGACAAATAAAAGTCACTTCAATAGACAAATAAAAAGTGTCACCCCTTCCTCTCACAACGAGCCATCCATAACATACTAATGACTTTTTCAAATACAGTTGGCATGTGGCAAAAGGCTGCACCAAATCAGTATATTGTGGTTTACACTGTATGCCAAATAATATTTTAACCACAGATGCATCATTTCAAGAGTGGAGAAATGCACTTTTTGACTGTCGAAAAAACAGGAGTGATATTTAGGTCTGTGTACAGTACTTCCTGTGTGAGTCACGGGGTTAATGTTTGGTGGTGAGATAGGAAACATTGTGCTGCCAATATATCAACACTCCAACCTCGCTCTCAGATCAATGTTTGCAGTGTACTGTGACTAGACGATGTGTCATTGAGCTCAACGCCTACACAAGGGAGAGAGAGAGACTGATGTTTTGTGGAAACAGCTCAGAGATCTTCCACCGAGATCCTCTGTGTTTTGCGATGTCTCAGCTCTTAAATTCTCCTTTATCACTGTGAAATCCATATCTGTTTCCTCCTTTGTTGGTTGTATAGTAAAAAAAAAGTGATGTTTTATTGTTCACATACACCGGATAGGTGCAGTTAGTACGGCACCTCTGGAGCAAATGAGAGGTAAGTGCCTTGCTCAAGGACACATCGACAGATTTTCTCACCTTGGGTATTCGAACCAGTGACCTTTCAGTCACTGTCCTTTCAGTCACTGTCCCAACGCTCTAACCGCTAGGCTACCTGCTGCCCAAAACATTGACTGGTGGTGGAGTACTGAGCCGTATTTAAAAAGGGTGCTGCTCTATTATCAGCTCCCCCTGTCCACACAATCTTATTCATTATGATCTGAAAAGGCAAAACTGATCCATGATCAGCTCTCCTAGTTTGAGACTATATGATTACAGGCCCTGGTTCAGCTTACATATGGGCATACCCTCTCCTGACCCTATTGACTGACTCAATATATGTCATATGTGCCAGATGGGAAACAGTTGAACACAGTTAACGTGTAAAATTGTAGCCATTAAAAAGTAACCCCAGAGTAGTGTGGTGTCTGCTATGTGTCACCCCATAACCTCAGTAGCGGGTTGAAGTGGGAGCGGCCAGGAGACCTTGAGTGACTCAGACTACCTTGAATGACTATCGCCTCTCTCAGTCAGATTAGCCTCCAGTTTAACAACTTCCTTCCTTGTCAGAATTCATTGTTTCCAGTGCTGGGGCTGCAGCTATTTTTAACAGCAGCAGCGCCGGGCGCTTGCTCGGCTATCTCTCCCTGAGTGGGACCCGGCCTGGCTGCCATTTGCTCTTTCAACACACAGAGGGAGAGCCAGAGCCTTCTGTCTCCCTGGAAGCTAGCTGTTTGTTTGTACAGCCAACTCACTGGGGGGAAAGAAGAAAACAGCGCCCCAGGAAGCATGAGGTAGCACTTTTGTTACCAGATAAGGCTGGAGCAGAGCAGGGTCGCATTTGGCCCCACACTGAGGCTCATTATGTAAGTGCTCTTTTATGCCTCCACCCATAAGGCCATGTCATAAACCAAACAGTACTGAGAGAGAGGTTCTCACACACAGCAGCAGCATCTGAGACCCAGCACAGCCAGCCAGTCTCATTCATAATACATCTTATCAGCAGCAGGCGACAGTAAAGGGGAATGCTAGCAGATATGAGTCCATGTGGGTCAATAGAGATCTGACAGTGGATATTGTGAGCCACTAATCAACAATGGAGTGTAGTGTATATCCATACATTGACTCACACAAGATGACAAAGGGAACTGGACATGTTTGAAGAGTAATTTTTGGGGCTGCTTTGTCCTTCCTCGACAGCTGTATTGCTGTAAATCTTTTGTCTATAATTTACAGCCGGGGCATTAAGCAGTCCTTCAAACGGCTCATAAATCACTGGGTGTGGGTGCCATGCCTCTAAGGTAATAATTACACATGACTGCTAGGGCCGTTTATCTTGCCGCTCTCTGTTTGTGCACAGAAGAAGACTGGATTCCTCCACAGTCGGAGGCTCAATCCTGCCAAATTGCTCCAACCCCAGTGAAACGGGGACTAGGCTCTGTGAATCTGATCACCATGGCAACATACCAGTTTCTCTCTCTCTCTCTCTCTCTCTCTCTCTCTCTCTCTCTCTCTCTCTCTCTCTCTCTCTCTCTCTCTCTCTCTCTCTCTCTCTCTCTCTCTCTCTCTCTCTCTCTCACGGTGTCAGCCTCAGAAGCGGACAGTCTTATTCCTTCAGGTAAAGATAAAATAAGTCTGCCTACAACAAAACTAAATGCTACAGATGCAATCATTTCAAGCTGAAATTGAAGAGGCATCAGAGGTATTCTGTATGAATAAAAAAAATATATACACTACCGGTCAAACATTTTAGAACACCTAATTATTCAAGGGTTTTTCTTTATTTTTACTATTTTCTACATTGTAGAATAATAGTGAAGACATCAACACTATGAAATAACACATATGGAATCATGTAGTAACCAAAAAAGTGTTAAACAAATCAAAATTAATTTTATATTTTGAGATTCTTCAAATAGCCATCCTTTGCCTTGATTACAGCTTTGCACACTCTTGGCATTCTCTCAACCAGCTTCATGAGGTAGTCACCTGGAATGCATTTCAATTAATAGGTGTGCCTTCTTAAAAGTTAATTTGTGGAATGTATTTCCTTCTTAATGTGTTTGAGCCAATCAGTTGTGTTGTGTCAAGGTATGAGTAGGTGTTCTAAAACTTTTGACCGGTAGTGTATATTACATTTTCTTTTTGATGGAACAAAACAGTTTTCATCCTGATTATAATTATAAACTTCGCTAGTCTATATTCTATCTATCCTCATTGATCTCAAAGTAAACAACAACAGTCAGTCTGTTCTGCAGTCAGTCTGGAGGATGTCAGTCGTCAGGCCAGGTGGATTAGGGGATGATTAGGGGATTGGCCATCCTTCCTTGTCAGCAGCACGGCCGGCGCTCCAGGCTGCAGTCTTATTATGACACAACACAGAGCAGACCTTCCTCCACCAAAGGACTTAAACAGCTACATTCTCTTTCATTACACTGCTATTGTCCTATCACTATCACAAACATAGACTTTTGCTCAAACTTAGACTATTATGCTCTATCTGTGTATAACACAACATAGCCTACCTTCACTTTCAAGTAGTGTAGGTGTATATCTAATTGTTGATACACTAGAAATGTCACATACACTATAAGCCATATTTGTGTATAAACAACAAAGGCTACCTTCACCAAGGTGTACAGGTAAGTGCCAAAATAAAGGAAACACCAACATAAAGTGTCTTACTAGGGCATTGGGCCAACATGAGACAGAACAGCTTCAATGCACCTTGGCATAGATTCTACAAGTGTCTGGAACTCCATTGGAGGGATGCAACTCCATTTTGGGTGATATAATGACACCAGGCTTGGGCTATATACCATTTATACCGTATACCGGGTATTTCCAGGCTGTATCACAACCGGCCGTGATTGGGAGTCCAATAGGGCAGCACACAATTGGCCCAGCGTCGTCCGGGTTTGGCCGGAGTAGCCATCATTGTAAATAAGAATTTGTTTTTAACTGACTTGCCTAGTTAAATAAAGGATAAATAAAAAATAAATGTTAAAAAAATTCAAATAAATAAATAGAATCTAAGTGGATAGATATCAAGATATCAAGCTTCTTGGTTACAGCAGAGACATTCAATCCCCTCCTGGATCAAGATCCCTGTTGCCTAAATGTTTCTTTGTTGTTGAAATAGCGCCCCTTTGCTGCACTCCGGTAATACCGTGTACCCCGGTATGGTACAGAAACATTATGATGGTATGAAAATCTGGATACCGCCCATTCCTAGGTGGTGGAAATGCTGTCTCATGCGCCTGTCCAGAATCTCCCATAAGTGTTCAATTGGGTTGAGATCTAGTGACTGAGATGCCCATGTCATATGGTTTACATGCTCATCAAACCATTCGGTGGCCACTCATACCCTATGGATGGGGGCATTGTTATCATATGGGGGCATAGCCATGGTAGACAAAATAATGACCTGCCCATCATTTTTATACATGACCCTAAGCATGATGGGATGTTAATTGCTTAATTACTCAGGAACCACACCTGTGTGGACGCATTTGCTTTCAATATACTTTGTATCCCTCATTTACTCAAGTGTTTCCATTATTTTGGCAGTTACCTGTAAATCTAATTGGTAATGCAGTATAAATGTCATGGCACAGCTAGGTGTCTTGAGAATTAGCATACGCAGATTGTGTGGAATTAATTAGAGATGCCAGGTTTGTGGATGGATAATATGAACTAGTTGGCCTGCGCTGCCCTGACAGCTAGGGAGACAGAGATAAAGCCCCAGGAGAAAGCCTTCAGATCCTTAGACAGAGTCCTGACCCCTCCGCCATGGACCATCTACATCTCAGTCATATAACCCTACTACGCTAGCTCTTCCCCGTCCACAGGATCAACCAATCACAGCCCTCGACACAACCACCACCTCCTCGGGAGTGTGTGTGTGGGTGTGTGTGCTCAGATTGATCTAGATTGTTCGCTTGATTCTGACTCTCTCTCTTATTCAGTCTCATTACACAGATCTACAGCAGTGTGTAAAACATATGAATAATATCAAAGCACGTCTTTGCCCCTGTTCTGTTCATGGTGTGCTGTAAATCTTTTAGTGAAAATACTCCCGCTTCAATTACATGATGATCTAATCTAATGACTATTAATGCAGACCTGGAGAGCTAGGTCCCCATAGAATTAGAATACTAGAATGGAGATGAACCTTCTTATGATGGGATAAAGGTCAGCAATTTTGGTCAGGGAGTTGGTCAACCATGGTTTACCAGTGCTGTTATATTATATTGTGTAAAATAATTAATTAGAAAAATGTATATGCACTGTATGGTTGTAATTTAATAAGATCTCTATGTAGGTCAGTGTGAGATAATGATGATTAGTCACCAAGGTGAGACTGAGAGTACGAGGCATTGTGGACGTCATGAGAGAAGAGTGTGATAGTGTCAAAGTCACTCACCTCTCGCCCTTGATCGACTCGGCACGACTCGCTGTCACCCTCGGAGAAGGATCCCGACTCGTCACTGGAGTTGGTGCCGTACGATTGCTCGCACTTGATCTTGGGGCGAACCTGGTTGAAGAGGGTGTCCCCCCCCATCACGCCCTGTTCCTGCTGGTCGGCGGCGAGGCGGAGCGCCACGTTGGAGCAGGGCGAGGAGGAGAACTCAAACTGGGGCAGGCTGCAGGGTGAGCCGCCGCTCCCGTCCTCCGCGTAGGAGTAGGAGGAGCAGGAGCTGGAGGTCCGTGTGCGGGTCTCAGAGGGCGGCGAGCGCGAGCACACCTTGATTGGCACTGGGCAGCTGGTGTTTGGCAGCGGGCGACAGAGGACCGGCGGGGGCTCGGTGGTGGCGGAGGCGAAGGAGGGGGCACTGCTCGGGGAGTAGGTCTGGGAGCTGGGAAGGGACTGGCTGGCACCAGCCCACAGGCCCATTGGCGTGTGCTCCGAGAGCTCCATCTCCAAAGAGCTCCCGCCGGGGTAGGAATGCGCCGGGGAGCCCAGACGGTCACAGGCCCCTGAGGAGGAAAAGATGACACTGCGGCGGTCCAGCTCCACTTCCTGTTTGCAGACGCCGTCGCAGGAGGTGGACTTCAGGGGCGAGAGCCTCAGAGGGAAGCCGTCTACCTCCTTCAGGGATGTAACAGACAGGCCCAACTCCCCAGCAGTGAGAGGCCTGAAGTCTTTTGTTTTGTGATCTCCCAGAGTGGTTCCTTTGTCTTGGGGGCAGACGCTGGCGAGTCTGTTGGCAAATAGCTGCTGCGACACATTGGGCAGACACGGTAGGTCTGCTCCTTTTTTGAAGAAGGCGCGGAGGCAGGTGGGGGACTTGCTCCTCTTGGCGGAGGAGGCGGACAACACTGGGACACTGTCCATCTCCATGCCTGTCTCCTTGTCCAGGCCGCCCTGCTCGTCCCCTGACAGGCACAGCGAGCTGGCCTCTTCCTCTGCCCGCGGCTCCACTTTGATGTCTGCCACCGGCGACATGCTCTGGCCCCGGACCGCCCCGCAACTGATGCCACCACTTGTCTCCTTTAATAATAATGTGCTTGGTAAACCTGAGATACTGGTGTGTGAGGAGGTGTCGTTATTGTGCTTGTTGCAGGCCCACTGGTATTTCCTGTATTTGGGGCAGCGGGGGAGGTCGGATGCTCCGTGTCTGTCGAAGTCCAGTCGTACGTTGCTGAAGTCACTGGGCACCGCCACGGGTAGCCGGTCCTTGTCCGGGGCGCGCCGCAAGGAGGAAAGGGCTTCAGAGCGCCGACGTGCCCGGGGGGAGGCTGCCTTTGTTGTCGTCTCAGACTGCATGTTCTCGTCCTCGGCCTTGTGGTTGCCCTCGGCCGGCGCCACCTTGTGGCACAGCAGCAGGCCATCCTCCTCACTGCGGAGCTGGGCCTCCAGGAAGCGAAAGCATGAGTCCTCCAGGTTGTGCACGCGCAGGAATTCGGCACAGCGGATGACCTCCTGGATGTTTTCTCTGCTGAGTAACAGCTTAGCAGTGTAGGCAAACTGCAACAATGGGGCGAATCCCCTGGCAGTGACCTGCGAAAAAACAGGGAAATTGCCAGCATTACCATCAGCACTGCCATTGTTCTGAGCCCTTGGAGTGTGGTGAGACAACCCGACAGCTCTAATGACCACAAACAAACACTGTAAAGTACTAAGTTAATCTTTTATCGGGTCAGCACCGAACATTGTAAAAAGCCAGTAAATAAAACCCAGTGGTGCTGGGCTGGTTGGCAGGCGGCAGCTTGGGTGTCCAGTCCGTTTTCATTACAAAAACCCTTTTGACATACTGACATTTCACTGGGCTACCACAGTCTGTCTGCCCTGCGGTGACCTATCGCCCTGCGGTGACCTATCACCCTCCCCGGCGGCTCCCACCCACCCCTGTGTTGTGTTGTGTTGATGTACAGGAAGCCTTTGTTGTCATCACAGACTGCATATAGACTATAGGACCATATGGATTGCAGCTCCTCCTGCTGCTCCTGCTGCTACTGCTGCTGCCTCACTTTCTGTGTCAGTCCCCTGCAGCCCCTCTTTAAGTGCCTGTGAAGCCAAATAGTTTGAAAGACTGTGGCTTATCATTATTGCAACCATGTGGCGTAACCTAGGATAAGAGAGAGGGAATCCTTCAATTTAGACTTAATGCAGGATAATTATGGAAACCTGCCCTCTTCTACTGTTGTTACTGTAGCGAGAGAGAGAGAGAATGGGAGGGAGGGAGGGAGGGAGGGAGGGAGGGAGGGAGGGAGGGAGGGAGGGAGGGAGGGAGGGAGGGAAAGTGAGAGAATGGGGGGGAGGGAAAAAGAGAAAATGGGAGGGAGGGAGAAAGAGAGTGAGAGAGAGAGAGGGTGTGAGAGACAAGAGAAAGGAGCCAGGCTAGCTAGCTGTTTAATACCATTATGTTTGGTGTGTGTAGAGGAAAGCTATTTTTTGAGAGACACACCCCTTGCTCAGGCAACAGTAGGACACAGCACTGTTTGACAACAGTCTCTGATGAAGAATTTCCCCTGTTAGATGCTTGCTCAATGAATACCATCACAAACCACACACAAAGCAAGGTGTGCTCACAATGCAATTACGAGGCTATCCACTTTGAATGGTGGATAGCCATTGTTGTGTGTGTGCCACCGGCACCTTTTCTTTGCCTGAGCGATGTAAAGACCCCGGTACAAGACTTAACGTGCTCTCACAGTGTGTTTTTAATGAGCAGGGAGAAAGAGCCCAGTGTTTACTGGTTGTTTTGCTGCCCATTTGTGGGAGTAACAACACAAGATGAATTACTCTAGGTCATTAGGTCATTAGGTCACCAACCCGTCGATCGCGAGGCATTCCTAGTCGATCACCAAACATTTAGGTAAAAAAACAACGATGAAGCGTTCCTATTTTTTTATTTGTTTCGTGATGTTGGCGGTAGGTGCACTTGATTCAGCAGCCCTCGTGCAGGGAAGGCAAAGTGTTCCCATTTTGAACCATTTCATGTCTGAAGTTATTACTCCGCTGACCCAGCAGGCCCAGAGAGCAAATCAGGTGCACCTACAGGCCTACGGCTGGCCAATCAGATAGCTCAGATCACCGTGTCTGCACTGTGTCCTGAAGCCATAGACTGTCAAAATAAGCCTTAAGCGCACAGCAAAATTGATGCTGTAAGATTTTGACTAGAGAGAGACTCAACAAATACAGCAAAGCGCTGCTGTTTTTATGAGTAAGTTCATGTTTAAGTTGTTATTCAGCACTGTCAACACGTTGTTCAACACTTTTATAAGCCATAAAATGCTACAACCAGCGCTGCAGCTGTAATGAATGTCTATAGCAAAGTGTTTGGATAAGCTTGCGTTGTTATTATTAGCAGTTATTATTATTTATTTTTATATCGAGGAATATTTCACTTTATCTGGACATCGGATTAACAACATGAATTGGTGCAAGAGGCAGAAATAATGTAGTGCGACTTGAGTTTCGCCATCCGCTGGAAGACTGTGTTCCCTTTTCTCAATGGAGGGAGGAGGAGCGGAGGGGTGATGAGTCAGGTGAGAGGCAACCTCACCGCTGCTACCCCCCCCCCCCTCAGACTGACCATCAGATGCAGGCCATCAGTCCAGTAAAATAAAATAAAAAGCTAATTATTGTGCTCAATCAGCTGTGCCTCAAAACTAATACAACAAATGATCTATTACAAGTGTGATTATATACCTTCATTTTTTAAATATAATTATAAATATAATAGCCAATATGCCGTGATAATGCATTGGGTATATAGCATACTACAAACCTCATTGCTACAGATCTGTTTATAATAGGTTAACCACTGTTCTAGATGTAATGGTTCTCTCTCTCTCTCTCTCTCTCTCTCTCTCTCTCTCTCTCTCTCTCTCTCTGTCTCTCTCTCTCTGTCTGTCTCTCTGTCTGTCTGTCTGTCTGTGTGTGAACCGTAGCAGTAGAGGCTGTCGGCAGCTCTGCACTCCCATGCTCGGTGCCAGGCACCCTGCTAGTAAAACAGGATTTTCCCTCCTCAGAAATCAAACTCACAAACCACAAAAATTTGCTTTGTGGATTTTTCCGTTTGGAAAAACAACCGGACAGTGTTTACGAGGAAACGCAAATATAGGCCTAGAGGGGAAAATGTTAGGTAATATGAATTATTCATAGCAGGAGTGAAATCACTGGGATGTGTGTTGTGTCGATTTTGTTGGAGGGATTATTCTAAATGTGGTTTAAATACACAACATTTATGAATTGTAATCCTATAAGGATAGTATTTTTGTAATTCTGTGGTTGCCTGATAACACAACAAATATATTAATGTTAGGCTACTCCCTAGACTGTTCCCCGGATCTATTTCCAGCTTGTAAATCTTTAATTTACTATTTATATTTTTGACTACTTTTACTTTTACTTCACTACATTCCTGAAGAAAATAAAGTACTTTTTACTCCATACATTTTCCCTGACATCCAAAAGTACTCGTTACATTTTTAATGCTTAGCAGAACAGGAAAACTGTCCAATTCACACACGTATCAAGAGAATATCCCTGGCCATCCCTACTGCCTCTGATCTGGTGGACTCACTAAACACAAATGCTTAGTTAGTAAATTATGTCTGAGTGTTGGAGTGTGCCTCTGGCTATCTGTAAAAAAAACATTAAAAAAAATAGTGCCATTTGGTTTTTTTAACATAAGGAATTTGAATAGATTTTTACTTTTGATACTTAAGTATATTTAAAACTTTTACTCAAGTAGTATTTTACTGGGTGACTTTCATTTTTAATTGAGTCATTTTCTATGAAGGTATCTTTACTTTTACTCAAGTATGACAATTGGGTAGTTTTTCCACCAATGCCCTCGACCACATGTGATTACACCAGTGTTACAACCAGCACAGTCGCATAATGAAGGCAAACGTGAGGGATCCGGAGAAAGACAGCGAAAGAAAGAGAGAGAGAGAGAGAGAAAGAGAGGGAGAGAGACAGAGAGAGAGAGAGAGAGAGAGAGAGAGAGAGAAGGTGTGAGGAAAAAAAGGGCAAGAGGGAAAGATGGTTGCACTTGCAACCTAAAAAGCCACACTTGAAAGGGAGAACAAAAAGCAAAGGTGGTGGATATAAAGCACATTTCCTGGTCATTACTGGATAGTCGTTGATATACTGTATGAAGCGTTTCAGGATGTTAGCAACACTTATTGTAGGAGTTAACACAAAGGGACAATTTAATCAAGGTGATAGAACTGGGGCATTTTATGCTAATATGGGCTTGTGGACCGGGTGGGCCAAGCCTGCTATGTTTCTATGGACTGGTGACGAGGCAGTACCATTACAGAGCAGGACATTATAGCAAGAGTGCATCACAGAACCCTGTTTATAGGAAGTCTGCCCAATATCCTTTCATAAACAGACAGTGTGGAAAACTATCACTCCCCTTCTTTCTCCCTCTATTGCTATCTCTCTCTCGCTCTCTCTGACATCCCCCTCTGTCTTCCAGTCTCTGTCTCCCTCACTGAGCTCTCTCTCTGAGGCCTCCCTCTGTCCGCTCCACTCTGTAGTAGAGACGGCTAATTCATGCAACTGTACTTCAGTGAATTCCTGAATGTCATGTATCCTAATAAGGACATTGCATAGCATGACAATGGAGTGGTGCTTCTACACCTGCATTGCTTGCTGTTTGGGGTTTTAGGCTGGGTTTCTGTACAGCCCTTTGAGATATCAGCTGATGTAAGAAGGGCTATATAAATACATTTGATTTGAGTGCTTCCCCGGATGGCACGCTGCCAAGCCAGAAGAGAGATCTCCTCTGGAGAGACTACAAGCTAGACATTTTAATATCAGATCTGCTGAGTAACCTGACATTAACCTCTGTATTGAAAGGCGCATGATGAGGAGCCTCGATGTTGATGAGTCACAGCACAGCGCTAATGGATGGAGGTACTGTATGGAGGGTTGGCTGCCATCGTCATTTATCCTCGTGGGAGAGAAAAGAGAGGTGGAGGAAGAAGCACAGGGACAATGACTCGCTGCAGTACAGCCAAGTGTTCACTTTAAGCCAGGCAATTATGCCAATAAATAAACGAGGGAAATAGAAGTAATTTACAGTAAATTTGACAGCTAATGTGTATGAATGGCAAAGGAACAAAATGTTTTTTCCACAGTAAGACACCAGTAAACACTGGGACACATGAGACGTTTTCTGCGAGTAAACATCCCCTGACGGTGTGGAGTAAACATCCCCTGACGGTGTGGAGTAAACATCCCCTGACGGTGTGGAGTAAACATCCCCTGACGGTGTGGAGTAAACATCCCCTGACGGTGTGGAGTAAATCTCCCCTGACGGTGTGGAGTAAACATCCCCTGACGGTGTGGAGTAAACATCCCCTGACGGTGTGGAGTAAACATCCCCTGACGGTGTGGAGTAAATCTCCCCTGACGGTGTGGAGTAAACATCCCCTGACGGTGTGGAGTAAATCTCCCCTGACGGTGTGGAGTAAACATCCCCTGACGGTGTGGAGTAAACATCCCCTGACGGTGTGGAGTAAATCTCCCCTGACGGTGTGGAGTAAACATCCCCTGACGGTGTGGAGTAAACATCCCCTGACGGTGTGGAGTAAACATCCCCTGACGGTGTGGAGTAAATCTCCCCTGACGGTGTGGAGTAAACATCCCCTGACGGTGTGGAGTAAATCTCCCCTGACGGTGTGGAGTAAACCTACCCTGACGGTGTGGAGTAAAACCTCCCCTGACGGTGTGGAGTAAATCTCCCCTGACGGTGTGGAGTAAATCTCCCCTGACGGTGTGGAGTAAATCTCCCCTGACGGTGTGGAGTAAATCTCCCCTGACGATCTGGAGTAAACCTCCCCTGACGGTGGGGAGTAAACCTCCCCTGACGGTGGGGAGTAAACCTCCCCTGACGGTGGGGAGTAAACCTCCCCTGACAGTGTTGGTGAGTGTGTTGGTGAGTGACGGTGGGGAGTTAACTTCCCCTGATGTTGGGGAGTAAACCTCCCCTGACGGTGGGGAGTAAACCTCCCCTGACGGTGGGGAGTAAACCTCCCCTGACGGTGGGGAGTAAACCTCCCCTGGCGGTGTGGAGTAAACCTCCCCTGGCGGTGTGGAGTAAACCTCCCCTGACGGTGGGGAGTAAACCTCCCCTGATGGTGTGAAGTAAACAAGATAATGTACTTCCTAATCCTCTTGTATTTCAGCAGTTTACTGTACATGACGAGACACTGGGGAGGACATGACCCTAACACTTTACTACGAGGATGCTCAGCTCTGACTTTACACGCTGTCCCTGTCTTTATTCTTCAGAATGCTGTATGGTATCCTGCTATGTTTCTATACAAACTGGCAGAACATTACTGCTGTCCACTTGTTGATACATCCTGCACCTGAGATGAGACATTGAAAATACAGGGCAGCCAGTGGTTAATTGTTTGGGTCTCGAGGGTTAAATTCAGCTACTATAAACACACAGACAACATTCTGTAGGCTCTCACTGGGTCTCCCTAGCTGGCTGGCTGGTTGACTCAGAGAGAGATACATGTACATGCGCAGGTTCTCAGAGTAGCCTGCTCAAACGGCAGACAAAGATCCTGTATCCTTACTGTCAGATTAGCGCTGAGCACTGTGCCCTTGTGTTGGCGGAGAGAAGACCCCCCTGCATTAGCGACAGCAGTCACACTAGGTGGTATCGCTAGCTCACTTGCTCTTCTATCTTCTTTCTCTCTCTCCTCTCTTCTCCCTTCTTGTCGCACCCTGCCCCCAACTTTGGTGGGGGGAAGACAGTTGAAGATATGCGCCCGCCTCCCGCCATCTGTCTAATGAGCTGTAATTGTGTGATAGTATCCTGGTTAGGCTCTCTGTTTGTGTCAAGCCCTGCTGTTGCTGTTCTGCTTCCACCTTGCCCTGAGTCCTTCAGATTAGTTAGCCTGGCTTCTTTCTGCATGTCCCGACCTGATCAAGTGTCTGTGGAGATGGAGGTGGTGGGGGGGATGTCACTCACCAACACTAAACCTCTCAAGGCGCATTACATTTCCCTGTTTCACCAGCATCCACTCATGAGGCAGCCACTCTCTCTCTCCACTCACTACACCAGGCCTCAACATTATATTTACAGACAGTCTAATCACAGCAATCAAAGTGGTGTGGATGTATTTTATTTTCTCTCTTTGCTGCTTAGAGAGTTACATTTTTTTTGTCTGAGACGAGTCATGACTGAGGGATCTGACAAACAGGAGGTGGTTTGAGGTTTGAACCAAGTGCCCCTCTGCTGATTCACAGTGAATGTGCATCCTTAATGGCACCCTATTCCCTAGAGCCCTGGTCAAAAGCAGTGGACTATATAGTGGATAGGTTGCCATTCTCGACGCATCCTGAGTAAACCAGAGGTCAAATATGGATACCGGTCAAGCAAGGGGCCTCCTTCCTCCTCCCTCCTATGGTCTGGATCTGGGATCAAGTGTTTGTTTCCTCCCTCTTCTTGGTTTAAGGCCCGGGGCAGTCAAAAATATGATTTTCATAGTTTCAAACCACTCTGCCAATAACAGCTTGTTTTCAGATTTTTACTCCCCAATCAGACCACTCCTAGACAGTCCTAGCAAAATTCTTACTGGAGAAATTGCTCTTTGCAAAGAAGCTATTTTTGTAAAATTTTTACCATTTTATTTTAAAACAACCACAGTAAGGTACTTAATTGGGTAACACTTTATTTGGATAGTCCATCTGTAGATGCGCTACAGACTTTCTACAGACTATCAGTAACATTTCAACTAACTATTTAATAACCCTAACCATAGCTCCAACCCTAACCTTTATCCTAAACCTAAACTTAACCCTTACCCAAACCCTTATTCTAAACCTAACCCTAACCCTAACCCTAACCCTAACCCTAACCCTAACCGAGGGAATAGAGGATAGCATCATAGCCTCCGCGATTGTCTTCGTTTCACATTTCATCTGCAGTGTCTTTTATTCCCCTCTCTCCCTGTCTTTTCTTGGTGATCATCGAGGCCCCCTTGGTTAGTTGCCCTTTGTTGCACATACAGTACCAAAAGTTTCAGAGGTTTGGACACACCAACTCATTCAAGGGCTTTTCTTTATTTTTAATATGTTATACATTGTAGAATAATAGTGAAGATATCAAAACTATGAAGTAACACATGGAATCATGTAGTAACCAAAAAAGTGTTCAACAAATCAAAATATATTTTAGATTTTAGATTCTTCAAAGTAGCCTTGATGACAGCATTGCACACTCTTGGCATTCTCTCAACCAGCTTCATGAGGTAGTCAGCTGGAATGCATTTCAATTAACAGGTTTTCCTTGTTAAAAGTTAATTTGTGGATATTCCTTTGCTTGTTAATGCATTTGATTTAATGAATTTGAGCCAATCAGTTGTGATGTGACAAGGTAGGGGTGGTATACAGAAGATAGCCCTATTTGGTAAAATACCAAGTCCATATTATGGCAAGAACAGCTCAAATAAGCAAAGAGAAACGACAGTCCATCATTACTTTAAGACATGAAGGTCAGTCAATCCGGAACATTTCAAGAACTTTTCAAGTTTCTTCAAGTGCAGTCGCAAAAACCATCAACCGCTATGATGAAACTGGCTCTCATGAGGACCGCCACAGGAAAGGAAGACCCGGAGTTACCACTGATGCAGAGGATAAGTTCATTAGAGTTACCAGCCTCAGATTGCAGCCCAAATAAATGCTTCACAGACTTCAAGTAACAGACACATCTCAACATCAACTGTTCGGAGGAGACTGCGTGAATCAGGCCTTCATGGTCAAATTTCTGCAAAGAAACCACTACTAGGGACACCAATGAGAAGAAGAGACTTGCTTGGGCCAAGAAACACGAGCAATGGACATCAGACCGGTGGAAATCTGAGATTTTTGGTTCCAAACGCTGTGTCTTCGTGAGACACAGAGTAGGTGAAAGGATTATCTCTGCATGTGTGGTTCTCACCATGAAGCACGGATGAGGAGGTGTGATGGTGTGGGGGTGCTTTGCTGGTGACACTGTCTGTGATTTATTTAGAATTCAAGGCACACTTAACCAGAATGGCTACCAAAGCATTCTGCAGCGATACGCTATCCCATCTGGTTTGCGCTTAGTGGGACTATCATTTGTTTTTCAACAGGACAATGACCCAAAACACACCTCCAGGTTGTGTAAGGGCTATTTGACCAAGAAGGAGAGTGATGGAGTGCTGCATCAGATGTCCTGGCCTCCACAATCGCCCGACCTCAACCAAATTGAGATGGTTTGGAATGAGTTGGACCACAGAGTGAAGGAAAAGCAGCCAACAAGTGCTCAGCATATGTGGGAACTCCTTCAAGACTGTTGGAAAAGTATTCCTCATGAAGCAGGTTGAGAGAATGCCAAGAGTGTGCAAAGCTGTCATCAAGACAAAGGGTGGCTACTTTGAAGAATCTCAAATATAAAATATATTTTGATTTGTTTCACACTTTTTTTGTTACTACATGATTCCATTTGTGTTATTTCATAGTTTTGATGTCTTCACTATTATTCTACAATGTAGAAAATAGTACAAATAACGAAAAATCCTTGAATAGGACAAAAATGTGTCAGCACCTGTGAGTCACCTACTGTACAGAGGACATTAAATCTTGAGAGATGATAGCAATGTAATTACCTTCCCTCCATTATGGGACAGTGACCCGTTTAGACAGGACAGAGAAATAGTGATGGAGTCCCAAATGGCACCCTATTACCTATATAGTGCACTACTTTGACCAGGGGTTGGGCCCGGTTCAGGCAACAGTGCCCAAAAACAGGAAAATAATGACATTTTTCAAGGAACCGGGAATGAAAGTCATTCATAGTATTTTGGAACAGAACTGTTATTTTTTCTATTTTATCTAGCATTTCTTTCTAGTTCCACAAAAAAAACGTGACAAAACGCCTACGCAAAGCCCTCACTGTCACTCAGAAATGTATTCCACTGTCTGCCTGCAAGCTGAAAATCTTTGCCAGTGTGTGTGCGTATTTAGGCAACCTTTCCCTCTGAAGCATATGCTACTGTACTGACATTACAGTACCATAGGCTACTGTACTGACATTACCACAGGCTACTGTACTGACATTACCATAGGCTACCGACCTGACATTACCATAGGCTACTGTACTGACATTACCACAGGCTACTGTACTGACATTACCATAGGCTACCGACCTGACATTACCATAGGCTACTGTACTGACATTACCATAGGCTACCATCCTGACATTACATTGGCTACAGTTCTGACATTACTATAGGCTACCGTCCTGACATTCTGATAGGCTACTGTACTGACATTACCATAGGCAACTGTACTGACATTACCATAGGCTAGTGTACTGACATTACCATAGGCTACTGTCCTGACATTCCCATTGGCTACCGTCTTGACATTCCCATAGGCAACTGTACTGACATTACCACAGGCTACTGTACTGACATTACCATAGGCTACCGACCTGACATTACCATAGGCAACCGTACTGACATTACCATAGGCAACTGTACTGACATTACCATAGGCTAGTGTACTGACATTACCATAGGCTACTGTCCTGACATTACCATAAGCAACTGTACTGACATTACCATAGGCAACTGTACTGACATTACCATAAGCAACTGTACTGACATTACCATAGGCAGCTGTACTGACATTACCATAGGCTACTGTACTGACATTCCCATAGGCAACTGTACTGACATTACCATAGGCAACTGTACTGACATTACCATAGGCAACTGTACTGACATTACCATAGGCTACTGTACTGACATTACCATAGGCTACTGTCCTGACATTCCCACAGGCTAGTGTACTAACATTACCATAGGCTACTGTACTGACATTACCATAGGCTACTGTCCTGACATTACCATAGGCAGCTGTACTGACATTACCATAGGCTACTGTACTGACATTACCATAAGCAACTGTACTGACATTCCCACAGGCTAGTGTACTAACATTACCATAGGCTACTGTACTGACATTACCATAGGCTAGTGTACTGACATTACCATAGGCAACCGTACTGATATTACCATAGGCTACCGTTTTGACATTCCCATAGGCTACTGTACTGACATTACCATAGGCTACTGTACTGACATTACCATAGGCTACTGTACTGACATTACCATAGGCAACTGTCCTGACATTACCATAGGCTAAAGTACTGACATTACCATAGGCTACTGTACTGACATTACCATAGGCAACTGCACTGACATTACCATAGGCAACTGTACTGACATTACCATAGGCTACCGTACTGATATTCCCATAGGCTACTGTCCTGACATTCCCATAGGCTACTGTACTGACATTACCATAGGCTAATGTCCTGACATTACCATAGGCTACCATCTTGACATTCCCATAGGCAACTGTATTGACATTCCCATAGGCTACTGTACTGACATTACCATAGACTACTGTCCTGACATTACCATAGGCAGCTGTACTGACATTACCATAGGCTACCGTCCTGACATTACCATAGGCAGCTGTACTGACATTACCATAGGCTACCGTCCTGACATTACCATAGGCAACTGTACTGACATTACCATAGGCAACTGTACTGACATTACCATAGGCTGCTGCCCTGACATTACCATAGGCAACTGTACTGACATTACCATAGACTACTGTCCTGACATTACCATAGGCAACTGTACTGACATTACCATAGGCAACTGTACTGACATTACCATAGGCTGCTGCCCTGACATTACCATAGGCAACTGTACTGACATTACCATAGGCAACTGTACTGACATTACCATAGGCTACCGTCCTGACATTACCATAGGCAACTGTACTGACATTACCATAGGCAACTGTACTGACATTACCATAGGCTGCTGCCCTGACATTACCATAGGCAACTGTACTGACATTACCATAGGCAACTGTACTGACATTACCATAGGCTACCGTCCTGACATTACCATAGGCAACTGTACTGACATTACCATAGGCTGCTGCCCTGACATTACCATAGGCAACTGTACTGACATTACCATAGGCTACCGTCCTGACATTACCATAGGCAACTGTACTGACATTACCATAGGCAACTGTACTGACATTACCATAGGCAACTGTACTGACATTACCATAGGCAACTGTACTGACATTACCATAGACTACTGTCCTGACATTACCATAGGCAGCTGTACTGACATTACCATAGGCTACCGCCCTGACATTACCATAGGCAACTGTACTGACATTACCATAGGCAACTGTACTGACATTACCATAGGCTGCTGCCCTGACATTACCATAGGCAACTGTACTGACATTACCATAGGCAACTGTACTGACATTACCATAGGCTACCGTCCTGACATTACCATAGGCAACTGTACTGACATTACCATAGGCTGCTGCCCTGACATTACCATAGGCAACTGTACTGACATTACCATAGGCTACCATCCTGACATTACCATAGGCAACTGTACTGACATTACCATAGGCAACTGTACTGACATTACCATAGGCTACCGTCCTGACATTACCATAGGCAACTGTACTGACATTACCATAGGCTGCTGCCCTGACATTACCATAGGCAACTGTACTGACATTACCATAGGCTGCTGCCCTGACATTACCATAGGCAACTGTACTGACATTACCATAGGCTACTGTCCTGACATTACCATAGGCAACTGTACTGACATTACCATAGGCAACTGTACTGACATTACCATAGGCTACCGTCCTGACATTACCATAGGCAACTGTACTGACATTACCATAGGCTGCTGCCCTGACATTACCATGGGCAACTGTACTGACATTACCATAGGCTACCGTACTGATATTCCCATAGGCTACTGTCCTGACATTCCCATAGGCTACTGTACTGACATTACCATAGGCTACCGTCCTGACATTACCATAGGCAACTGTACTGCCATTACCATAGACTACTGTACTGACATTACCATAGGCAACTGTTCTGACATTACCATAGACTACTGTCCTGACATTACCATAGGCAACTGTACTGACATTACCATAGGCAACTGTACTGACATTACCACCATAGGCAACTGTACTGACATTTCCATAGGCTGCTGCCCTGACATTACCATAGGCAACTGTACTGACATTACCATAGGCAACTGTACTGACATTACCATAGGCAACTGTACTGACATTACCATAGGCAACTGTACTGCCATTACCACCATAGGCAACTGTACTGACATTACCATAGGCTGCTGCCCTGACATTACCATAGGCAACTGTACTGACATTACCATAGACTACTGTACTGACATTACCATAGGCAACTGTACTGACATTACCACCATAGGCAACTGTACTGACATTACCATAGGCAACTGTACTGACATTACCACCATAGGCAGCTGTACTGACATTACCATAGGCTGCTGCCCTGACATTACCATAGGCTACCGTCTTGACATTCCCATAGGCAACTGTACTGACATTACCATAGACTACTGTACTGACATTCCCATAGGCTACTGTCCTGACATTACCATAGGCTACCGTCCTGACATTACCATAGACTACTGTACTGACATTCCCATACACTACTGTACTGACATTCCCATAGGCTACTGTACTGACATTACCATAGGCTACTGTACTGACATTACCATAGGCTACTGTCCTGACATTACCATAGGCTACCTTCTTGACATTCCCATAGGCAACTGTACTGACATTACCATAGGCTACTGTACTGACATTACCATAGGCTACCGTCTTGACATTCCCATAGGCAACTGTACTGACATTCCCATAGGCTACTGTACTGACATTACCATAGGCTACCGTCTTGACATTCCCATAGGCAACTGTACTGACATTCCCATAGGCAACTGTACTGACATTACCATAGGCTACTGTACTGACATTCCCATAGGCTACTGTACTGACATTCCCATAGGCTACTGTACTGACATTACCATAGGCTACCGTCTTGACATTCCCATAGGCAACTGTACTGACATTCCCATAGGCAACTGTACTGACATTACCATAGGCTACTGTACTGACATTACCATAGGCTAGTGTACTGATATTACAATCATGATTCAGAAGCTAGGGAGAGAGATTTGTAATTAGCTAGAGAAGAATGGATACATTTTTTCTATGCTAGTTAAGGATACTATAGGCTTAGTTATCACGTTTCACATTGGATTTATTATCTACAAAAAGGTATGACGTGTTTCCAATTCTCTTGCCGTTCTGCACATAAGCTTTTCATAGATAGCTAGCTCAAGCTTGTTAGCTAGCTAGCTGAAAGGACATTCAAAGTTCCTCCATAGAAGCCACTCCTCCTGGGTATAATTCTGTGGACCTAATTCAGATAATGCATGTCATAACAAGATGCACAGCACTTCAAGCCTCCTCCTCAACCCTCTCTCGCTCTCTCCCCACCAGCAAAATTTCAGTCACATCTTGCACCATAGGCTACACTTGTCTTTCCATCATGCACACTAGCTTGTCTGCTCTATCCACACTGATTGGTGAAGTAATTTAATTAGTTAAATGTATAAAAACGCTGATTTCACAGGTTAAAAAGGAACAGAAAGGAGCGATATTTTTCGGGTTTGAACTGGTTCAGAACTGTATTTTGCTGGCCAGAACAGTGGAACGGAACAAAAAAATTTGCGCTTCTGTTCAGAACGAAACGATTGGAAAAAATGTTGGTTCCAACCCTTGCTTTTGACTAGAGCCCTATGGGTCCTGGTCAAAAGTAGTGCACTATAAAGGAAATAGGATGCCATTTGGGATACTGATATCATCTCACCAAAGGACAGACTCACCATCACCATCATCAACCAGTCTCTTAGACGGAGCTATTTAATAACCACTTTACAACCCAGTTTATACAGTAGATGTAATATATTTCCCTACTTACTCAAGATAATGTTTATTTAGGGACAAGCATGTTAAAAGTTCATATTCTGTTAACTCATACCAAAATAATGTTGTTTGTCCACACCATTCTGTAGTTGGGGAAGGCCCACACCAATCCAACACAGAAAAGCTGCTTTTTAAGATACTTAATAAAAAAAGTTGGAAGGAAAACTATTTAACTCATACTAAAATGAATTATAGGTCATATTTCATAGAAACCTGGAAACACAGGACAGTTACTTTAAAGAAACGGGCTCTTTCTGAAACATGACCCTTTCCACACCTGAAACACACAACCTCTCATGCATTATGCATAACGCAGAAAGAGTGAACGAAAGGGATCCTGCTTTGGTGTGTCACAGAGTAATCTCTCGTGGACAGACTACGTAAACATAAATGGTACCGTAGATCTGTCATGATACAACGGGATGGGTGAGATACCGAGCAGCATTAGTTCCGGTAAATTGTACAAATCACAATTTCGCAGGTTTTAGCGTCTTTAGAATTTCGGAAGGGGAGGGGACATTTGGCCCATAGACTTTCCTATAACTTGCAAAGATGGAGGATGGAGCTCTTTATTCTGGTTCCGATCCGTGTTCTATCTCTTCTCTATACACATATGGACCCAGAACTTAATCGAGCATCTGACCAATTACCCAAGACTTTAGTTCTGGTTTAACCGAGAATAGTCACAGAGCCATTCCCAGGAATAACCCATAGTAACTCACTCAACACACATTGCTAATTTTACATAAAACAGGAACAGATTGATCTTTCAGGGGAGATTTCCACAGAGATGGAGGGATGGTGACTTATTTTCTAGCTATCGAGGCAACAGTAAAAGTCTTTGGACAGGCATTACATTATTAATGCATGCTAGCTCCAACCCCACACAGCTCGGAACCACACAGCTCCTTCACATGTGGTGTGTGCCCCAGTTTTGCGGGCCAAGTGTGTGTATGTGATGTGTGAGTGTGTGACATCAATATGTCAGTGGAGAATTGTTATCACTATGACACATCTATGGGTGTGTGCCCCAGTTTTGCGGGCCAAGTGTGTGTATGTGATGTGTGAGTGTGTGACATCAATATGTCAGTGGAGAATTGTTATCACTATGACACATCTATGGGTGGTGAGGGTTGGGGGGTTCTGAAGGGGTGAGGCTGGAATGACAGGAGTGCTGGGAAGGGGAAGAAAAGTGTTGGCTGCGTGAGGGAGATTGCGTCAGTCACAGAGTTAAGTGCTACCTGCTACAGAGAGCTGAGGAGCTGATGAGAGCTGAGAGTGGAGGGAGAGGTGATAATTGGTAATCATGGTTCTACATGGTCTCACTAGCACCATCGCTACAGTAGCACATCTCCCTCTCTCCTCGTCAGCTATAAGACCTCACAGATTCAATTAAAACACTGTTAGGATGTCTTATATCCTCCCTGACACCATTCATCTCAACACCATTCATGGCAAAGAGACAGTTGATATTGGACTGAGAAGATATGAAGTGAATAGTGATAAAAACAGGCTGATGATGAAACAGTCAAAAGAACCAGATTGGAGTGAATGTCTGACTGTGTGTTTGACCAGGTGTGGAAACTAAGATGTTGTTCTTAATACTATGTGTTATACAGTAGGTGTTATAGAGGTTAAGCTCAGTTGTTATACAGTAGATACATACCTCCTCAGGTAGGCTGAGGACCAAGTCATTCTCGGCCTGTCCCACCAGAGCCTGCAAGAAGTATTCTGAGCAGGCGGCCAGCACGGCCCGGTGGCCGCGGAACTCCTTGCCCTCCACCAGGACAGTCACATCGCACAGGATATCCTGCTTCCGCTGGTCGTTCAGGCACAGGAGGATATTTGTACAATGAACCGTCGACTCATACACGTACATGGGGGCTTCAGGCTTCTCATCCACGGACATTCCGCTCACGCCCTGGAAATAGAAGCACAATGGGGTGAGAGGGGGGTGGGGTTCAGCTTTCAGATTAATGTGGCGAGCCCTGTTGGTGAGCTAGTGCATACCGCAGGGCTGACATCAGTGGGCCTCTCCTCATCTCCCACGGCCCAGCCTACTTCACCAGCCCCAAACACAGTCAGCCCCATGATTGAATACATACACCATGACCAGATCAGACCGCCTCAGCTCAGCTTCACTCTCTCAAACACCCCTTATAGCCAGGAAATATACACACTCTCAAACCGCAAGTACCTAACACATTCCCACTCATACACGCCCTTGCATGCAAACACACAAGCAATAACACACATCCTCCCACATACACACACCTCCACATAGACTCATGTTCCTGTACACAGCCCACACAGCCCCCCCCCCCCACACACACACATCATAACGCAAACAAAAAACAGCTTGCATACCCTATGCACACGGACACTGATACAGTAGCACAACAGAACACACACTCCCTGTCTAAAAGGTGTCATCCTTTCACAGAGACAGACAGAGAAGAAAGTCCTCAGGCTCCTAATCTAAGAAGGTCGGGAGGGACTATATGAGTGCCACTCAAGCACACTCAGCACAGAATAATAAGACTCTCAAACAGGAGAAGAATGAACACCAGTCATACAAACTCCACTCGAGCCTCCTCGCCAGCACTGTGTAAACTGTGTAAAGGAAAACAGTGTCTATACAGTTGTTTATGTTGCTTTAATCCCTCAGAAGCCTGATATTTGGCTTTGGTCCTTGCAGTCAAGCGCTTCCACCCACAGTCATTTAGGCTGTACTAAAGGAAGAAAAGCATAATGTATATTTAAAAGCATTTCATCTTATCAGTGCTCCACATACACACAGTGCAGGGAGAATTGAAAGGACTGGTTCTCTCTGCAAAAAAGGATCCTTCACAACAGTGTTTCCCAACCCTGGTCCTCCAGTACGCCCAACAAAACACATTTTTATTGTAACCCTGGACAAGCACACCTGATTCAACGTGTTAACTAATCATCAAGCCCTCAATGAGTTGAATGACGTGTGTTTGTCAAGGGCTACAATAAACCTGTGTACTGTTGGGGGCACTGGAGGACCAGAGTTGGGAAACACTGCTTTACAACACTACGACAACAACACGTTTGTACCAATGTTCTGCCTTTATTGAGTAAGTGACTCTTAAAGGTATACTTCGGGATTTTGGCAATGAAGCCCTTTATCTACTTCCCCAGAGTCAGATGAACTCATGGATACCATTTCGATGTGTCTGCATCCTGTAGGACGGAAGTTAGAGGTAGTTTTGCGAGCTAATGCTAACTAGTGTTAGCCCAATGACTGGCATTCTATGTTATCTACTAGCATGTGTGTAACAATAAAGTCAGAAATCACGCTAATGCTAGTTAGCAACTTCTTTCGAACTGCAGGCAGGGACATAAAAAATGGTTTCCACGAGTTGATCTGACTTTGGGGAAGTAGATAAGGGGCTTTTTTTGCTAAAATCCCGAAGTATCCCTTTAAACGTGAAACCACTGAAGAATATTGTTAAATGATCATATTGCTATAGAAACCAAGTAATAAACACAGATAGAGCCTGCCGGACTTGTTTCCATCATATAATGAGTTTTCACATCCGCAGGGCTTGCTGTTCTTAGTAAATCAGAGCTGCATGACTCCATAGTTCCTTCAAAACACACATAAGAAGCTCTGTTCTGGGAGCCGGCAGCACATTTCCATGAAGTCAGTGTCAGGCCAATTTTCCCCTCTGCTCAACCACTGGCGATAGATAGGAATTCAACTATCTTTCAGCTATCCTTCTGCAGATAAATCATACGGAGGCACTCTATAACTGACTCTCTTTTATGCCTGGGTTTGCTTACTCGTCAACCCCTACTTCATTCCTGGTTCTACACGTAGAACACAGATAACTTTGTGTACATGTAGTGATCAGTCACATTAAAAGGAGTCCCTAGTGACCGGCCAGGCCATGCTTTCCTTGACTGTCAGACACTGTGCCACATTTGGAGCAGTCCTGGCTCTCACTCAGACAGCTGAATATAACATCAGTAAAATAGCTCTAACACACCGCCTCGCCTCAGTGGACGACAACACTACTGGTGAGAATGGAGGCTTCTTCCCCCCCTGCAAACGGAAATGTCTCTGTTGAAAATGGAAACTCCTGTCTTGTAAATGGAAGTGGACTGACCGGAAAACACTACTCTGCTGCTCTGCCAGGGTTGTGAAATATCACCTATGTCCATTTCCTACCAGGAATGAGAATCAGACAGTGCTCAGGTTTTACACCTCAATAACTACAGTGCAAACTATGTAGTCATCAACTACATGAGGGAGAGAGTTCTGGCCCTTACCTCTCCAGGTTTAAAAACAAACCTAATTTGATCTCACTGCTGTTACTATACCAGCCATCATTGCAGACCCTCATATCTTTTGCTGTGGTATGATAGGGCTGGTGCGTCCATGCGGGGGCCGGTTTGTAACCACTGTCCAGACATTTACAGTGGTTGTCTGAGTGGTCGGTCCCAATTATTGTTCAGTTTTTTTTATTTCCACCATACATTTCTCAGTGTGCTTGGCAGGATAATGACCTGTCTTCCAAGAATAATGTCTCCAGATGTGGTTGCAAGGTTCATAACAATCCAAACATGCTATTTCTAACCCTGGAATGTGCGTTCGCCTTGCTTCCATTTCAGAAGTCTGTTTTGCAGCGGGGAAGGAAAAATACAGGGACGATACACACAAACACACACGCACGCACCACAAAATAGCTGGTTATGGTCGCGTTCTGATTAGAATTGCTGAGGGATGCAAAGCTCTTTTATTTTTTTTTAAGTTAATTTAGTTTCTACCGCAGCTCTTTTCACTAACTGATGCAGCTAACCTGCTTTGTGACTAACACTCCTGTACAGATCAAAAGCGCAGTAGTGTGGTGATACGTTTCCAACAAACCCATCAACAGAGCTGACTCTGGGCCTAGGCACAGCTCTATTCTCCTGAAGCACCAACACTGATTAACACTAATGTAGTGCCTCCCGGGTGGCGCAGTGGTCTAGGGCACTGCATCGCAGCGCTAGCTGCGCCCAGGCTCTGTCGCAGCCGGCCGCGACCGGGAGGTCTGTGGGGCGACGCACAATTGGCCTAGCGTCGTCCGGGTTAGGGAGGGTTTGGCCGGTAGGGATATCCTTGTCTCATCGCGCACCAGCAACTCCTTTGGCGGGCCGGGCGCAGTGCGCGCTAACCAAGGTCGCCAGGTGCATGGTGTTTCCTCCGACACTTTGGTGTGGCTGGCTTCCGGTTTGGATGCGCGCTGTGTTAAGAAGCAGTGCGGCTGGTTGGGTTGTGTTTCGGAGGACGCATGGCTTTCGACCTTCGTCTCTCCCGAGCCCGTACGGGAGTTGTAGCGATGAGACAAGATAGTAAGTACTAACAATTGGATACCACGAAATTGGGGAGAAAAAAGGGGGTACAATTTATTTATTTTTAAACACAAAAAACAACACTAATGTGGCTGGAGAGGAGTCAGTTCTCAGCTCTTTACACTTTACCAGCGACTCCTGTAATATTATACAGCATATGAACAAAGACATGCATACAAGCGTACATACACAAAGTACGCACACACACACACACACACACACAGCTTATTTGAGTTCAATGTGCTACTACAATGCGTCTATACTGTACAGTAAACAAAGGAACTACTACCATCAAAGACCCATACTGTCACCATCCACCAGCCACTTGCAATACCTTTCCTGCAGACGCCTTTATGATTGCAGTTAGCTGTCGCCTGCATGCACTGTATGAATGGACTCGTGGTCTGTATGTGGACCGTCTGCACCTTGACTGTAAAAGCCTTTCCTCAGTCCATTCAACTGACTGACTCCTGACTCCTGACCACCAGCTGAAAGGTTATAGCCTAGCCAGTAGAACCCAGTCACCTCCCCTCTCACAGGCTCAGTGGGGTTAATGGGGTTAGTGGGGTTATTCACGCACACACACAGACAAAACAGTGGATGGTTTCAGTCACCTATGACATGGCATTATGATGCGTTTCGGCTTAGGGGGCCCTGTAGGAGAGGGGGAGTAAGAGCATCATGATGGGCTCTGTGACGTGTCCTCTCCTCTCTGTGTCTCTTAGGCATGTGCAGAGAGGGGATTGACGTGAAGAGAAGGGGGAGCAGAGGGGAGAGGACTCTCCTCTCCTCTCCCTCTCTCTCTCTCTCTCTCTCTCTCTCTCTCTCTCTCTCTCTCTCTCTCTCTCTCTCTCTCTCTCTCTCTCTCTCTCTCTCTCTCTCTCTCTCTCTCTCTCTCTCAATGCGGAACAAAACAAAGCCTAAAGCGCCACACTCATGACAGCAGAAAGGTCACATAACTCAGAAACAGGGCATCATCTACCAGGGACCAAACCCCCTTCCCACATGTACACCCTGGATGCCATGACAACGCACTCCTCCTCAGACATACACGCCTTTCTCTCTACAGCCATTTTCACAGAGTATGGGATGATGTGAGGTATCTTAACAGACAACACAATGGAAAATTAGAGACTGTTCTGATGCCAGATGTCTGTAACTACTCCGAGGATGTGTATGACTTTAATTGTAACATAGTTTCTAATCAGAAAATCTGAATCACTCTCTCTCTCTCTCTATGATGGCATTTGCTGGAAGTAAACAAGCCATGTCTGCTGCTGTAATACTATTAGGATTGTGTCCCAAATGGCACCCTATTCCCTTTATAGTACACTACTTTTGACCACTTTTGACCAGGGCCCATAGGGTGCCATTTGGGATGCACACCAAGTCTCCTGAGCAGTATGTATTGAATACTAGCAAGACTACGAGTAATGGGAGAGAACATTGCGTTACTGTGTAGTGTGTACCATTAGGACAGGAGGCCTGATGCCAGATGTCTGTAACTACTCAGAGGATGAGCATGACTTTAATTGTAAATTACCAAATTAAGTAGCTAGCGATAAGAAATGTGCTTGGAGAGGTAATGTCAAACAGGCAGCTAAGGCAGTCAATGTCAAACATGGCTTTAAAGGTGATAAAACCACTAATTGAAAAAATGTCTGCCTGGGGGAAATAGATAACCCCTGCCAATATACCATAAACATCGCCCAGCACCATCCTATGACTGACAGATAAACAGACGGAAAGACAAACATGTGTGGCCCCCATTGCCTGCTGTATGTTCCTATAAATGCCTATATTAATCTTTGTACTTTCTCTAAAATGAGGGATCAGAGCCCTCCACTCACTTCAACATGAAAGTCAACCCAGATGACTATTCCCATTAAGTGGCAATTTCCTCATCTCAATGGTCTCAGGCTCCTGCATGCTTCTCTTCATGCAGATCTCTCCCTCCCACAGGACATTAGAGAATTCTGCTTATTCAACCACCTGGAGGGCTCCGTGTGTAATTGTTCAACTGTTTCAAAAGTCATGTATTGGAATGAAAACGACGACGTAGTAATCCATGTAGTACGTGTTCTCTTGGCCATCAAGGTCATTATTTCCTCAGCCTGTTAAGGGTTTTGGTGTGGGGCTTTAGGTAAGTTAATTGTAGTAGATTAATGAAACCAAATCATTGAGAGGCGCAGACAGACAGACACCTGAGAGGGCCGGGCAGAGAGCTGTTAAGTTGGTGACAGCATCTGTACAGATGTGTTTCCCTAATATAGAAATCAATAATACAAAGGTATATTGGTATTCATCTGCTTGCTATTTGGGTTTTTAGGCAATGTTTCTGTATAAGCACTTTATGACATCTGCTGATGTAAAAAGGGCTTTATAAATACATTTGATTAGATATATAAATAACAGACAGTAGTTTAAGTGAGCACATAGGTGTCATTGATAGTCAGCAATATTAATATAATTTTTAACTCGTGAAATTATGTTGTAGGATAATTTACACAAGAGAGTTTACACTGAATCTATGATGCATTAAGTAATAGAGGTCATAACATGTCGAGATCGTTGTGGTAGAACTTGACTGGCCTCCACAGAGCCCTGACCTCAACCCCATCGAACCTTTCGGATTAATTGGGACACCGACTGGAAGCCAGGCCTATTCGCCCAACATCAGTGCCCAACCTCACTAATGTTCTTGTGGCTGAACGGAAGCAAGTCCCCGCAGCCACATTCCAACATCTAGTGGAAAGCCTTCCCAGAAGAGTGGAGGGTGTTATAGCAGCAAAGGGGGGACCAACTCCATATTAATGCCCATGATTTTGGAATAAGATGTTCGACGACCAGGTGTCTTTTGTCATGTAGTGTATGTATTGAACATTGGGGGCTCCTCAGAGAAGGAATGGGAGGACCATCCTCCTCAGTGAATTATTACATTTTTTTGAATAGTGAAACCTAAAAAAAAATATCATTTTTAGATAAAACTATACTAAATATATTAATGTAACCAAATCATTGATTAAAACACACTGTTTTCCAATGAAGGTCTACAGTAGCCTCAACAGCACTCTGTAGGGTAGCACCATGGTGTAGACGGAGTACAGCTAGCTTCTGTCCTCCTCTTGGTACATTGGCTTCAATACAAAACCTAGGAGGTTCATGGTTCTCACCCCCTTCCAAAGACTTAAACAGTAATTATGACAACTTCTGGAGGATGTACTCCAACCTGTCAGAGCTCTTGCAGCATGAACTGACATGTTGTCTACACAATCAGTGGACCAGCGAATTAATCTAGTACTGAACGCTATAGCTAGCTAGCACTGAAGTGCATAAAATGTGGTGGGTAGTTGACTCAAAGAGAGAGAAAGACAATAGTTGAACTGTTTTTAACAAATTAATTTTCTTCAAAAATGAAGGAAAAGCAAGAGAGAGGGAGATAACTATATTTCATAATTTGTTTCCAGTTTCACTTACTTAGCTAGCAAATGCAGCTATCTACTTTAGCCTACTCAAACAACTGGCTCAAACAGATGCTATGTTAGCTAGCTGGCTACAGTATGACTATCCAACACTGGAACTCTTCCAAGTCAAGGTCAGCTTTTAGTTTTACTAATTTATTGCCACCGGAACATGCCGGTAAAACTGCTAAACTGCTTACTGACTGTACACTGTACTGCATGATTTTAGTGGGTTTACTAACGTGTTAGTTTTGTTAGCTATTCTGACTATGACGTTACTATCTCTAATATGGTGACAACAATGTAGGCTGTGTGTAGCGGTTAGCGGTTATGATAAAGTTTGGCTTGGAAAGGTTTTTTCAGCTGGTCACAGACAGCTGATGTGTTGTGCATTGAAGTCCACAAGCAAAGGGAAAAGTTGAGAGGAGGAGAGTGCATAGATGTCAGAAGGAATACAATGTGGCTGCTATGAAAGTGAACTGTGTTTACGCGTGATCAGGGGTGTATTCATTCTGCCGATTCCGTTGAAAAACGTTTCTTAAACGGAAGCAAACAGAACGAAACATAACAGCAAACAGATAAACATACCTGAATTTGTCCAATAGAAACCCATGTTTGCAACTGTTGGACTGATGATTACACCTAGATCAGTTAGATGCAGGCAAAAGTGTGCAAAGCTGTATTGAATGTGTCACTGTCCATGTGTCCATGTGTCACTGTCTGGCACCTCAAATTTCTCTCTCGACCTGTGTGCACCTACGTTGTATACATTAATTCATAGACTAGGTTGTAGCAAACCTCATGATGGGTAAATTAAAGTATCATGTAGTAGCCTAAACATATCGCTGGTCCATTGAACTGGGAGAATGGAATATAAAGGGCAGTCATCCAATATGCTGAAATAGAAATAAGGAAATGCTCATAAGAAAAATTAGCGTTCTCCCTCATCTTAAATGGAATCGACCGCCACTGGTAAAGAAGGGGTGGCTATGAGAAGACAATGCATTGATGTATTTAACTCTGGGTCTCCTCAGGCCACAGAGAAGGGTTGCAGAGGTGTCAGACAGACACAGAGACAAGTCAGGCTATGCCGGTGTTCATTAAATCCCAACTCGATCAACAAAAGCCCACCCGGATAGAGATCAATATTATGTCACTACGCTCCGATCCCGAGCAAGAGCAAAAACAGCAAATTATTAACTTTCGACCAGTAGGCTGCCAGCACTTTAAATATTAATGTAAGGGATTCTGTTAGAAAAGAGGAATGGGATCCGCTCTGTTTCTGGTGGTTGTGAAGGAGGGAAGAAAGAAGAGAGAGGGAAGGAGGGGAGAGAGGAGGAGGGAGATGGAAGAAAGAAGGAAGGAGAGGGGAGGAGGAGATCTCATCTGATTTTGCACACTGCCGTAGGGGACTTGGGAGACTTGTTTAGTAACACCATTAAGAGATCTGTACAATCCAACGTGTTAACAACTAAGGTAGTTCATGTCTTATAGAGGCAGGCAGAGGGCTATAACCTTCAGCACGTGAATCAATACTAAGAACACCATAGGGATTCACCCTCTAAGAAAAAACAATTAGTGAAAAGTACAATAGTATAGTCTGTGTAAACTATCAATGGCAACGGTTATCCAGATTAAAGTAGGTTAAAATGCTGACGTATTGCTGTGAAACATGAGGGTGGTCATGCAGGCTGTTGTGCTCCTTACACATGTATCTAGCAGAGTAGTTATTCCATATGCTCCACATCACAGAGACCTCACTCATCAGTCATCACTAACTGCTGATTGAAATGAAACATACATCGTACTGTATGCAGATGTAGGATCTTAATTTGAGCCAGTTTGCTAAAGCAGGAAAATAATTGTGCAGCAACAGGAAATGTAAATTATTATGTGGATTATAATTAATGGTGTTACCTACAGAGAAAAAGGACTCTCCTTGAGAGTATCAAATTCATTCTAATGATGATGGAGAATCAAATTAGAGCTCATTAATTCCATCGCACAGGGCTTTAGTCAAATTAGTATGTCAACGCAAGCAGTAACAACTAACAAGATGTTTTGAAGCAGTCTCTCATTTAGACCAAGATGTCATGAGGTTGGATCGATCACTCAGCATTAAATTGCTTTAATCGCAGAATCTACTTCACGACAGTGCTGAGACAACAACTATGTGGCTTGCCAACAAATAACAACACAGAAAACCACTTCCTGACAGAAATGCACCTTATGTAGCTCATGCCTGGAAACACAATACAGACAAACGTGCTCGTATTACCTCAGATGGATTTCTCAACTGGGCCAGTCATTCTGTAACTCTCCTTCTCACTCGGGTAACTTTATTATGTCTCGCTATCTGTTGCTGAGTACTGAGTACATCTGTGCATATGTGAGTGTGTGGGTGTGTGTGTACGGTGTATTTGTGTGTGTATCACTATGTGTGTGTGTGAGTGTGTGTGTGACGGCATACCAGAGTATTTTAGGCCTCTTTCTGCTTAAGCTGCAGCTTGCATGAATCATGACTTCCCACATTGTAGGTCAGAAAGTAGGATGAGTCATAACACTGTCTTATATGGTAACAGACTTGTGACATATGATAGAAACACTGAGTTACCTGTGGACCTGGGCTATCTGGTCCGCATGGACACAAATGTAAATAATGTTCCCAGTTGCATCATATTCTGTGTCAACTATCAAATTGACACTGTGATCACACTATAGAGTCTAGAGAAACACAGTAGAGACTTTAAAGCTTTGAGCATGTCATGAAAAGCGCTATAGAAATGTAATACATTATTATTATTATTATTATTAACTGCTTATTTCTGAGCTGGAAATTTAAAACCAAAAATATATTTTGAAGGTAGATGAGGCAACGGCTGTCTTCAAGAAGAATACGGTAATCCCCTACATCCAGATACCGGAATTTTACCTAGCAACTTGATGTTATTTACATGGTAAAAATGTAATAAGTGCAGGGTACATTCTTTTGTGTGTCTAATCTCGGAGAGTATCACAAACTACTAACCTTAACTTCTTCACCTCAAGCAAATTCCTCTCACGTCTCCATTGTGTCGATGTTTAAAAGCCCTTCCTCCTCCTGAGATCAGTTCAATCATTACAGAACCCTTTCTGCTGAAGCTCAACAACCACAGGCACCTGGGCCATATCAACCACAGGAAAACTCTGACGTGAGCAAAACACCCACTCCATCACATCACATTGCCTAAAACAAGCAAAACACCCTCACCATCACATCACATTGCCTAAAACAAGCAAAACACCCTCACCATCACATCAGCTTGGTCTGAAACAAGCAAAACACCCTCACTATCACACCAGCTTGGTCTGAAACAAGCAAAACACCCTCACTATCACACCAGCTTGGTCTGAAACAAGCAAAACACCCTCACTATCACACCAGCTTGGTCTGAAACAAGCAAAACACCCTCACTATCACACCAGCTTGGTCTGAAACAAGCAAAACACCCTCACTATCACACCAGCTTGGTCTGAAACAAGCAAAACACCCTCACTATCACACCAGCTTGGTCTGAAACAAGCAAAACACCCTCACCATCACATCAGCTTGGTCTGAAACAAGCAAAACACCCTCACTATCACACCAGCTTGGTCTGAAACAAGCAAAACACCCTCACTATCACACCAGCTTGGTCTGAAACAAGCAAAACACCCTCACTATCACACCAGCTTGGTCTGAAACAAGCAAAACACCCTCACTATCACACCAGCTTGGTCTGAAACAAGCAAAACACCCTCACTATCACACCAGCTTGGTCTGAAACAAACAAAACACCCACACATCACATTACCTGAAACAAGCAAAACACCCACACCATCACATCACATTACCTGAAACAAGCAAAACACCCTCACCATCACATCAGCTTGGCCTGAAACATGCAAAATACCCTCACCATCACATCACATTGCCTGAAACAAGCAAAACACCCACACCATCACATCACATCAGCCTGAAACAAGCAAAACACCCTCACTATCACACCAGCTTGGTCTGAAACAAGCAAAACACCCACACCATCACATCACATTACCTGAAACAAGCAAAACACCCTCACCATCACACCACATTACCTGAAACAAGCAAAACACCCTCACCATCACATCAGCTTGGCCTGAAACATGCAAAACACCCACACCATCACATCACATTACCTGAAACAAGCAAAACACCCTCACCATCACACCACATTACCTGAAACAAGCAAAATACCCACACCATCACATCAGCTTGGCCTGAAACATGCAAAACACCCTCACCATCACACCACATTACCTGAAACAAGCAAAACACCCTCACCATCACATCACATTACCTGAAACAAGCAAAACACCCTCACCATCACATCACATTACCTGAAACAAGCAAAACACCCTCACCATCACACCAGCTTGGTCTGAAGCAAGCAAAACACCCTCACCATCACACCAGCTTGGTCTGAAACAAGCAAAACACCCTCACTATCACACCAGCTTGGCCTGAAGCAAGCAAAACACCCTCACTATCACACCAGCTTGGTCTGAAACAAGCAAAACACCCTCACTATCACACCAGCTTGGCCTGAAGCAAGCAAAACACCCTCACTATCACACCAGCTTGGTCTGAAACAAGCAAAACACCCTCACTATCACACCAGCTTGGTCTGAAACAAGCAAAACACCCTCACCATCCCATCAGCTTGACCTGAAACAAGCAAAACACCTTCACTATCACATCACATTGCCTGAAACAGGCAAAATAAGCAAAACATGGGGGTATTTCAGATGAATCTGGTTACCACAAGGAATTTGAGCGTTGCCACTAGAGCCAGAGCTGTGTGGTGATTGGTGAATGGGCGGCTGGGCGCTGTGCTAATTAAGCCTGGTGATTGGCAGACCATGGGGCTGCTGGGAAGAGTGTTTCCGAAGTGGGATTATTCCCTAAATTATTAATGAATGGGACCCAATGGAAGGGTCTGTCTGGCTGGAGGATGGGGGGTGGGGGGGTACTAGGGGGTTATGGGTAGTGTTGGAGAGGAGCCAGATGGAGGGATTTATACAAAACAACACCAAAAAAATCCACCAGAGACAAAAATAATAATAATATGAAAATGTTGATGAGATATTTGGCAATTAAATAAAACTTCACCTACTAATGGAAAAAAACAAACAACAACAACCTGCGAATGGAAACTCTTCTCACAGGAAGGAGGTGACACAGAGAACCACCCACGGGAAGCCTTCAAAGGCTGAGGGTGTCGTTCAGTGTGTGTGGTGTGAACATGTATGTGTGAGTGCGTTGGAGGGCATTCATCCGTTGATATAGAAGTGAAAAAGCAGCTTTTCACACACACCACAGCACCCTTGAAGGTGTGATATCTAGCTATCTAGCGTTGTAAGAATAGATACAAGTGCTCTCTCTCAGTTGTAGCGTGTGCATGGATGTGTGAACTATAAAGCACAGACATGTTCAAGATCCCCAGCAGAGATCAGAGAGAGACGCTACCAAGCTAAACCATAAGGCAGAGATGAAAGGCTTCATTCAGGGTGATGACTGATTGTAATTCATCTACGTTGAGCATAAATAAATAATACGTTTCTCTGAGAAATCAGAGCTCCAGACAAAGATTGCATCTCAAATGGCACCCTATTCCCCATGTAGTGCACTACTTTTGACCAGAGCCCTATGGTATACATTACATGGGGAATAGGGTAAAATTTGAGACACAGACAAAAGCTCCACCATGGTGAAAATTTTTTCACATGACAATACTTCCTGTTTCTATGGTTATTTACAGTTGTCATGTTATGCCCCATTAACCCCAGTTCTTACAAGAAGCAAGATTATACACTAGGAAGTAAGAGAGCCATACTGTACAAATTGTCCTTTCTCCAAAATGTGAAGGATATCACTCATTCATCATTTTTTTATTAATACATTCATTAATGAAGACTTTAGTTATTGCTTTTCAACCACAGTTTCAGTTTTGAAATGTGAATGGGAGGGTCAGCTATTCACCCTGCAGTATTTCCTCTTTAAACTCAACAGCTGCAAAATGTGTTCCTTAAAATCAAATTGACAAGAAGATGAATAAAGGAAACATGGTTATACTAATATACCAATGCCAATTGAATGGTAAAGAATGACAGATCCACCATAGACAACTACAGCAGACTGGACTGGATAATCTGTCTAGAGTTTCCATAGAACTTTCTCACACATAGCCTCACTCCCTTTACTATGCTATAAGGTAATTGGACAGGTCACATAAATGGATGTCATGCAGTGTGTCACTAAGGTTGTCTAGGGATACACTGCCTGCCTGCACACCCGCTGCTGTCAGTTCATGACGTGTACTGTGGCTGGCTATGGTGAGGGGGTTGCAGTATGTTCACACATACCAACACAACACACCAGTGACCCTGGTCCTGGCCAAGCTGAGGGGACCTTGCTCACATTACACAGACACAGAGTGACTGTCTGCCAGTGCCCATACCAGGTCAGATGACCTGCTGGCAGAAACACTGACAGGAGTGTAAGAGAGCTAATCTGGGAGCTGAGGTGAGGCTGCAACACATGTGAATGTATGTGACTGGGGATAATGAGTCTGCATGTGCACACTAAGACAAGCAGAATAGTAGGTTAGATTAAATGTTGTGAAATTAATGCCATACAGATCATGAACAAATCCTCTAATAATAAATTATACCACTCACCACTCATCGTACACACAAGTCAAGTGATGTATTGTTTCATATGCAACATCTGCGTGATTTTGCCTCCTACAGTGGTGACTCGACTAGTAACACCACTTCCTATGGAATCCCCATACCTTAGACCAGTGGCTCCCAATCAGGGGTACTTGGACCTCTGGGGGTACTTGAGAAGACTCATGAGACCATAGGTCTACTGGTAAAATGCACATGAGGGGGTACTTCAGGGGTACTCTGGGCAGAGCAACATTCAGCTGGTGGTACAGCAACCGAAAAAGGTTGGGAACCACTGCCTTAGACAGTCATGATAAGGTCAATGAGGGGCTGACACAGAACAGTCAAGTTGGAGCAAACCCAGACGTGATCAGTCAGAGAAGGAGATAGGAGGTGTACGTAAGACAACCCATGTGTGTCTGAAATACATTGAGAGGGCACGAACTGAAAGGTTATGGTTGAAGTAAGCACAGATGTGACACATACTGTGGTTAGTGTGGGTTAAGACAACTCTGTAGGTGACTCAAACTGAGAAGAGAAATCCACTGATTAGCATATGCACTCTTGTTGTACGTGAGAGACTTGAGACACGCTGGAAATATTCTGAGGGAGGAAACACTGACTGTACCTGTGGTGATGATCAGCGTGATTACAATAATGCAATTTCAATCACTGCCAGAGGTGGAAATGTTATGTATGTGAGAAATGCAAATGTTATGTATGTGAGCAATACTCACCATTGCTCTTTGAGATGAGTACTGGTTGAAGTATTGTTTTGGTAGGTGGTTTTGTCTCCTCCACCACATGTTGTTACTTATTATGGACAGATATTGCTGCTATGTGACAAATGCTATCTAGTATCAATGGTGCTCAAATCTGAACTTCACCTTAATCCAGACATACATATGTTACCCTTCATACCTTCTTCAATTATTTGTATTTGTATTTATTAGGGATCCCCAAGGCAGCAGCTACTCTTCCTGGAGTCCAAACACATTAAAGGCACTTACATTACAATATAAAACAAAAGACAAAACAGTACATCATATAACATTATTACATCACTACATATCTACAATACAAAATGTATAATACCACCAAGGTACTGTTTACATGATCACCTGTTTACAGGGCCACTGGCCAAATGTTTACAGGGCCACTGGCCAATCTTACACTCTTGGGCCTGAGAGATCAATATATATCTCTGGAGCTATTGATTTCTGCTTGATTAAAACACTGAATCTTAACAAGTCCTCCAGTCCAGACCAAGGAGGGAGGGAGGGGAGGAAAGAGAGGTGAGTGCAGCCAAGGTCTTGTGAGGGTCAACCATTATAGATTGTACCATTATAGAACTATATCTATTGCAGAAGAGGCTGGTTGAAAATGGTTGGTTGAAATGAGTACAATAGAGTTTCTATCAAAAGGGTCCGTATCTACAGGCTGTTGTTTTTCCTTTTTCATATTGATTCTGTTTGTGATGTAACTATTCTTCTCAAGACGCCCTCGAGAACAAGATGTCCCATCTCAAGAGGTTTATCCAGCCCACAAATATCGAAATAAACGCAAATGAATAATGGTTTCTATACATTTCAGAGCATAGTGTGTTGTAGAGATACTGTACAGATTAATAGAGCTCCACCAGATATGGCTAGTTATTCATTCCATGGCAGTGTGAAAGTATTTTATTACAGTCTGGCATTTTCAATGACTCAATAGAACAGATGAGAGAGAAGTCCCATTCAGGCCTAGTGTAATTATAACTTCACAGACACACCGCCACTTTCAACTACTTCCATTGTTAAAGAACAGGAGCTCTGTCTGATTTTCATGCCAAAAAGCTGCAGAATCATACAGAAAAAGCTGCAGAATCATGGCCTGGAGTATTTTCTATGTTTATTTTAATCTGAGGTATAAAGACAACCTCAAGCAACTAAAGCTATCCAACTTCTATTTTTTATATGTGCTTTTTCTGGCCACACATTTCCTGTTGTAGGTCAATACAAAGAGGTGAATGAGGAGGACATTCCAAGTGTAGGGGAATTAATGTAACTCACATTCAAATGATTTATTTCATGTGTGATGAAACCAAGGCGATAGACAGTGGGTGTAAAGAAAAACCTACTGTGCTAACGTATATCACAGCTTGAAAATAAGCATTTCCCCCAGCAGTCAGTCAGTCAGAATGAAAGTCATAGAGGGCTAGAGAGGTGTTTTATAGGGCAGCCTTCCATGGCCATCCATCCCTTTGGATCCTTCAATTAAAAAGATACGACAATAGACTGGGCCTCAAAGTGAAGTCCCTCCTCACATATGTAGATGTCTTGCTGGCCTGAGTCTTACTCTGGCCCTGACACCTGACTGCGTGTTTCCCAAACATCACTCTCTCCTTTTCAACTCACGTTTGAAGTCAAGAGCAGAGAAAATACAACATTGACTGATGTAGCAGGCCATGCAGTGTTCCTTCTGGATACCGGGATCTCGGGGAGAAAAAGTGCACGCAGGCTGTTGCTATTTGCAGATGAGGGCCAGAGGCTGGCTGAAATGACACGTTGTACCAGGAGGAGGTCTGCGGACAGGAGGGACATTTGCTTTTCCAGTGACGACCTGGGAGCACAGCTCTTGGAAGGTAATGATTGATGCGCTGTGTCTGACTGAGCATGATCCTAAGCGTTTTAGCTCTAGTCTGTGGGCTAGCCAGAGCACCCACGCACAGACTGGACATGCCTGCCTGGCCTCAGCCCGTCTGCCTGCGAGAAGGCCACTGTTCTAACTCACACATAAACGGTCCTTTTTTCGTCCCGCGGTGCGCCGCCACTTTCTGACTGTGGTCAACCTCTGGCGAACCACAAATTACTCCCTAAAACGCAGGCAGACAGGGCAGAGGAGAAACTACAGTTTGTTTGTTTATGGTTTAGGCTGCACACTAAGTCCCCCCTTATTTTTAGCAGTCTAATCTGTCAATGGATTTATAATGGCCGAGACTTCACAGATGAAAAAACATGAATAAAAAAAGAGTAATGCCAAAGTGTACCCACCAGGGTTTTTTTGTCTGATCTCTCAATACTTAAAATACCCCAGGTTTAAAATGGTAGAGAATGTGAAATCTGTGTTCTGTACCAAATGTTCAGGTTATTTAGATACCAGGTGGCAGACACATTATCTAACATTAAAACATTTCTGGGACAACTACCATTGGTATGATGAATCATCAATGTGTGGCAGTGGAGGCTTCTGAGGGGAGGACGGCTCATAATAATGTCTGGAACAGAGCGAATGGAATGGAATCAAACACAGGGAAACGACGTGTTTGATGTAGTTGATACCATTCCACTGATTCCGCTCCAGCCATTAACACGAGCCCGTCCTCCCCAATCAAGGTGCCACCAACCTCCTGTGGTGTGTGGAGACTAGGGATAGGGTTCCTACACATACAGTACAGTACACAGCCTGCTGCTAATCTGCTGTCTCTGTATTGAAGTGCCTGATCAAAATGACCACACACAGTCAGACATCGCTCGCTCCCTCTTCCATAGGCTTTTAATAGAAACAAACTGTTCTAATCCAATCTTCTCACACCATGAAACTAGGCCTCTGGGACTGACCGACTGGCCTCAGTCTCAGCCTCTAGCCTCCCTATTACGGTTCTTAAAGAGATGCTCCGCTATTTTGGCGACTAAAAATAATTTTTTAAGAGAGAAAGAGAGAGAGAGAGCAAATTACGTAATGCAAATGTGATGTAGTAAGCTATTTTCAGGGAACACTTTTGGCTCGTGAGTGCTATTTTCAGAACTACTGGCTAAAAAGTATACAAAAGTACCAAATAATCTCTTTAATATGAGTAGAAAGAAACACGGACCAGCCCACCATGGACAAAAAATGCCCTTTAGAGCTGTAGCCTGCCCGCCTGCTAAGGAGTCAGTCTAATCCAATAAGAAACTGTCTCACAGCGTAATTATCACAGGGGAGGAAGCTACAGTACACACGCACAACCAGGAACGACAAGTAGTAGTAAAAACACAAACAAATATGCAGTAGTGCTGAAACTGGATCTATACCACAGCAGCAGACGTTTCCCTCCCAACAAACACACTAACTCTCTACCACTGTCCTCTTGAGCCTGCCTGGCACACTCCCAGACAATAGAACCATCAGATCTGATTTGCCTTGGATCTGGACTCTGCAGTCTATCTAAACTCAACACGCCACACCCCGATAAGGGCCTGCTCTCTGTGATGAAACGATAGTAGCTATGTGATTTATTTGCTCTCTATTTGATGAATGGGTCACATTCCAGCCTGTGTCTGGTGGAAACCCCAGCAGGCAGCTTTAGCCTGTCCTGGGAGGGCTGGGGGAGAGGGAGAGAGACTGAGAGTGAGAGGGAGGGAGGGATAGGGAGAGAGAGAGAGAGGGAGAGAGCAGAGCAGAGCAGATGAAGGAATGCCCATATCCAGGTGAGAGCAAGGATTGTGGAGCCTGGCCATAGAAAACTACAGGGAAGACCTCTGACTCACTGAGGGGAGGCTATAGCTGTGTCTAAAATTGCACCCTATTCCCTATCTAGTGTGTTATTTTTGACCTAAGCAGGGTCAAAATTAGTTCACTATAAAGGGCATAGGGTGCATTTAGGGCACAAAACCTATGCCTCTCTTTGATCCCTCTATGCTCTCCCCAGTTCCATCCATATGGAACAGCCATCCATCCCATAGACACATTTTCAATATCCTCGAAAGGCAAAATACCCAGCCAGGCATTGGCCAGTCCTGCAGTTTAGGCCTATGTGTTCAATAACATGCTACATGACTTGCAGCATACGCATGTGAGTCAGGCCGGCTTTGCCTATCAATCTCATTTAGTGTGAGGTCTGTGCATACAGTGCAGTACTGTGAGGGTCTTCAATGAGACCAGGCTAAAGCAACAGAAGCAAACTCTACATGTATGTATTAGTCTCTCAATGTAAACGTGTGCCAAAGTGAGTATATGAACGCTCTGCATGAACTCTCTGCAACTCGAAACTGAGTCTGACTTTGAAAGAGTTTGTCAAAACGTACTTTTTCGGTAACACACAGTGATTTAGATCAGGGGTTCCCAACTCCAGGGTTTCCACAGCCACATAGTCAAAAATTGCTATATTGTAAAAATTCATGAAAACAAAAATAGGCTTTTTGGTCTTAATTTAAGATTAGGGTTAGGCATTGTCACATGAATTGACACTGGAGAGACGAAGCAGGTACGGGGAGTCAAACATTTAATAACGAACGAGACAGGGACAGCGTCAGCAAACTAATAATACAGAGAAAAAACAATTAATGCAGCAGCGGGGAACAGAGCAAGGAAACTGACAAATATAGGGGATGTAATAAACAGATGATGAGTGAGTCCAGGTGAGTCCAATATCTCTGATGCGCGTGACGAGGGAAGGCAGGTGTGCGTAATAGATGGCAGTAGTACGTGATGCAGGGTAGCCTGGCGCCCTCAAGCACCAGGGAGGGAAGAGCGGGAGCAGACGTGACAGGCATAAGGTTAGCAGTGTGGTTAAGGTTATGGTTAGGTTTAAAATCACATCTTAAGAAGATCAATTGTAGAAATAGGCAGGGTTTATGACTTTGTGGCTGTGGTAACTAGTGACGACCCAACTCCACACACTCCACACAAATTCTGATTCAACTCATTGAGGACGTGATGATAGGTTGACAACTTCAACTCATTGAGGGCGTGATGATAGGTTGACAAGTTTAATCAGGTGAGTTTGTCTGGGGCTACAACAAAAATGTGTACTGTTGGGGGTACTGGAGGACTGGAGTTAAGAAACACTGCTGTAGATGACTGAGGTTTGTGAAAAAGCACACTGTGAACTACTCATGACAATGAGGCAGTGTTGATGAATGACGTGCCTGGACACGACTGGTATCAGAGGGAACATAATAGAGGAGTTATCATGTCAAAGGGTGAGTCTGTGGCTATGTCCCACATGTGCCTATTCCCTATTTAGTGCAATACTTTTGACCAGAGCCGATGAATACAGTGCCATTTGGGAAGCAGAATAGTCTCTCCCTCTCCATGACTTTACTCCTCCACACCAAAAGACTTGCTTTTTACTGGGAGAGCTCATAAAAAACCAAGCCCAGACTCCACCTGTCAAGGCGTTAGCCAGCAGTGAGTCATGGCAGGAAGGCTGAAGTAAACCAGCCAGCTCCCCTGGTCTTGCTGAAGGAGGCAGACTCAGAACAGAACAGTACCTGAGTGCTGTTAGCCTAGATGACTAGTGTGTAATGGAGAAATGGATGGGGGAAATGTACTGTAGCATTCCATTAGGATTCCTTCAGTAATGCTCATCCCACTCCTTTCACATCTTGCCTGAGAGAATATAATAACTTTTTCCCATTGCTGCGGAGGTAAGGTGGGGAGAGGGGGAGTAATGGGGGGTGGAGGTGAGGTGAGATGAGATGGGGAGAAAGAGGGAGTAATGAGGGGTGGAGGTGAGGAGAGGAGAGGAGAGGAGAGGAGAGGAGAGGAGAGGAGAGGAGAGGAGAGGAGAGGAGAGGGAGGGAGTAATAAAGGGTGGAGGTGAGGTGGGGAGAGAGAGGGAGTAATGAGGGGTGGAGGTGAGGTGAGATGAGATGGGGAAAGAGAGGGAGTAATGAGGGTGGAGGTGAGGTGGGGAGAGAGAGGGAGTAATGAGAGGTGGAGGTGAGGTGAGGTGGGGAGAGAGAGGGAGTAATGAGAGGTGGAGGTGAGATGAGGTGGGGAGAGAGAGAGAGAGAGAGAGAGAGAGAGAGAGAGAGGGAGTAATGAGGGGTGGAGGTGAGGTGAGATGAGATGAGATGAGATGAGGGGTAATGAGAGGTGGAGGTATGGTGAGGTGGGGAGAGAGGGAGTAATGAGGGGTGGAGGTATGGTGAGGTGGGGAGAGAGTGGGAGTAATGGGGGTGGAGGTTTGGTGAGGTGGGGAGAGAGAGAGGGAGTAATAAGGGATGGAGGTGGGTGAGGTGAGGTGTGGTGGGGAGAGAGAGGGAGTAATGAGGGGTGGAGGTGTGGTGAGTCACACACACATTTACATATAAGCAGATACACAAACACACACACCTCCATCACACACACTTTCACTTCCACATTTTAACACGCAGGCAGACACACACACACACACACACACACACACACACACAACCATGTGTACCCCCCCCCCCACACACACACACACACACACAACCATGTGTACCCCCCCCCCCCCCCCCCACACACACACACGGCAAGAATGCTCTGATGTCTAAAACATTTTTTTTGCGCTCCCCTCCTGAGTCATAATTTCAATGAGGAAGGCAGAAATGAGTCAGAGAACTTTCCACTGGTCTAATAGTACATTCTCAGAATGCCATGACAGAATCTCAGGGTCTAGTTCTCTTTCATCATGTTGAATCAGTTATAGTAGAAAAAGGCAAGAAATTGCTCCCTTTTCTTTCTGTTATTATTCGCTGTATTAAGAATTAAATATTACAGCATATGCAATGATCTCATGACACAATCAGTCATATGAACAGCTTTCCATACCATCTACGCATCATAATAAACATTCACACAAAGCTTCAAATATATCATATGGTAACACACCGCCATCACAAAGTCTCAAAATTAGCTTTTTCTCTTCGATATTTTATTCCACGCTACAAATGAATTGGCTTAGCAGTTGAAAGAAAAGTGTATTGTTAAGTGGTATGTGCTGCATTGAGAAGTTTAGAGAATGTGCATCACATCACAGCTTGGCCAATTAGATCGGGTCTCCCCTGCTCTAGGAGGGCGTGACTATGAAGGGTCCACTCTAATGACTCATTTATTCAGGCTTCTCCAGACAGCTGCTCCTCTGAGACACAGAGAAACACACCCCTGGAAACACCTCTCCATCCCACCATCACTGCTTCTTAAACTATTTATAGTCACAGTGCCCATGGTTCTATTGCAGAGCATGTCCTATAGAAGTCTGGCAGTCACACCTTTCATTTTATTGTTGTAGTTTATATATATATATATATATATATATGTATTTTCTATAGTGTAGAATAATAATGAAGACATCAAATCATGCAGTAACCAAAAAAGTGTTAAACAAATCCAAACATGTTTTATATTTGAGTTTCTTCAAAGTAACCACCCTTTGCCTTGATGACAGCTTTGCACACTCTTGGCATTCCCTCAACCAGCTTCATGAGGTAGTTACCTGGAAAGCATTTCAATTAACAGGTTTGCCTTGTTAAAAGGTCATTTGTGGAATTTCTATCCTTCTTAATGCATTTGAGCCAATCAGTTGTGTTGTGACAAGGTATACAGAAGATAGCAATATTTGGTAAAAGACCAACTCAATATTATGGCAAGAACAGCTCAAATAAGCAAAGAGAATCAACAGTCCATCATTACTTTAAGACATGAAGGTCAGTCAATGCGGAACATTTCAAGAACTTTAAAAGTATCTTCAAGTGCAGTCGCAAAAACCATAAGGGCTATGATGAAACTGGCTCTCATGAGGACTGCCACAGGAAAGGAAGACCCAGAGTCACCACTGCTGCAGAGGATAAGTTCATTAGAGTTAACAGCCTCAGAAATTGCAACCCAAATAAATGCTTCACAGAGTTCAAGTAACAGACACATCTCAACATCAACAGTCCAGAGGAGACTACATGAATCAGGCCTTCATGGTCAAATTGCTGCAAAGAAACCACTACTAAAGGACACCAATAATAAGAAGAGACTTGCTTGGGCCAAGAAACACAAGCAATAGACATTAGACCGGTGGAAATCGGTTCTTTGGTTTGATGAGTCCAAATTTGAGATTTTTGGTTCCAACCTCTGTGTCTTCGTGAGACACAGAGTAGGTGAAAGGATGATCTCTGCATGTGTGGTTCCCACCGTGAAGCATGGAGGAGGAAGTGTAATGGTGTGGGGGTGCTTTGCTGGTGACACAGTTGGTGATTTATTTAGAATTCAAGGCACACTTAACCAGCATGGCTACCACAGCATTCTACAGCGATGCGCCATCTCATCTGGTTTGAGCTTAGTGGGACTATCATTTGTTTTTCAACAGGACAATGACCCAACACACCTCCAGGCTGTGTAAGGTCTATTTGACCAAGAAGGAGAGTGATGGAGTGCTGCATCAGATGACCTGGCCTCCACAATCACCTGACCTCAACCCAATGGAGACGGTTTGGGATGAGTTGGACCGGAGAGTGAAGGAAAATCAGCCAACCAAGTGCTCAGCATATGTGGGAACTCCTTCAAGATTGTTGAAAAAGCATTCCAGGTGAAGCTGGTTGAGAGAATGCCAAGAGTTTGCAAAGCTGTCATCAAGGCAAATGGGTGGCTACTTTGAAGAATATCAAATACAAAATATATTTTGATTTGTTTAACACTTTTTTGGTTACTACCTGATTCCATATGGGCTCCGGGCAGCCGAGCGGAAATGGAGGAGAACTCGCCTCCCTGCGGACCTGGCATCCTTTCACTCCCTCCTCTCTACATTTTCCTCTTCTGTCTCTGCTGCTAAAGCCACTTTCTACCACTCTAAATTCCAAGCATCTGCCTCTAACCCTAGGAAGCTCTTTGCCACCTTCTCCTCCCTCCTGAATCCCCCCCCCCCCCTCCTCCCTCTCTGCGGATGACTTCGTCAACCATTTTGAAAAGAAGGTCGACGACATCCGATCCTCGTTTGCTAAGTCAAACGACACCGCTGGTTCTGCTCACACTGCCCTACCCTGTGCTTTGACCTCTTTCTCCCCTCTCTCTCCAGATGAAATCTCGCGTCTTGTGACGGCCGGCCGCCCAACAACCTGCCCGCTTGACCCTATCCCCTCCTCTCTTCTCCAGACCATTTCCGGAGACCTTCTCCCTTACCTCACCTCGCTCATCAACTCATCCTTGACCGCTGGCTACGTCCCTTCCGTCTTCAAGAGAGCGAGAGTTGCACCCCTTCTGAAAAAACCTACACTCGATCCCTCCGATGTCAACAACTACAGACCAGTATCCCTTCTTTCTTTTCTCTCCAAAACTCTTGAACGTGCCGTCCTTGGCCAGCTCTCCTGCTATCTCTCTCAGAATAACCTTCTTGATCCAAATCAGTCAGGTTTCAAGACTAGTCATTCAACTGAGACTGCTCTTCTCTGTGTCACGGAGGCGCTCCGCACTGCTAAAGCTAACTCTCTCTCCTCTGCTCTCATCCTTCTAGACCTATCGGCAGCCTTTGATACTGTGAACCATCAGATCCTCCTCTTCACCCTCTCCGAGTTGGGCATCTCCGGCGCGGCCCACGCTTGGATTGCGTCCTACCTGACAGGTCGCTCCTACCAGGTGGCGTGGCGAGAATCTGTCTCCGCACCACGTGCTCTCACCACTGGTGTCCCCCAGGGCTCTGTTCTAGGCCCTCTCCTATTCTCGCTATACACCAAGTCACTTGGCTCTGTCATATCCTCACATGGTCTCTCCTATCATTGCTATGCAGACGACACACAATTAATCTTCTCCTTTCCCCCTTCTGATAACCAGGTGGCGAATCGCATCTCTGCATGTCTGGCAGACATATCAGTGTGGATGACGGATCACCACCTCAAGCTGAACCTCGGCAAGACGGAGCTGCTCTTCCTCCCGGGGAAGGACTGCCCGTTCCATGATCTCGCCATCACGGTTGACAACTCCATTGTGTCCTCCTCCCAGAGCGCTAAGAACCTTGGCGTGATCCTGGACAACACCCTGTCGTTCTCAACTAACATCAAGGCGGTGACCCGTTCCTGTAGGTTCATGGTCTACAACATTCGCAGAGTACGACCCTGCCTCACACAGGAAGCGGCGCAGGTCCTAATCCAGGCACTTGTCATCTCCCGTCTGGATTACTGCAACTCGCTGTTGGCTGGGCTCCCTGCCTGTGCCATTAAACCCCTACAACTCATCCAGAACGCCGCAGCCTGTCTGGTGTTCAACCTTCCCAAGTTCTCTCACGTCACCCCGCTCCTCCGCTCTCTCCACTGGCTTCCAGTTGAAGCTCGCATCCGCTACAAGACCATGGTGCTTGCCTACGGAGCTGTGAGGGGAACGGCACCTCCGTACCTTCAGGCTCTGATCAGGCCCTACACCCAAACAAGGGCACTGCGTTCATCCACCTCTGGCCTGCTCGCCTCCCTACCTCTGAGGAAGTACAGTTCCCGCTCAGCCCAGTCAAAACTGTTCGCTGCTCTGGCACCCCAATGGTGGAACAAACTCCCTCACGACGCCAGGTCAGCGGAGTCAATCACCACCTTCCGGAGACACCTGAAACCCCACCTCTTTAAGGAATACCTAGGATAGGATAAAGTGATCCTTCTACCCCCCCCCCCCCCCCCCCCCCCCCCCTTAAAAGATTTAGATGCACTATTGTAAAGTGGTTGTTCCACTGGATATCATAAGGTGAATGCACCAATTTGTAAGTCGCTCTGGATAAGAGCGTCTGCTAAATGACTTAAATGTAAATGTAAATATGTGTTATTTCATAGTTTTGATGTCTTCAATATTATTCTACAATGTATAAAATAGTAAAAATAAAGAAAAACCCTTGAATGAATGGGTTTGTGCAAACTTTTGACCGGTACTATATATATATATATATATATATATATATATATATATATATATATATATATATATATGTGTTTGTAATGTCTACACTATAGTATATATACAAAAGTATGTGGACACCTCTTCAAATGAGTGGATTCGGATATTTCAGCCACACCGGTTGCTGACAGGTGTATAAAATCGAGCACATGGCCTTACTGAAGAGCTCAGTGACTTTCAACGTGGCACCGTCAATAGGATTCCCCCTCCCCAACAAGTCAGTTTGTCAACTATAAGTGCTGTTATTGTGAAGTGGAAATGTCTAGGTTCAACAACGGCTCAGCCAAAAAGTGGTAGGCCACACAAGTTCACAGAATGGGACCGCCGAGTGCTAAAGCGTGTAAAAATTGTCTGTTCTAAGTTCCAAACTGCCTCTGGAAGCAACGTCAGCACAATAACTGTTCGTCGGGAGCTTCATGAAATGAGTTTCCATGGCCGAGCAGCTGCACACAAGCCTAAGATCACCATTCGCAATGCCAAGCATCAGCTGGAGTGGTGTAAAGCTCGCCGCCATTGGACTCTGGAGGAGTGGAAACACATTCTCTGGAGTGATGAATCGCGCTTCACCATCTGGCAGTCCGACGGACGAATCTGGGTTTGGCGGATGCCAGGAGAACGCTACCTGCCTCAATGCATAGTGCCAACTGTAACGTTTGGTGGAGGAGGAATAATGGTCTGGGGATGTTTTTCATGGTTCGGCTAGGCCCCTTAGTTCCAGTGAAGGGAAATCTTAACGCTACAGCATACAAAGACTTTCTAGATGATTCTGTGCTTCCACTTTGTGGCAACAGTTTGGGGGAGGCCCTTTCCTGTTTTAGCATGACAATGTCCACGTGCACAATGTGAGGTCCATACAGAAATGGTTTGTCGAGATTGGTGTGGAAGAACTTGACTGGCCTGCACAGAGCTCTGTCCTCAACCCCATCGAACACCTTTCGGATTAATTGGGACACCGACTGCAAGCCAGGCCTAATCGCCCAACATCAGTGCCCGACCTCACTAATGTTCTTGTGGCTGAACGGATGCAAGTCCTCGCAGCAACATTCCAACATCTAGTGGAAAGCCTTCCCAGAAGATTGGAGGCTGTTATAGCAGCAAAGGTGGGACCAACATTAATGCCCATGATTTTGGAATAAGATGTTCGACGACCAGGTGTCTTTTGGTCATGTAGTGTATGTATAGAACAGTGGGGGCTCCTCAGAGAAGGAATGGGAGGACCATCCTCCTCAGTGAATTTCATTATAAAAAAAATTGTGATATATTTAAAAATTATCCTTTTTAGATAAAACTATACTAAATATACTAATGTAACCAAATAATTGATTAAAACACACTGTTTTCCAATGAAGGTCTACAGTAGCCTCAACAGCACTGTGTAGGGTAGCACCAAGGTGTAGCCAGAGGAGAGCTAGCTTCTATCCTCTTCTTGGTACATTGGCTTCAATACAAAACCTAGGAGGTTCATGGTTCTCACCCCCTTCCAAAGACTTAAACAATAATTATGACAACTTCTGGAGGATGTACTCTAACCTGCCAGAGCTCTTGCAGCATGAACTGACATGTTGTCTACACAGAGGACCAGAGAATGACTCTAGTACTGAAAGCTACAGCTAGCTAGCACTGCAGTAGTTGACTCAAAGAGAAAGACAATAGTTGAACCGTTTTTAACAAATTAATTTTCTTCAAAAATTAAGGAGAAGCAAGAGAGAGGGAGATATTAACTATATTTCATAATTTTTTTCAGTTTCACTTACTTTGCTAGCAAATGCAGCTAGTTACTTCAGCCTACTCAAACAACTGGCTCAAACAAAGAGGTGCTATGTTAGCTAGCTGGCTATGACTATCCAACACTGGAACTCTTCCAAGTCAAGGTAAGCTTTTAGTTTGACTAATTTATTGCCACCGGAGCACACCGGTAAAACGGCATACTTTTGTATACCATGTAGTGTATCTACCTCAAATACCTCATACCCCTGCACATTGTACTGGTACTCCCTGTGTATAGCTCCATTCTTGTGTATTTTATTCCTCTTGTATTACTATTTTTAAACTCTGCATCGTTGGGAAGGGCTCGTAAGCAAACTTTTCACTGTAAAGTCTACACCCGTTGTATTCGGTGCATATGACAAATACAATTTGATTTGACACTGACACACACACACACACACACACACACACACACACACACACACACACACACACACACACACACACACACACACACACACACACACACACACACACACACACACACACACACACACACACACACACACACACACACACACACACACACACACTTTAAACCCCCTATGCTCCTTTGAGACCCCTCTTTTCAAAGTCACTGAGATCTCTTTTTCTAGCCATCGTAGCCAAAATAAAGGGCAACTGGGCATTTCTATTCATGACCCTAAGCATGATGGGATGTTAATTGCTTAATTAACTCAGTAACCACACTTGTGTGGAAGCAGCTGCTTTCAATATACAGTGTAATTTGTATCCCTCCTTTTCTCAAGTGTTTCCTTTATTTTGACAGTTACCTGTACATCATGACATAGCAGCAGACATTCTTGGAATAATCCAGACTAAACACAAAGCACATTCTTGCAATATAACTCCAGCCAGATTTCTAGGTCTTTTTGAGGTGTCATATACAGGTAACTATAGTAATTCATATTTCAGTTTTTTTTCGTGCCAGTGTTTGATATCTTGGTAAGATCAACATAGACCAGTGGTCACCAACCGGTCGATCGCGATTGACTGATCGATTTTCAAGGCATTCCTAGTCGATCACCAAACGTTTCTGTAGAAAAGCTAATGATAAAGGCTTACGTTTCTTCTTTTTTGTGTGTGTGTGTTGCGCTGTTGGCGGTAGGTGCACTCGATTCAGAAGTCATGCACACTGGGTAGGCAAAGTATTCCCATTTTGGCACATTTCATTTGTCTTAAAAGACCGGGAGATCTGTGGCTAAATCGAAAGAGCCTACAGCGCTGGCCAACGAATAGCTCAAATCCCCTTGCCTTCAACTTCCACGACCACTGCAGTTTGATACTAGCCTACGTGAGATTTCATAACTTTTAAAACCATGACCAGAGAGAGACAGTCAAAGAATAAAGCAAAGAGCTGCTGTTTTTATGAGTGAGTTCATGTTGAAGTTTTTATTCAACACGATCATCACTGTTTTATTCAACACTATTACAAAACATAAGATGCACTTCTCCCTGCTTCCACTCCCGCAGCAATGAATGAGTCGCCAAGTGTATCGATAGCCATGCATTTTAATTATTATTAGCAGCTCGTCGTGTCTATTTTAATATTGAGGAATATTTAACTATCTCTGGTCATAGGAACAACATGAATTTGTGCATGAGGCAGATGCAGTGCGACTCGAGTTTCACCATCAGGTGGAAGACGGTGTCTCCTCTCTCTGGTCAGTCTCACCGGAGGAAAGGAAGGAGAGAGCAGGGATCATGAGAGGCAGACCCTCTGCTGCTCTCTCCCTCTGCTGCTCTCTTCCTCCCAGAGACTGGGAACTCTGGAAAAATTATTGGGAACTGTGAAATCTCTGACTTCCGACTTTAGTCAGTTCAAAAAACGACATCGGACTGGGAAAAAGCGTTTTGAACGGTCATCCAACTCGGAATTCCAAGACGGAAACGCTTTCTAGAGCTCCGACCTTCCGACCTGAAGATCACTGACGTCATGATTTCTTCACCTATTTTTTAGTTCCCTGTTATCTTGAAAGCACAATGACCATCAGATGCAGGTACCATCAGTCCAGTAAATAAATAAATAAAAAGCAAATAATTTCAATTTATGCTCAGCTGTGCTTCACAAGTGCTACACCAACTGATCTATTTTGTTATCAAAGCTTGAGTTTTCAGAAGAACCAATTTGCTGTGATAATGTATTAGGCCTACTGCACGAACTTCATTCCTATAGAACTGGTTTTATTAGGTTAGTGTTGCAATTTTTAAGTCACGTGTTTTTTTTTAAATCGGAGAGGTAGATCTTGGCTTGCTTTTTGACTGTGAAAGTGATCTTGACTCAGAAAAAGCTTGGTGACCTCTGACATAGACTGATCATGATTCCAGTAAGTGGTGGTAATCTTCCCCGATGAGATTATTCAGATACAGTCGATTCTGTAAAACTACCACTCATTTATTTGTGCCCTTTAATACCCCCACAGAATATCTTCTTTGTCTAATAAAGATTAATTTACAATCCTGCCACAGATTTTCTGAGGCAACACAGCATGCCAATACCACACATGCAATCCTCTATTGAACATGTGCACGTCTTTCCTCTGATGTCAGAGAAAGAGTATGATCACCTCAATATGCTCATCACCAGAACTCAGTGAAACCGTACCTGCAGTGAGGAACACTACATTTTCCCCAACACAACACAAATGCTTTATTTTTACGATTGAATAAAAGACTAAGCCACTAGAGGCACACGACACTCCATCAATGTCAAAACCGCCCAACATCATTGTTTTACTTCATTTTACTAGCAATTGAATACATCTCGCCACTGTTTTTTCTCTCCCTCTGTACTCCCTCTATGGCAGCCGGGGACAGGTAGGGCTCCCGTCTGTGGATGAGGTCACTATGGATTCTCTTCAGGCCTTGTAACAATGCACAGTAGACTGCCAGGCCATCAATGACTGGCTTTCTCCCTGGGGAGCCACTGTTTACTCAGCACAGGGTGGAGGGGAGGAGGGGGAGAGGGAGAGGGAGAGGGGGGAGGGGGAGAGGGAGAGGGGGAAGGCAGGCAGGCAGGCAACAATGGTGCTCCTGGGCCTGAGTGCCTAATATTGATGTCATACTACTCATCCCCACATTATCTCCTCTAATGATTAGGCTGATCTCAGCCTGCAGGGCCAGGCTATACCAGCCTGCATCTCCCTCATGTCTCTGTCTCCTTTCTCTCTTTTTTCTCTCTCTATCTCTCTGATCTCTCTCTCTCACACAGACAGTGTGCATACAGTTTTTTTTCTGCCTGCATCTCTCTGTAATTCTGGGTGCACTTAAGCGAATAAGGTTTTCCTCACATAAGGATGTTTTATTAATAAATAGGATAGACTAAGGTGACTATGTGTCAGCATCACATACAATTCCCTGCCTCAGGGACAACATGTTCCTCTAGACAGGTGCATTCAGCAGGGTGATTCAGATGTCTCCCTTTCACTATACTGTACAGTCAATGGAAATACAGTGAACCCGCACTTTAACCTCATAGTCATTGTATCATTTCACTGTATATCTGATCGATTCGAAACCTAAACTACCCACTAAAGAGAGAGGCAATGGTCTTACCTTTCAATAACGCTTATATCTAAACTGCCAGGTGATTATCCTTGAAGCCAAGTTGTCAACTCTCTGTGTGATGTAATATATTACTAATAATAATATAAGACATTTAGCAGACGCTTTAATCCAAAGCGACATACATCATGTGTGATGTAGCTAAGCATACAGTAGAGTAACTATTTAAGATTGTGTTACACACCATGTAGCAAAAAAATGACTCACAGACAAAGAAATCACCGTTCGCCAATTGCCTCATACAGTATGTGGAAAGTGTGAATCACCAAACAGTCACTTTTAATAAAGACACAAATCAGTGGAAATGTGGGTTGTGCCTATACCCCTCAGCATTTCCACACAAAGAAACAATCTGCAGTTTATAATATGATCATAAAATAATAAACATTATTTTAGTGTAGAGATATTTAGCTCTTCTAATGGTGGAAGCAACGACATCATTAATTTGATCTAATGATGACGTCCCAGACAAACTTTTGAGACGTTTCAGTCTTTCCATGCAATTTTGAAAAACACTAATCCAACTGAAAACAAATATTACCACAAACATCTTCTTCATGCTTTCTTTATTTAGCAGAACAAGTTCAAGTAAAGTAACAGGAATAGGATTTCTTAGAACTGGTCGGCCTGTTTCTTTATTAACACTTGAATTCCAAGGGGGATCATTTGCGACACCTGCATGTCTGGCCTTCTGCCCGGGCTGTGTAACCCTTTCCACCTCAGTGTCCTCTTTCAGCCTCCACCACTGACATCATCAGTGCCTGAAGGGCCTGTGTGGCTCCGCTCTATGGGTACCTCTCCTTTGCCCATTCTAGGGTTTCATGTAACGTAAGGTGTAGTAGGTGGATAATTGGATAAGTGGAAACAAGGAAGCAGAGTTCTTCCGATACATTGCTCTTCCTTCCTTCCTTCCTTCCTTCCTTCCTTCCTTCCTTCCTTCCTTCCTTCCTTCCTTCCTTCCTTCCTTCCTTCCTTCCTTCCTTCCTTCCTTCCTTCCTTCCTTCCTTCCTTCCTTCCTTCCTTCCTTCCTTCCATGTGATCACTTCGAGTTGGTGAACAGAAAAATAAGCCTTTGTGTTTCTCTTATGCAATGTAGCATATCTGTCAGCCTTCAAGTAGTACCTAACACTTACTTTCAGGTTGTACTTTTTTTGTCAGTTCAACTTGAGTGAGAGATTTTCTGAGATAACTAAATTGGTATCCTGCAACAGAATCAGTCACCTTAGATGAAGTGTTCATTTTCAGACCTGTTGTATTCTCTCTCTCTCTCTCTCTCTCTCTCTCTCTCTCTCTCTCTCTCTCTCTCTCTCTCTCTCTCTCTCTCTCTCTCTCTCTCTCTCTCTCTCTCTCTCTCTCTCTCTCTCTCTCACACACACTCACACTCACACTCACACTCACACTCACACTCACACTGCCAAGGCAAGTGAAATAATATATGAACAAAAATGGGAATAAACAATTAGAAATTAACAGTAAATATTGCACACAAAGGTTTAAAAAATATAAAGGCATTTCAAGTGTTATGTTATCAGCTGTGTACAGTGTTTTAACAATGTGCAAATATTTGAAGTACAAATGGTAGAGGAAGATAAATAAATAGATAAAGGTAGGTTGTCTTTACAATGTAGTTTTTGCTCCACTGGTTGCCCTTTTCTCATGGCAATGGGTCACAAATCTTGCTGCTGTGATTGCACACATTTCGCCTAACAGATAACACAAATTCTTTGTGGGTCTGTGTGATCTGTGTGAAATATGTGTCTCTAATATGGTCATACATTTGACAGTAGGTTAGGAAGTGCAGCTCAGTTTACACCTAATTTTGTGGTCAGTGGCCATATATCCTGTCTTCTGTCGAGAGCCAGGTGTGCCAATGGCAGCCTCTCTCAATAGCAAGGTTATGCTCACTTACATGCTGACCAGACCGGACACGTCGCGTGCGCGAGCGTCGCAAAATAAATTTTGAAATCCATGTTATTCAATTATTGCACCCACACTGCTCGCGCGCGCCAACGAGCGTCTGCGACGCCAAGTGCTAAAAATAGAAGTATTACCTATTTCTGACGCAGATCGCGCTGAAAGTCCTGCCTCTCCCATCTCCTCATTGGTTTATAGAAGCAGGTACCCACGTGCCATCTCCTCATTGGTTATGCCCACGTGGGTGATTGAAAGACAAACTTTGTTGCCGGTTGTCGTGGTAATACAATGAAAGTTTAGATGCGATCGCCAAATAAATTCAAAGATGAAAAAGCCTGGAAGGAGGAGAGATGACTAGAAACGATTCGTTTCGCCGTTTTATGTGTGGATTAATTGTCGGAGTAGAGGTCCTTGTGCATTTCAGGTAAAATAACAACTCAATGTTTATATCCCAGGACAAATTAGCTAGCAACAGCAAGCTAGCTAAATAGGACAGATTACCGTTAGTTAGCAAGTGCAAGCTAACTAGCTAAATTGCCATACATGTTTAATTCTTTTCGACCTGTCCCCAAATTAATGTCATTGGTTCAGAGTTTGTTTTGATATTTTAACCTGCGTGTCGTGATCGCGTTTGGTGTGGGGGGGCAAAATAAATGTATGCACGATAGCGCATGCGCGCAGCCGGTTTGGGTTCCGTGTTAGTCTGTACATGGTGAAGGATTTTCTTAATGTTGGCTCAGTCACAGTCGTCAGGTATTCTGCCACTGTGTACTCTCTGTTTTGCTGTCCTGGGGTTCTGTGGGTTCTGTTTGCGTTTGTCTAAAGAACCCCAGAACCAGCTGGCTGAAGGGACTCGTCTCTAGGTAAATGTTTCTGTCGGTGAGGACTTTGTGGTCGAATGTGTGGGCATTGGTTCCTTTTATATGGTTGTAGAATTTAAGTTATTTTCAGAATGTTTTTATAATTAGTGGATATAATCCTAATTCCGCTCTGCATGTATTATTTGGGGTTTTACTTTGCATGCAAAGGATATTTTTGAGTTAGTTTGAGCCAGATCGTAATTGGTATGTCGCTTTTTATGTTCCTTCTCTCTCTATCGCTCTCTCTGCCAGGGAAAAGGAGGCGGTTTAACTGCTCTGTGACCCCTTCCTCCCCACCCCTGTGGAAACCAAAGAAATTCGGATGACGCTCCTATCGGTTGACTCGGTGCCCAGAATAACGAAACGTTGAGAGATAAAATCAAGCAAGACAGGTTCTTACACATGCTACTAACCTGCTAGACTGTCAACCCGCAGGCTTGTGAATAATGAACCAGCTGTATATATATATATATATATATATATATATATATATAGAGAGAGAGAGAGAGAGAGAGAGAGAGAGAGAGAGAGAGAGAGAGAGAGAGAGAGAGAGAGAGAGAGAGAGAGAGAGAGAGAGAGAGAGAGAGAGAGAGAGAGAGAGAGAGAGAGAGAGAGAGAGACCTGCCAGCAAAAAGCCTGGTCTACTTGGCTCGGTAGAAACAGATGTCAAACAGGAACTCAGTGTTTAACGTCTCCTCTGCAACAAGCTTCCTGGAGACAGACTCAGCCTGGCCTCGCTCTGTCTCTGGGGCCAACCGCCCTGCAAACTGCTGCCTCATACTTAACCTAGGTCAGCGTGTGACACACTTTCGGCTGTATCTTGTGAAGATTCTAAACTAAATAAACACACATTCCACATTCACCCCTCCGTCTGTGCTTGCTTTGGAAATAGGGTGTCAGAAGAGTTGTTGTTCAGAGCTGGAGCACAACAGTCATGTGTTTAGCCCTAGACTAAACTTCTCTGAATCTCCCCAAGCACAGATAGCACACACTGAATTCCATTGAAGTAAAACTGATGTGCTTCTGTACTTGGTTGAATTGAGTACAATACCTCAATCACATCATATCCATCTATTAAATGCACAAAAATAGCTATACATAAACATCACCCTCAGAGTAAAACGTGAAGGGGATCCTTGCTTTGATCTTTTTTCAAACGGACCCGTTTCTACAATGTCAATGAACACCGCAATCATCACTCTGATCTTTAAGGCTCTATTATGCACAGAGAAACACAAGTCTTTGTGGCTGAGTTAACGGTTCAACAGTGATAATTGAACATGCGGGTTCCAACTAATCACCAGCTTCAAAGGCCAACTGCTCCCCATCGTCTGCCTTTCTATACATAGAACACCTCACCCACCACAGTTATCACGATGCACAGGCTCGCATTCTGCAGCTGCGCACAAAGGGTCTGCTATAAACTACAGTACTACTGAAGAGACACTTTCATCAGACCAGAGCATCGTCTTTCACACACCATAGGACCAACGACACATTAAGAGCAATTCATCATATTTTAGGTACATATACATTTTCTGAATGTTAGCGGGGAAATCCATTTGATAACAGAGCAAACCGGTACCCATTTGTTATCGTTGCTGTATCAGAATCCTTCTTCAGACTACGATCTGGAGAGCCAAGTCTACCTGAGTGTTTGTTCGTCACCTCCCCAGTCTGCATCAGCCCCTGCACTGGTGGGCTCCGCTCTGCTCTGAGTTGATTTGTTTGAACTGTATTGTGTGCATTACACAGCTGGAAATCACACAGCATGTTAACAACCCAGCAGGGTCTAACAGGGAACGAAGGAAAACACAGCCACAACCAAGAGATAACTCTTAGAAAAGTTTAGACCATAGATCAGTGCAGTGCTACACGGAACTCTAGCGCAAAACGGAACTCTAGCGCTACACGGAACTCTAGAGCTACACAGAACTATAGCTCTACACGGAACTCTAGTGCTACACGGAACTCTAGCTCTACACGGAACTCTAGCTCTACACGGAACTCTAGAGCTTCACGGAACTCTAGCTCTACACGGAACTCTAGCGGTACGTGGAACTCTAGTGCTACACGGAACTCTAGCGCTACATGGAACTCTAGCGCTACACAGAACTCTAGCTCTACACAGAACTCTAGCTCTACACGGAACTCTAGCTCTACACGGAACTCTAGCTCTACATGGAACTCTAGCTCTACACGGAACTCTAGCGGTACACGGAACTCTAGCGCTACACGGAACTCTAGCGCTACACGGAACTCTAGTGCTACACGGAACTCTAGCTCTACACGGAACTCTATAGCTTCACGGAACTCTAGCTCTACACGGAACTCTAGTTCTACACGGAACTCTAGCGGTACATGGAACTCTAGTGCTACACGGAATTCTAGCGCTACACGGAACTCTAGCGCTACATGTAGCAACCCTGTGTTAATAAACGTGGATATCGACTGTGCCACTTCAGCATGCTTTTGTGGCACAGTCGATGCCACGCAAGAATCGCCGACCACCACAGACGAGCTCCCTCTCCCTGCCTGTTTCATTTACACTGCGATCAGAGTTAGCTGCAGACAATGATCAGCTAGGGGGAAATCAGATGTTATACATTTTGATGGCATATTTATATTAATAATTATATAAAATATATGTAACAAATGTTCCACCAACAGGTTTCTGTGCCAAAGCACCACACAACCAAGAAACAAAGTATACCGACATCAGGCGCTTCAATATCACGGTTTGTGTTTTCAACACCACAATAAATAGACTATGTCAATCTCGAGAAACAGAAAATACATCCCTCCCTACCTCGTAGGCCTACCCAGTATCGAAGGCTTCGCTTGACAATCTCTGATTGGCCCATGTTGACTCCAATGCTTCCCACAGTTGTGTCAAGTTGGCTGGATGTCCTTTGGGTGGTGGACCATTTTTGATACACACAGGAAACTGTTGAGCGTGAAAAACCCAGCAGTTTTGCAGTCCTTGACACAAACCGGTGAGCCTGGCACCTACTACCATACCCTGTTCAAAGGGACTTCAATATTTTGTCTTTTCCATGTCTCAATTGTCTCAAGGCTTAAAAATCCTTCTTTAACCTGGGACCAGCACCTCACGGTATGGCTAGTTATATTGTTGTGTCAAACACCTGACTGGGCACAGCACCTCACGGTATGGCTAGTTATATTGTTGTGTCAAACACCTGGCTGGGCACAGCACCTCACGGTATGGCTAGTTATATTGTTGTGTCAAACACCTGGCTGGGCACAGCACCTCACGGTATGGCTTGTTATATTGTTGTGTGAGTGTTTGTGTACTGAGGAACATGTCACTTGGTTTCAGAAGAAAGCCACTTTAAATGTCCTTTGTTGGGGGCTTTCATCACTGGTAACTGTTGCCTGGTGTAAAATGTGACTAACATGACTTCTCTTTAGAGCGTGTGTCATCCTGCAGCACAACCTGTCACCCTTTATAAAGCACATGTTTATGTCATTTTTGACATAGTGGGTTATGTCACATGTGCCATTGGTAATTATATCACACAGTTATATAACATTTATGGACCCTTTATAAAGCATGAAATACGGTTATAGATGCTTTGTCACATTTATGCTAAGGATGCCATTATGAATGCTTTATGAAGCCTTTATAAGCTCAACTTCATTTGAAGCGGGACCAAATAGTTGGATATCTGCCCCCAGATATCTGGGGGCTGAGTCCGTGATAATTCAGTGGACCAGACCAAGTGGAATTAATACTACTCTTTTTTTCCACAGATAACCAGCCTAGCTGCTTACAATGCTTGACTTCCAGATGAGTATGAGGGGGAAGTTTAAGTACAATTCTTACAAGCATGTTTTGGCTGGTCTGCAGCTTCTCTTTTAGATGTTTGGGGCTGCTGGTGAACCATGATGTGCAGCATAATCAAAGTGACACTGGACTAGCGCACTTGCCAGTCTTTAGGGATTCAATGTCAAGATATTTTGAGGATGGGCTGGAATCATATTTTGGACGAACACGCTCATGACTACAGGAGAGTTTTGAAGTAGCCTAATCAGACTAAAACATTGTGATTGGTTATGTTTATGCCACATATAAAATATAATACATTTAAAAAGTTAAATGACAATATTTAGGCTATATTGCAGCGTTAATCAAATCAAACCCAGGATTTGTCAGGTTCTAGTTGCGCAATGAACAGCTGCTCGTATTGGAGAGGAGGCAGAGCAAAGCGTGTGATAGGCTTTCCTGAATAACCGGGCCTGCTGGGAACATACAGTACCAGTCAAAGTTTGGACACACCTACTCAATCAAGGGTTTTTTGTTTATTTTTACTACTTTCTACATTGCAGAATAATAGTCAAAATATAAAAATATATTTTATATTTGAGATTCTTCAAAGTAGCTACCCATTTGCCTTGAGAGCTTTGCAAACTCTTGGCAGTCTCTCAACCAGCTTCACCTGGAATGCTTTTCCAACAGTATTGAAGGAGTTACCACATATGCTGAGCACTTGTTGGCTGCTTTTCCTTCACTCTGCGGTCCAACTCATCCAAAACCCTCCGAATTGGGTTGAGGTTGGGTGATTGTGGAGGCCAGGTCATCTGATGCAGCACTCCATCACTCTCCTTCTTGGTCAAATAGCCCTGATACAGCCTAGCAGTGTGTTGGGTCATTGTCCTGTTGAAAAACAAATGATAGTCCCACTAAGCACAAACCAGATGAGATGGCATATCGCTGCAGAATGCTTTGGTAGCCATGCTGGTTAAGTGTGCCTTGAATTCTAAATAAATCACAGACAGTGTCACCAGCAAAGTACCATCACACCTCCTCCTCCATGCTTCACAGTGGGAACCACACGTGCGGGGATCATCCGTTCACCTATTCTGCGTCTCACAAAGATGCAACGTTTGGAACCAAAAATCTCCAATTTGGACTCATCAGACCAAAGGACAGACTTCCACCGGTCTAATGTCTATTGCTCGTGTTTCTTGGCCCAAGCAAGTCTCTTCTTCTTATTGGTGTCCTTTAGTAGTGGTTTCTTTGCAGCAATTCAACCATGGAAGGCCTGATTCACGCAGTCTCCTCTGAACAGATGATGTTGAGATGTGTCGGTTACTTGAACACTGTGAAACATTTAATTTGGGCTGCAATCTGAGGTGCAGTTAACTCTAATTAACTTATCCTCTGCAGCAGAGGTAACTCTGAGTGTTCCTCATGAGAGCCAGCTTCATTATAGCTCTTGATGTTTTTTCGACTACACTTGAAGAAACTTTCAAAGTTCTTGACATTTTCCAGATTGACTGACCTTCATGTCTTAAAGTAATGATGGACTGTCATTTCTCTTTGCTTATTTGAGCTGTTCATGCCATAATATGGACTTGGTATTTTACCAAATAGGGCTATCTTCTGTATACCACACCTACCTTGTCACAACACAACTGATTGTCTCAAACGCATTAAGAATAAAGAAATTACACAAATTAACTTTTAACAAGGCACACCTGTTAATTGAGATGCATTCCAGGTGACTACGTCATGAAGCTGGTTGAGAGAATGCCAAGAGTGTGCAAAGCTGTCACCAAGGCAAACGGTGGTTACTTTGAAGAATCTCAAATATAAAATATATTTAGATTTGTTTAACACTGTTTTGGTTACTACATGATTACATATGTGTTATTTCACAGTTTCGATGTCTTCACTATTATTCTATAATGTAGAAAATATAAAAAATAAAGAAAAACCCTTGAGTAGGAATCATGAGTAGGTGTGTCCAAACTGTTGACTGGTGCTGTATATGGCCACATAATTACAGGATGACTTGGGAGAATCTGCAGCAGATTTACTTCAGTATCAGAAGTAAAAATACAGCCAGACTGGCCTGCTATGGTGCCTTTCTAGACCTTATAAACTGTCGAGAGTAGACCCACAACTGATCCAAATAGAATGACACATTCAAAACAATAATAATACAATTGTTAAACAATAATACAATTATTAATTGCATTGTGGTGTTGTAGGCTAGTCTAGGTAGGATAATTGTACTGTTCTTAAACAAGATCAATAGGGGAGCTTTTTTAGCTGCGTGTGTCTCATGTCTTCATTGTTCTATCATGCGTGATGACGCACCTGGCCTCTCCGCTGCCTATCAGCTATTCCTATTTGTTGTTGTGGACTTATATGGAATATTTAGTGCATCAAAGCTGGGACCGAGAGACGTAAAAATAGCTTCAATCTCAAGGCCATCAGACTGTTAAACAGCCATCACTAACACAGAGAGGATGCTGCCTACATACAGACTTGAAATAATTGGCCACTTGAATAAATGGATCAGTAGTCACTTTAATAATGCCACTTCATTAATGTTTATATATCTTGTATTACTCATCTCATTGTATATACTGTATTTTATGCCATCTATTGCATCTTGCCTATGCCGCTCGGTCAATGCTCATCCATATACAGTTGAAGTCGGAAGTTTACATACACCTTAGTCAAATACATTTAAACTCAGTTTTTCCCAATTCCTGACATTTAATCCTAGTAAAAATTCCCTGTCTTAGGTCAGTTAGGATCACCACTTTATTTTAAGAATGTGAAATGTCAGAATAATAGTAGAGAGAATGATTTATTTCATCACATTCCCAGTGGGTCAGAAGTTTACATACACTCAATTAGTATTTGGTAGCATTGCCTTTAAATTGTATAACTTGGGTCAAACGTTTCAGGTAGCCTTCCACAAGCTTCCCACAATAAGTTGAGTGAATGTTGGCCCATTCCTCATGACAGAGCTGGTGTAACTGAGTCAGGTTTGTAGGCATCCTTGCTCGCACACACTTTTTCAGTTCTGCCCACAAATGTTCTATAGGATGAGGTCAGGGCTTTGTGATGGCCACTCCAATACCTTGACTTTGTTGTCCTTAAGCCATTTTGCACAACTTTGGAAGTATGCTTGGGGTCATTGTCCATTTGGAAGACCCATTTGCGACCAAGCTTTAACTTCCTGACTGATGTCTTGAGATGTTGCTTCAATATATCCACAGAATGTTCCTTCCTCATGATGCCATCTATTTTGTGAAGTGCACCAGTCCCTCCTGCAGCAAAGCACCCCTACAACATGATGCTGCCACCCCCGTGCTTCACAGTTGGGATGGTGTTCTTAGGCTTGCAAGCCTCCCCCTTTCTCCTCCAAACATAACGATGGTCATTATGGCCAAACAGTTCTATTTTTGTTTCATCAGACCAGAGGACATTTCCAAAGTACGTTCACCTCTAAGAGACAGAACGCGTCTCCTTCCTGAGCAGTATGACGGCTGCGTCGTCCCATGCTGTTTATACTTGCGTACTATTGTTTGTACAGATGAGCATGGTACCTTCAGGCGTTTGCAAATTGCTTCCAAGGATGAACCAGACTTGTGGAGGTCTATCATTTTTTTCTGAGATCTTGGCTGATTTCTTTTGATTTTCCCATGTTGTCAAACAAAGAGGCACTGAGTTTGAAGGTAGGCCTTGAAATACATCCACAGGTACACCTCCAATTGACTCAAATGATGTCAATTAGCCTATCAGAAGTTTCTAAAGCCATGACATCATTTTATGGAATTTCCCAAGCTGTTTAAAGACAGTCAACTACACGGAACACAAACCGGCTGCGTGCGCTCACCATTGTGTGCCATCGTGCAGAAATGTATTTTGTCCCCCCACACCAAACGCGATCACGACACGCAGGCTAAAATATCAAAACAAACTCTGAACCAATTACATTAATTTGGGGACAGGTCGAAAAGCATTAAACATTTATGGCAATTTAGCTTGCTATCTTGCACTTGCTAGCTAATTTGTCCTGGGATATAAACATTGAGTTGTTATTTTACCTGAAATGCACAAGGTCCTCTACTCCGACAATTAATCCACACATAAAACGGTCAACCAAATAATTTCTAGTCATCTCTCCTCCTTCCAGGCTTTTTCTTCTCTTGACTTTATATTGCAATTGGCAACTTTCACAAATTAGGTGCATTTCCACCACTGACCTTGTTCGTCTTTCAGTCACCCACGTGGGTATAACCAATGAGGAGATGGCACGTGGGTACCTGCTTCTATAAACCAATGAGGAGATGGGAGAGGCAGGACTTGCAGCGAGATCTGCGTCACAAATAGAACTGACTTCTATTTTAGCCCTTGGCAACGCAGATGCTCGTTGGCGTGCGCGAGCAGTGTGGGTGCAATAATTGAATAATATAGATTTCTACATTTATTTTGCAACGCTTGCGCACGCTACGCGAGTGTAAACTTCTGAGCCACTGGAATTGTGATACAGTGAACTATAAGTGAAATAATCTGTCTGTAAACAATTGTTGGAAATTGTTTATATGTATATATTCTTATTCTATTCCTTTACTTAGATGTGTGTGTATTAGGTAGTTGTTGGCTTTCAGCCAATCAGCATTCAGGGCTGGAACCACCCAGTTTATAATAAAAGTTAACGTGCGGAAAAGCGTAGAGCATAAGGGAAGAACCAAAACACCTTGATGTAGGGGAGGTGCATGCAAGCAGAGGCAAAAGAGCCAACGTAAACCAGGGAGAAAAACGCACTACCCTCCCCTGTGGCCAATAAAAAAACAGAAAACCCTCCCCACACAACCTTTCCCAGTCAATTTCGAATGGTCCCTAAGAATTCCAGCAGTCATGGATTAGCGTTTTCCATCAGATCAGTAGGGGGTGGCAGTCATTAATAATTACAACATCTATCTCTCCAATTCTCTCTCTGCCTCTCATTCTCTCTCTCCTCTCTCTCTCTCTCTCTCTCTCTCTCTCTCTCTCTCATTCTCTCTCTCATTCTCTCTCTCTCTCTCTCCCTCCCATTCTCTCTCTCACTCTCTCTCTCATTCTCTCTCTCTCTAACTCTCTCTCATTCTCCCTCTCGCTCTCTCTCTCTCTCTCTCCCTCTCATTCTCTCTCTCCTCTCTCTCTCTCTCTCCTCTCTCTCTCTCTCTCTCTCTCTCTCTCTCTCTCTCTCTCTCCCTCCCATTCTCTCTCTCACTCTCTCTCTCATTCTCTCTCTCTCTAACTCTCTCTCATTCTCCCTCTCGCTCTCTCTCTCTCTCTCTCCCTCTCATTCTCTCTCTCCTCTCTCTCTCTCTCTCCTCTCTCTCTCTCTCTCTCTCTCTCTCTCATTCTCTCTCTCATTCTCTCTCTCTCTCTCTCTCTCTCTCTCTCTCTCCCTCCCATTCTCTCTCTCACTCTCTCTCTCATTCTCTCTCTCTCTAACTCTCTCTCATTCTCGCTCTCTCTCTCTCTCTCTCTCTCTCTCTCTCTCTCTCTCTCTCTCTCTCTCTCTCTCTCTCTCTCTCTCTCTCTCGTTCCCTTTCTCTCTCTCTCACCCATTCTTTCTCTCTCAGATCTATAAAGCGGTAACACAAACAAACAAAGACCGAAACCACAATCAGATTGAATCTAGAATTGATTGTGGATAGACTGCCAGGTTACATCAAGGGTGATAGCTTTTGCAAAATATTTGAAGTGTGAACATATTTGTTCATGCATCATTGTGTGTGTATGGAAATATAATTTGACATGGGAACCAACACGTTACTGACACATTTCTCAAGTGTAAATTATAAAAACATTACAATGTTGAGAGGTATACTAATTACAAATTATACACAGTTCTAGCCTGGTGCCAAATAAGGATCCACAAAGGATTTAGCTATGATATGCATTAATATGAGTGGCTGTGAAGGTCAAGGAGCAGATTATCCTGTTTAGAAAAGGGGTGGAATATAGTGGGGATGGGGTAATTTCCCTCCCACAAACTAAAGACCATTTATCAGTAGGGGATGAACAGCATGTGTTCCAATTGGCAGTGTGTGGCTGATCGTTTGTACTGTTTTTTTTGTGTGCTATATTTGTAGTGCTATATACCTATACTGATATTCCATCACTTATCCCTAACATATGTTCATCTTGACCTCAACTGGGACTCGAGGGCGAGTAAAGGGGGTCAGGTGGGGGGTGTTGGTGAAGGGAGAGAGGGGGATGGACGGGGTTGTTTTTGAGAGCAGGGCGAACAGACCAGCCAATAGGCTTGCAGCAGTCTCGAGTCTCGATCAATGAGGGGGGTGGGGAACGGAGACAGATAAACAAGGAGAAGGCAAGAGAGAGAGAGAGGGGGTGGAGGGAGGGAGGGGTGGACTCTTCGCCAACCGTGGCGGGAGAGATTGGTTGGGAAGTCGCTGACTCAGGCAGGGTTCACTGGGTTCAGCTAGTAAAGAAGTGACCTGCTTCGAGTGCATTCCAATGCTCCACCTCACCTTCCCGCCCTCCCGCCCAAAGTCTCTTCTCAGGGGGATTCCTGGAGCTTCTGGGGCTGCTCTCTCTCTCTCTGCTCTCCACTGGTGTGTCAATATTTCCAGACGGACTGCCAGTGGAGTGGCTGTGGTCTTATTCAGTGTAGCGTGTTCACTGCACATTGAGGAGGAAGGGAGGAAGGCCACATTACCGCCTGCCTTGTCCCTAACAAAAACATCCTGAGGGCCCCAGTCATTCATCTCACCACAGTAAATGAGCCTTGTGCTGGTGAACAATTCCTTCAGAAACCCAACACTGGAAAATAGGGTGTTTTTTTCTCTTTGTAAAATGTTCCCATTCAGCCACGGTTAGAAATGTTGTACCACACCAAAATAATCATGGCAGCCAGACAAGCCAGTCGGTAGTTTATGCAGATTAATACACCCTGCCTGAAGCAATGCAGAATCTGGCCAGGGCGCCATCTGCCTCAGCTTTTGCTAATCACCTCAACCAGATGGGTTAGCAGATCTTTGAGGAAGGTTGTTTTCCTGCACAATAAATGTGTGCATCACCGGTCCACTATCTAGGGTGCCTGCAGAAATTAATTATTGCTTTTTTTCTCCTCTCTCTCTTTTAAAATGTAAATAATTTCAAGAGTGTTTGATTGAATTGCCAATATGAGACATTTCAAGTGACACGGCTGCTGAGACTATATGTAGGATCTTAATTTGAGCCAGTTTGCTATAGCAGAAAACAAATCCTGCAGCAACAGGAAATGTGCATTTTTATGTGGATTATAATTAATGGACATTTTTGTAGGGGTTGCTGCATGCATTTCAGGAAAGTTCTCCTGCAACAGGTTGATCAAATTAAGATCTTACATCTGTACACACACTGCTACTTAAAGCTTCACTAATAGGAAAAAGTAGTGCCTCTGAAGGTCAAAGAGTGATTGATTTCAAACGTTGATTTTGAGATCAGTCCAGAGTCCATTTGGCAGCCAGCAGGAATGGAGCTAATAACCAGCAGGCCCTTCCTCCAAACACTCATCAAGCTGCTTTGCCAATTCACAGAGAGTACATTCTGAATGAACGGTACTTTAACTGTGAAATGTGAATATCAACACTTCTGTTCTGTTCATGATTTCATTTGGGCTTTTTCAATGTCAGGGAAAAGATACGGGGTTATTCAGGTCTGCTGCACAGCCCACTTCACTCACCTGATAAAGCTCCAAATTGAGCCAATGCCAGGTGAAAGCCAAAGCAAAAACCTGCCTCACAGCCAGACTGCTGGTCTAAGCTTTCTAGGAAGAGGATGAGGAAAGGTTTATTTATCTTCTTTGGGCATCAATGTGCTATAAGAATATATGCAATGAAGATGATAAATAATGAGATGCTGGAATATGGTTATTTTCAACCACCTAGCTGAGATATCTAATCTAACCCCTTCTGTGGGTTGTTGTGATTCTGCATGCAGATAGACAGGCTGTGAATTCTCCAGATTCCCAGTACTGATTTATTGACATGGTCAGTTCACTGTCCAAGATTCTGTTCTATTTCTCCTCAGCTCATGATCATGATCAGTACTAGTGGTAAGAGGACGTAGGATCTGCTGATCTACTGCTGTAGATAGGTTGTGCATTCCTGAGCTTAGTAGCCTACTGCAATTACTGAGAAAAGAGGCTGAAGTAAACTATGTCCGAGACAATGGCGAGAGGTTGAAGGTGAGGAGAGAGTAGGATAGTAATATATTCCAAGGAGATTGCTAAAGTGGTCTACCACGGCAATTGCCCCAAATAATGGTTTCCATGGCAATCAGACTTAAAGATCCAGGGTCACAAACCTCTAGTCCAGAAATGAAGTAGATGAACAACTTCCCACTTCCATATTATGGGACATTTTAATGCATTTGTCGTTCTTCATTTAGTGTCGTAAGATAAGCAAATTTAAATTTGCTGAGAAAAAGGCTTCCTCCTTTGTCGGCTGTTTTCCATTCCTTTCACAGTACTCCTGTTCCCATGATTTGTGGCGGTAGCCCAAGAGTTCCAAGAAATGTTTTCCCAAGGGTATCCTTTCAGCCCTCAGTCTCCAGAACTCAGAAGGAATTTATATGCATCAATAGAGGTCTTCGGCTTACGAGAACGCTTCCTTAAGATAACACAAGAGCTAAAAACTCTAAACCCCAAAGGGAGGGAGACTTTATTTTTATTAATCTTAGCATGTTTTCTTTTTTAAATTTTTTGTACAAGATCTTTAGGCTAAGTAAAGAGTTCTACTGTTGTGGGTTTAGAAGCAACACGTTCAGATCTGTGCTCATTTGAATAAAATAAGCAACAGAAAGAGATCCTATCTTTTGGCCTTCAGGCAGTTTTGAATTGACATCCAGCAGAGCATTAACAATGCACTCACCACATTGTGTTGGTATCTAATGGAGTATTATACCAGAACGATCAATATAAGACAAAAAGGAGTGGTGCAGTAAAATCACAAATAAAAGCAACAGGGAACCAATAAGGGAGACAGAAACAGATTCCACAACCAAGTAGTAGCCCTACTTCTCACTACGGTACATTCATCTCAGATGGTATGCACCGATACTGTAGCAGCCAAGCAAGCCTGAGTAAGGCTACACTCCCAGGCTGCGTCCCGAATGGCAGTAGTGCACTATAATGTATAGGGAATAGGGTGCCATTTGGGAGTCAACCTCAGTCATGTCACAGTGGGGAAAGTGAATCAGCCACACAGGACAGTAGCTCCCCAGGCCTTGCTGTGTCTGTGGCACCTAACCATCCTGCACCCGACTGTTCCCTCCCAGGCCATCGCCTGTGTGTCCCTTCCTGACCGGCGCTGGCAGCTGGCACCGACCTTGTCATCTCCACCCAGAGAGAGGCCACCATGCCAGGTGTTACAACACACACTGTAATGAGACTAGAAAGCTGTCCAGGTCACAGCACTCTGTTCAGGGAATGTGTTTATGGAACATGTCATCCCATCCCCCAACAAAAACATACACACACACACACTTCCACACACACCCACAATCCCCTCTTCCCCAAAACACGTGTAAATATTGGACTGTACTTTGTGTCTTCGTGTATTATACTTATGCTAAAATCGTTATTCTATTCTACTGAGCCATTTACTTTATGTTCCTATTCTTATATTTTGTTATTTATTACTGTTGTTGGATTGTCGAGGAACCTGCAAGTAAGCATTTAGATTGACAGAGTATACCACGTGGATCCTGTACATATGACTAATAAAACGTGAAACTTGAAACACACACACACACACACGACCGGGTTTGAGCAGAGCCACAGGGTCCACGGGGGTCAGAGGGACAGCTCAGTCCAGACCAACCAATGCCTGCCCTGTTCAGAGAGGCTGCTCTATCAGGTAAGGAGCCAGGTCACAAACACACTGCTGGGAAAGTGGCTTCTCGCATACTAGCTGACACTACAAAGTGCATTCTGAAGGAAAATGTGGTCAGTATGCACATTCTCTTGTAGACATTTCCTCTGTTTGCTGGTTACAATCTATATGCATACTATTTTCTTGTCCTGACTGAGGGTCTTGGATAACATTGCATTCAACAAACGTTTTAGTTTTCTATACATTTAGGCTACTACGTCACCATAGCAGAATTCTGCTGGGATTTGATCTGTCAACCTATAATGTCCATCAGTCTATGTGTCACGTTCTGACCATAGTTCTTTTGTGTTTTCCTTGCTTTAGTGTTGGTCAGGACGTGAGCTGGGTGGGCATTCTATGTTGTGTGTCTAGTTTGTCCGTTTCTATGTATGGCCTGATATGGTTCTCAATCAGAGGCAGGTGTTAGTCATTGTCTCTGATTGGGAACCATATTTAGGTAGCTTGTTTTGTGTTGGGGTTTGTGGGTGGTTGTCTTCTGTCTTTGTGTTCATTGCACCAGATAGGACTGTTTCGGTTTTGCCACATTTGTTATTTTGTATTGTGTTCATGTTTAGTTGTTTATTATTAAAACATGGACACCTACCACGCTGCGTATTGGTCCGATCCTTGCTACACCACCTCTTCAGACGAAGAGGAGGAAGGCTGCCGTTACGGAACCACCCACCAAAAAAGGACCAAGCAGCGTGGTAAGGGACAGCAGCAGCAAGTACACAGGACTCCTGGACATGGGAGGAAATTCTGGACGGTAAGGGACCCTGGGTTCAAGCTGGAGAATATCGCCGCCCTCGTGAAGAGCTGGAGGCAGCTAAAGCCGAGAGGCGGTGGTATGAGGAGGCAGCACGGAAGCGTGGCTGGAAGCCAGAGAGGCAGCCCCAAAAATGTATTGGGGGGGGGGGGGGGGCTAAAGGGGAGTGTGGCGAAGTCAGGTAGGAGACCTGCGCCAACTTCCCGGGCTTACCGTGGAGAGCGAGAGTACGGGCAGACACCGTGTTATGCGGAAGAGCGCACGGTGTCTCCTGTACGTGTGCATAGCCCGGTGCGGTACATCCCAGCTCCTCGTATCGGCCGGGCTAGAGTGGGCATCGAGCCAGGTGCCATGTAGCCGGCTCAACGCATCTGGTCTCCAGTGCGTCTCCTCGGGCCGGTGTACATGGCACCAGCCTTACGCATGGTGTCCCCGGTTCGCCAGCACAGCCCAGTGCGGGTTATTCCACCTTCCCGCACTGGCCTGGCTACGGAGAGCATTCAACCAGGTAAGGTTGGGCAGGCTCGGTGCTCAAGAGCTCCAGTACGCCTTCACGGTCCGGTATATCCGGTGCCACCTCCTCGCCCCAGCCCAGTACCACCAGTGCCAACACCACGCACCAGGCTTCCTGTGCGTCTTCAGAGCCCTGTTCCTCCTCCACGCACTCGCCCTGAGGTGCGTGTCTCCAGCCCGGTACCACCAGTTCCAGCACCACGCACCAAGCCTCCTGTGCATCTCCAGAACTCTGTACGCCCTGTTGCTGCTCCCCGCACTAGCCTTGAGGTGCGTGTCCTTAGCCCGGTAGCACCAGTTCCGGCACCACGCACCAGGCCTACTGTGCGCCTCAGCAGGTCAGAGTCTGCCGTCTGCCCAGCGCCGTCTGAGCTGCCCGTCTGCCCAGCGCCGTCTGAGCTGCCCGTCTGCCCAGCGCCATCTGAGCTGGCCGTCTGCCCAGCGCCATCTGAGCCGCCCGTCTGCCCAGCGCCATCTGAGCCGCCCGTCTGTCCAGCGCCATCTGAGCCGCCCGTCTGTCCTGAGCCGCTAGAGCCGTCCGTCAGTCAGGAGCCGCCAGAGCCGCCCGCCAGTCAGGAGCCGCCAGAGCTGCCCGCCAGTCAGGAGCCGCCAGAGCCGCCCGCCAGTCAGGAGCCGCCAGAGCCGCCCGCCAGTCAGGAGCTGCCAGAGCCGCCCGCCAGTCAGGAGCTGCCAGAGCTGCCCTCCAGTCATGAGCTGCCCTCCAGTCATGAGCTGCCCTCCAGTCATGAGCTGCCATTCAGTCCGGAGCTGCCATTCAGTCCGGAGCTGCCATTCAGTCCGGAGCTGTCCTTAGTCCGGAGCTACCTCTCAGTCCTGAGCTACCTCTCAGTCCTGAGCTACCTCTCGGTCCTGAGCTACCTCTCGGTCCTGAGCTACCCCTCGGTCCTGAGCTACCCCTCGGTCCTGAGCTACCCCTCGGTCCTGAGCTACCCCTCGGTCCTGAGCTACCCCTCGGTCATGAGCTACCTCTCAGTCATGAGCTACTTCTCAGTCATGAGCTACTTCTCAGTCATGAGCTACTTCTCAGTCATGAGCTACCTCTCAGTCATGAGCTACCTCTCAGTCATGAGCTGCCCTTCAGTCCGGAGCTGTCCCTCAGTCCGGAAGAGTTTCCTCAGTCCTGAGGCGCCCCTCAGTCCAGTGTGGCCCTTTGTTAGGGTTCCTAGGCCAAGGTTGGCGGCGAGGGTCGCCACTCAAAGGACGCTAAGGAGGTGGACAAAGACAATGGTGGAGTGGGGTCCACGTCCAGCGCCAGAGCTGCCACCGCGGACAGATGCCCACCCAGACTCTCCCCTATAGGTTTAGGTTGTGCGGTCTTCAGACGAAGAGGAGGAAGGCTGCCGTTACACTATGAATATTACACAAAAATGCCTTTGATAATAACCATACACAGCTTTGGGGCACATAACTACCCCTACATCAAATCACCATATAGCTGCTACACGTACGTACTGTATGCATCACTGCAACGCTAAATGCCTGAGTGACATGCCAAAAACATATCTGTCTGCAGGGCAGTGAACTCAAAACATGCTGGTGTCAGGGGAATCACTCTACGAGCAGGTACACACAACAACCCCATGGAAAAGGAATGCAAGCCCTGACAGTGGAACATAAAGCAACCCAATCTGATCATGCAGATTAGTAGGCCAAACTCTCAACTGAAACTTGCCTCTGTGTGTTTTTGTCGTCTGCGGTGGTCAGCCTAGTACAATGTCCTGTCTTGTCCGATGCGTGACTGTGATCCCGGGACGAGATGGCAGGGAGCTGGACGCTTCTCCCCTCCCCTCTGGCCCTGCCAGCAGTGTATTAAAATAAATCTGTGCACACGTCCCACCCCGGCATGTTCACCAGACATTACCTTATACAAGGCTGGCTCCAGTGCATTCCTCTGTCTCCCTTAGCCTGTGAGCAGCTTTTATCCCCCCCCCCCCCCCCCCCTCCGGTTCCCCCTAGCAGCCCCCCCACCTCGGTCGGTGTGGTTGTTTCTCTCACATGACTCAACAAAACTCTGGATCTTGAGCGGGCTGTCCGGAGCCTTTCCCAGGAGGGAGGGGAAGAATGACTTTGTGGAAGGGACCTGGAGCTCTGCCCTCGACTTGGCTCAAATTACCCGCTTGTCATGCTTGATGGATTTGGCTACAAATAACAGAAAGCGGGGCCCATGACAGGTTGATGAATGAACCCAGTGGTCCCTCCATGATAACTGGCCGCCTGGCCGCCTAGCTTCCCCCCGCGCCATGCAGGGTCTCCGGGAGGACCCGCTCTGCTCGGAACAAACATGTTCTAATGCCGGGCACAGATCAAAATGATGAGCGCATTCCAACAACAAACGTCCCCCTTTCTCCAACAGAGGAGAACTGAAAGATCGAGGGAGGGAGGGAGGGAGGGAGGGAGGGAGGGAGGGAGGGAGGGAGGGGAGAGAAAGGGGAGTGGGGGGCAGCCGAGGATCAGACTGAATGCAGGACGAGCCAAAGTGAGCGGGAATTCCTGTGCTTTCACTCACCCTCCCGCTCTTCCCTCCAACACACATTCCCCCTCCAAAACAGGGCAGTAAAGTCAGAGCCAGCCTCTAGACAAGGATGATCATTATCCAACCCAAACAGACAGACAGACAGACAGACAGACAGACAGACAGACAGACAGACAGGCAGACAGGCAGGCAGGCAGGCAGGCAGGCAGGAAGGCAGACAGACAGACAGACAGACAGACAGACAGACAGACAGACAGGCAGGCAGGCAGGCAGACAGACAGGCAGGCAGGCAGGCAGGCAGGCAGGCAGGCAGACAGACAGACAGACAGACAGACAGACAGGCAGGCAGGCAGGCAGGCAGGCAGACAGGCAGGCAGGCAGGCAGGCAGGCAGGCAGGCAGGCAGACAGACAGACAGACAGACAGACAGACAGACAGACAGACAGACAGACAGACAGACAGACTTTTCCTGGGCTCTGATAGAGAACTTAAGCCACCCCAATCAGGGCCTATCAGACCACTATTTTAAGTGTGAGGAGTAGCGGGCAGCCCTAGTTCCGATCAGGAGACTGTTATGTGCCGCTAATGCAATGAGGAAAGGCCCGACATGGAGCTCCTTGAAATTATTTTGTAGCTGTTTACCATTTGTTTAGCTTCTATGAGGTCTGTACGGTTGTTCCAGACTGCTATATGGTTCCTATCTGGAACCTTTTAGTACAGATAGTGAAAGTGCTGGTAGAAGTACCAGCTGTTAGTGCGCTGGTGAAACAAGTTGTATTTTCAACTTTGCAACAGGTCAGTCTCAGACGTCGGCTTCACCTCGAGCACGCACGCACGCATAAACACACACACTCACAAGATGTATTGTTGTGGAGAGATCCCACCTCATCTTGCCTCACAGGTCAGGCTTCCCGAGAGCGTCCCAAAATATCCTCCTCACCACAAAAGACCAAAATGGCGATACGCGATATGGTAATGTTAAAAATAGTCCTCTCCCTGGTGGATAAGGGCATTTTTTACGACCTCCACGCTGTGCTGTGAGTTTACACCCTCGTGATGGTGACTATATGATGTAGCTTAGGGAGAACGGCTGATACACAGAGTGCACCCCAGAAAAGATGCTGAAAACAACAACTGGAAACTGTCTGTCTGATGAGAGGCTCGGTTTCCATTGAGAACAACAAGAACCTAACATTCTCACAAATACCTTTGTCTCGCTGCTACAAAGTGTTCCGCAATCTAAATGGGGCTAACATGATCTGTGAGGTATAGAGAACTCCTCTGAAAAGACATGGGATTCTGTCTTTTCAGATAGTGGTATTGTTTTTTTGTTTTTTTATGTCAGTGCTGCTACACATGACATCTTGCCATGTTGAGGATCATCAAAACATTACATCATACCAGAACAATCCCAGGGAGAGATAAAGACTTTGCAAGTGTGGTTTACTGCACATCAATCAATGCCTTCTGAAAAGAAGGGGAAACAGAAGGAGAGAGAAGCCCTGAAAGACATTTGTTTTGTCAAAGCATTAGAGGAAGAGTTGATTCAATAGACCAGACGTCTGAATCACACTCCGAAGGTAGTCTACTTTCAAGTTTATTCTCCAACCTGTAACCAACGAGCACTGAGTCATGTTATAGTATGAGCCATTTCTTCTGCGCGCCAAGGAAATATGAAAAAAGTGATTTTGTTACGCTCTTGGTTTTAAAGAGGAAATTTAGTGTTTCCATCCATATTGTTTCTCTGGGTTTATTTAGAAATGTCCAGATTTTTCCTGTTCAAGCTTCTGTGTAAAAGTGGGTTTTTTCTCAATTATGAAATTACATTATTTTTTCTCACAATATTGTAACTAAAAGTACTCCTGTCTATTATGAACAACTAAAACCTAATTTAAAGTACTTTCTAGAGAAAAGTGGGTCCTTCTAAAATTGAAGTTTGTTATGAAATGCATTTTGTTCTTCTACAATTGATTGATTCAAAGACATTCCAGATTTATAATGGGCATAATTTCTCCCACTCAGTGTCATAAGTGCATGCAACATGCCTCAGAGTGACAAGAACAATGGCCTCTTTCACTGCCTTCCCCATGTTGGATGAGAAGAGGTGCACCATGGGAGCCAGACAGGCAGACTGCTGCTTGTACAGTGCATATGGATACTTCTGAGACATTCAAGGAATCCAAGCGACGGCCTAATGTTACTTTAAATCACAGGCATCTGCACTTGAATTATATGGTTAAATTACTCAAAAAGAGGTTGCTTTGCAAGATAGGCATCGTGGAATAGGCCTAAGTCCTTGAACACAACATACGTCAACGGTTTCTAAACTTTTTCATCAGGATTGAGACTGTGACTGACAAGTTTAGAAGCCAGGCCTCGCCAGGCACTAGCATTTACTCTGAGCAGGTCTTAGCCATGTTACATAGCATCCTGCCTGCCCTCCACGTGGTCCGGGGCTAAGCACACTTAAGAGTTGTACTCCTACTATGATGGCATTAGCTACAGCATTAGTTCTAAGCCACAAACCTTGACTCTGAGACTAACAGTAGCGAGACACAGGAAACCATTGTATACTAATAGTCCAATAATAAAGAGGGGATATGAGCCTTGACTCTATATGCATACATTGCACACTGAAGACCGTTCATAAAGGGATTGAGCAGTCACACTTTGCCATTAACAAGTCATAAGTTCCCCTTTTTTCAAAACATATGTTCAATGGGATCTTATATCAGGATTTAAATATTAAAATGGAGGGAATTGGTTAAAGTAGAAAAAGCTATGATTTATAAGAGCAGACGCATGTGCTGTTAACAGCTTAGAATCGTTAGAAAGATTTACAATTAGCATGGAGGGGAGAAACACAAACACATGAATACATTTTTGTTTCTGTTAATAGTTTCTATATAAATTTGGCTACAGACAAAATTCTAGCATCTGCAGGGGAGGAAAGTCACAAAAACAAGCTTCATTTCCTTTGCAAATTGTTTTTGTATATGTCTTCACTTCTACATATGTATTCACTGAACTCTGTCAACTAACACTTCACAACACAGTTCAACATGGGGAGGAATTCCTAGAGACTACAAGAGGTTTGTGGCTCAAGGTCTTTCCTCCCAGCTTCACCGTAAACCAAAGATCCATGAATTACGTTTAGAAAGACCTGTCTAATTTATTCAGTGTTTCTTCGGATATGGTTCATAAGCTAGGTCATCACATTTAGAATATGAACAAGTAAAAACACGTGCTGATGAATATGACTTTATGAACACAATACTATTAGATAACTGGTAAATTCAACATAGTGTGTAGACGTTATCGTCAAAGGATCGATAACATGTACTCTTCACACATTGTGACCACAAAAACGCTTTGCTGTAAAACATAAGAACATCTTCCTTGACAACATAAATGGTACTTTGACAACAAAAGTAAACACAGAGTGATTAACAAGTCAGGTACTTACAGGTTTGCCTTCCATGGTGATAGTGATCAGTAACAAGTCATTCACCAGCAGCAGTTTCTCTACAACACCAGTCGGACCGCTATGTAAAGGTGTTATGCCAGTCATTTGATTGGCAGCTCAGGGGTCTGTCGTGTGGGCTTCCCCAATGACAGGAAAGCTCATGTATCTCACAAACACACACACACACACACACACACACACACACACACACACGCTCCTCGCAGTAGAATTTCCCATTGGCGTATGGCCCAGACCAATAACAAAAACCTGCCACCAAATATGTATGATGTCAATCTAACCATCCATCTTATCACAACTGAAATAAAACATGTCAAACTCAAACGCACAAAGCACGGATGTGCATACGTAGTGATGTTGCACCATAATTTCCCCTTCAAACCAAAATCTGATAAAAGCTGTACCATCATCACGTTATATCAACAAAAGATCTGAACTGCTAACAGTTTTAACGTTGACGTCCACCAACGAGGCATGAAAGAGATTGAAAAATATATGCACTAAGTCGCTCTGGAGAGAAGTGTCAAAATGACAAAAATGTCAAATATAAATCAAATTGAAGAAGATTTGAATCAGCTTGTAAACTGCCTCTATAAAATGTAACATTGTTGACTGTGCGTGATGATCAAACCACTGAACCAAGTTAGGTGATTAAGGCTGGAAACTTATACGCAATATGACATAGTATGGTGGGGCTCAGACGTCACTGGATTTATAGCAAATTCTTGATGAATCACACTAACTATGCAATGCTACACAGATCCTCATGTGAAGTAACTTGTATTCTAGATAAAACATATTGTCCATGCACACATTCAAATACGCAGAAGACATTATGGTCAGGATAAACCCACGTAGAGAACCTGTAAAGTAAAAGTGCAGCATGTGCACAGTGTACACATTATGATACTTACCCTGTTCAATCAGATGACAATGAGAAGTATGAATTGAATAAGAGAGCGCTAAGCTAACCTAAAAGTGCATGCTAAGCATAATGAGGACCAATTCGCTTCCTCCCCTCCAGAGACAGTCTCTGTGTTAGAGATGAAAGGGATATGACGCTACAGTAATCCATCTAAATGCCAGCTACTAAAGCCGTTCATGCAAATACTATCGATCCAAATACTATCGATCCAAATACTATCGATCCAAATACTATCGATCCAAAGATCCATGAGTTACGTTTAGATAGACCTGTCTAATTCAGTGTTTCTTCTGATATGGTCCATAAGCTAGGCAACTGGTCATGTACATTTTTAACATCACATTTAGAATATGAACAAGTAAAAACATGTGCTGATGAATATGACTTTATGAATACAGCACAATACTGGTACTGGTAAATTCAACATAGTCTGTAGATGTTATTGTCAAAGTAGCAATAAAATGCTACTTCATCTCTTGGCGATGGAAAAGCTGCGGCAAGTGGAGCTATTGTCTGGAGAATGAGTGAGGAAAAAATGCAAGTACTATTGACGTGGCCATAGATACAAACAATTTACAATTTATCATACTACAAAATTATCAAGTGAATTTATCCAGTATTATTCTATTTTGTTTTGATGGTAATCTAAGTTTTTTCACTAGAAATTACAATGTATGATTGTGGTATAAAACATACTTTTTGTATTTTGTTGGTTGTCATTGTCTTTCTTCCATAGAGTCAATAGCAGAACTCAGATAGAGACAAGCATGGATTCTACATACAGTGGGGAGAACAAGTATTTGATACACTGCCGATTTTGCAGGTTTTCCTACTTACAAAGCATGTAGAGGTCTGTAATTTGTATCATAGGTACACTTCAACTGTGAAAGACGGAATCTAAAACAAAAATCCAGAAAATCACATTGTATGATTTTTAAGTAATTAATTTGCATTTTATTGCATGACATAAGTATTTGATACATCAGAAAAGCAGAACTTAATATTTGGTACAGAAACCTTTGTTTGCAATTTTCTGGATTTTTGAAGTGTACCTATGATAAAAATTACAGACCTCTACATGCTTTGTAAGTAGGAAAACCTGCAAAATCGGCAGTGTATCAAATACTTGTTCTCCCCACTGTATATAGGACCTTAATTTGAGCTAATTTGCTCCAGCAGGAAAATAATCCTGCAGCAATAAGAAAGGGAATTATTATGTGGATTATAATTAATGAAGAAGTAAACCCCAGAAATTATCTGTGACCTTTATGCACATAGAGAACATACAATACAGCTCAATAAACAAAATACACGTCATTCCCACACACTTCTGCAATATTGCCACCTGTCTATCAAACCATAGAAGAAAAATAATGCTACAGTAGTTTTTTTTTAACGTCTATCTAAATAAAACACATGTACTGCAGTTGTAGGTGATTAGAAATGTGTGACTATTAAACGACTCAAAATACTATATTTATTTGTGTAAAGCATGATTTCGTGAATACAAAGTGTAGAACATCAAGTTCAACAACAAGTTCTAGAGACATGGCTTTAGATAACGGAATGAAAATTGAGTTAAAGATGGTCAAAAGTAAATATCAAAGCTTAGATGTTGATCTTTGTAACATCTTTGTAATATCCTTCAACATTCTTCCAGGAAAAACCTTTATCATATAAAACCTACATATACACGTAACTGCCCAAAAAAAGGAAATGCCAACATAAAGTGTCTTAATAGGGCGTTGGGCCACCAAGAGCTGCCAGAACAGCTTTAATGTGCCTTGGCATTGATTCTACAAGTGTCTGGAACTCTATTGCGAGGGATGTGACACCATTCTTCCACAAGAAATTCCATCATTTGATGTTTTGTTGATGGTTGTGGAAAATGCTGTCTCAGGCACCATTCCAGAATCTCCCATAAGTGTTCAATTGGGTTGAGATCTGGTGACTAACACACACACACACACACTTTAAACCCCCTATCCTCCTTTGAGACCCCTCTTTAAAAGTCACTGAGATCTCTTCTTCTAGCCATGGTAGCCAAAATAAAGGGCAACTGGGCATTTCTATACATGACCCTAAGCATGATGGGATGTTAATTGCTTAATTAACTCAGGAACCAACCTGTGTGGAAGCACGTGCTTTCAATATAATTTGTATCCCTTATTTACTTAACTTCTTATGGCTGGGCGGCAGTATTGAGTAGCTTGGATGAAAAGGTGCCCAGAGTAAACTGCCTACTACTCAGACTCAGAGGCTAAGATATGCATATTATTAGTATTTGGATAGAAAACACTCTGAAGTTTCTAAAACTGTTTGAATGATGTCTGTGAGTATAACAGAACTCATATGGCAGGCAAAAACCTGAGAAAAAATCCAACCAGGAAGTGGGAAATCTGAGGTTTGTAGGTTTGCCTATCCAATATACAGTGGGATATTGGTCATATTGCACTTCCTACGGCTTCCACTAGATGTCAACAGTCTTTAGAACATTGTTTGATGCTTCTACTGTGAAGAATGAGGGAAGGAGAGCTCTTTGAGTCAGGTGTCTGGCATGAGCTGAACATGCGCGCTCATGTGAGAGCGACCTGCTTTCCATTGCATTTCTGAAGACAAAGGAATTCTCCGGTTGAAACATTATTGAAGATTTATGTTAAAAACATCCTAAAGATTGATTCTATACATCGTTTGACATGCTTCTACTAACTGTAATGGAATTGTTTGACTTTTCGTCTGACCTGTGCGTCATGAATTTGGATTACTGGACTGAACGCGCAAACAAAATGGAGTTATTTGGACAAAAATGATGGACTATATCGATCAAAACAAACATTTATTGTGGAACTGGGATTCCTGGGAGGGCATTCTGATGAAGATCATCAAAGGTAAGTGAATATTTATAATGCTATTCTGACATCTGTTGACTCCACAACATGGCGGATATCTTTATGGCTTGTTTGGGCTCTGAGCCCTGTACTCAGATTATAGTATGGTGTGCTTTTTCCGTAAAGTTTTTTTGAAATCTGACACAGCGGTTGCATTAAGGAGAAGTTTATCTAAAGTTCCATGTGTAATACTTGTATCTTTTATCAATGTTTATTATGAGTATTTCTGTAAATTGATGTGGCTCTCTGCAAAATCACCGGATGTTTTGGAGGCAAAACATTACTGAACATAACGCGCCAATGTAAACTAAGATTTTTGGATATAAATATGAACTTTATCGAACAAAACATACATGTTTTGTGTAACATGAAGTCCTATGAGTGTCATCTGATGAAGATCATCAAAGGTTAGTGATTCATTTTATCTCCATTTCTGTTTTTTGTGACTCCTCTCTTTGGCTGGAAAAATGGCTGGGTTTTTCTGTGACTAGGTGCAGACCTAACATAATCGTTTGGTGTGCTTTCGTCGTTAAGTCTTTTTTAAATCGGACACTGTGGTGGGATTAACAACAAGTTTATCTTTAAAATGTTGTAAAATACTTGTATGTCTGAGGAATTTTAATTATGAGATTTCTGTTGTTTTGAATTTGGTGCCCTGCACTTTCACTGGCTGTTGTCATATCAATCCCGTTAACGGGATCTCAGCCGTAAGAAGTTTTAAGTGTTTCCTTTATTTTGGCAGTTACTTGTATATCCCCATGGGATTTAAGGTCAACTTCAAGGAAATTCAAAAGGAGAAAAAACAAATGAAGACTTTATTTGTATATATACTGAGTTTACAAAACATTAAGAACACAAAACATTCTTTCCATGACATAGGCTGACCAGGTGAATCCAGGTAAAATCTATGATCCTTATCAATGTCACTTATCAAGGGTTTGAGACAGGTTAAAGAAAGATTTTTAAGCCATGAGACAATTTAGACATGGATTGTCTATGTGTACCATTCAGAGGGTGAATGGGCAAGACAAAAGATTTACAGTAAGTGCTTTTGAATGGGGTATGGTAGTAGGTGCCGGGTGCACCGGTTTGTCTCAAGAACTGCAACGCTGCTGGGTTTTTCACACTCAACAGTTTCCCGTGTGTATTAAAAATGGTCCACCACCCAAAGGACATCCAGCCAACTTGACACAACTGTGGGAAGCAATGGAGTCAACATGAGCCAGCATCCCTGGGGGGAGGGTGCAACCCAATATTAGGAAGGTGTTCCTTATTATTAAGTACTTTTTACCCCCTTTTTTCCCCCAAATTCGTGATTATGATCTTGTCTTATCGCTGCAACTCCATATGGCCTCGGGAGAGGCGAAGGTCGAGTCATGCGTCCTCCAAAACATGACCTGCCAAACCGCGCTTCTTAACACCCGCCCGCTTAACCCGAAAGCCAGCAGCACCAATGTGTTGGAGGAAACACCGTTCGACTGACGACCGAAGTCAGCCTGCAGGCGACTGGCCCGCCACAAGGAGTCGCTAGAGCACGATGAGCCAAGTAAAGCCCCCCCGGCCAAACTCTCCCCTAACTCGGATGATGCTGGGCCAATTGTGCGCCACCCTATGGGAATCCCGGTCACGGCCGGTAATGGCACAGCCTGGGATCGAACCCCAGGGTGTATTGACACGGCAACACTGGGAAGGTGTTCTTAATGTTTTGTGCACTCACTGTATCTTTCCACCCTATGAGGTTGGAATAATACTGTGAAATTGTGAAAATAATGATAATGCCCCTTTAGTGTAGGAGCTGTTTGAAAAGACCAGCTGAAATTTCAGCCTGTTTTGTTAAGATGGCATTTTGGCCTGCCTGGGGACATCTATTGGTTAATAGACCAATAAGAAAGAGGGTTCCAAACCTCTCTGCCAATAACCCACTTAGACCACTCCCCGACAGTCCTTGCATCATTTTTGCTTGAGAAATTGCTCTGCGCTAAGAATCTAATTTTGTTTCTTTTTGACCATTTTAATAGAAAACAATCACAGTAAGGTACTTAATTGTTAACAACATTTTTTTTTTGCTGCATTGGACCATTAAATGTTGTTCTCTCTTGAAAAAACATGCACCATTTCAAGAGGTAAATATTCATATGTAATAACTTGCAGAATTTTAATAGTACATTGTCGTTTAATCTTTTCTTGATGGGAGAGTTAAATGTTTTGTTCAGAATGTGTTTTTCTTTGCAACACTTGTTTTTTAAAAATCAAGTACAAGACACAATGATCTAAGCCATAACACAAAGCCTCTCAACCAATGGCAGCCTATTGTGTGGTGGAGAGAGAGCAGCCACCCCAAGACAAATCCTGTTGAGCTGGCCGTGAGCCAACTGGTTTACAGTATTTCAACAGGAAGTGGGCACTACGCCCCTGCTCCTCCACGCCCACCTTTTCCTCCACCCCTCCCTCCCTCCTCCCAACCACCTGTGCAAGTCTCACAGGATGCAGATCCCCAACCCCCCACTCTCACAAACACTAGCTACATCAACAGCTATACCCAAAACCACGCTACCAATGTGTTTGGGTAGTTTTACACTCCACAACTTCGTCAGTGATGGCTTTAATGAAAATATTATTCTGAATTTCTTGGAATTTGTGTTGTGACTTTAATTAATGACCGTTTGATTGATACACATTTCAAACTGTTCTTGAATAACTGACAGTAACTGTATGATCATAAGTATGAAATGTTTCTACAGTACATTCTTCCTTGCAGCTTGTATAACTGTAGGGGGAAATCAATGAAATAGCCGACACATGAAAACAAATAAAGAAAAGTTGCAGAAAGTTGATTTCTAGATAATCATTATTACATCCTGCCTTGTTTATCCTGACTCTGGAGAAAGGGCCTCAATTTGATTAATACAGTGTTCATCATCAGATACAGATGTTGGAGCTCTGTGTTTACATCCCCTCACATACACACAGGGAATGTTTTGTTTTTGGCGGGAAATTCTGATGTGCAAAGCAGTACAAATAAATCCATCTAGCAGGAATGGTGACCTTTGCCATAGCCAGTGTTACCTTAGAGTTCAGGGTACTGGCTGACTGGCCCTGTGCCTGGGTCTGGCAGACAGACAACAACAGCCCACCACAGGGTCGTCTCCTGCCACAGGGGTCACCCCTTCTTTCTTTCCTTCCTCCCTCCCTCTCTCTCTCTCTCCCGCCCTAAAACAATGACCTCACTCCTCTTACCAATCCACTGATTGTTTTAAATACCTTCCAATCTCGAGTGATTGACAGACTGCTGCTCCTTTTTCCCATTGACTAAGGAGAAACATGTGAAATGAGGGAAAACAAAATGACCTTGGCAGGAATCGTCGGGTTCTCTAGCGAGCCTGGAACTCGAGTTCATTCAGGCTTTCAACCAATATTGTTTTAAATGACCGAAAAAATGTCAAAACCTTTGTAATTTAATAAGGCTCAGAGAGAAAGAGAGAGAGAGAGGGAAAATTATCCACATTTTTGCAGAAGAATTGTTGTTGGCAGAAATGTGAGGAATGGGATGATGAAAAGGGTTGCCAAGGTGAAGGAAGTGAAGGAATACCTCAACACCTAATACCGTATCTCTGGTGAAATGAAGATGATGTAAATATTGACATCTGTGGATATTGATGATATTTTTTTTTCTTTTTTTTTTTTGCCGCTTTATTGCATGACTTAAATTCAATTTTACATATATAAATTGATATTTTTCACATTTACACTTTTAACATTTACTATAGAGTAATAACCAACATCAGAGCATTCATCTGTCTCTGTGTCAAATTTTCTGTGTTCCAATTTTTCCATTCAAAATGTCATGTTTTCCACCTCTGTGTTGATCATCGATGCAGACAGAGAGTGCATCCAGGTTATATTAAGACAGAGCATGATGTTGACATGCAGAAGCCCTGTGACTCATGTGTGCCGACCAAAGCCACAGTGACACTAATGCGACTCCCATGCGCTCCCTCGCAGGGTTGTGTAGGCACTGCAGAGATAGAGCTCAACTCTGCTTAAAGCTCACAAATGAGCTTTTTGGCACACCGTCATTGACAAGCTGTAGATTTCGCTGCACAACAATAAGACCTGTAATGCTGAAGACTAACAGAATAAAAGAGATTGTCACAGACATAAGAGTGAGGATATGACGTCAGACTAGAAAGGAAGACAACAGAAGAGCATTCTTGTGTCTGACATTGTGTCAGGCAGTGGGCTAACAGAATCAGACAGAGATAGAGGGTAAGCTTTACAAATAGAGTAAGTAGGCTGCCAGACTCATGCTTTCAAACTAGTTAAGAAAAAAGTAGGAGCAGTGTAAAACAAGTAGTGAATGAGGATGCATGAAGTAAGTTAGAGACAGGCCAATGAGTGACTAAGAGAATATGTCTAGATACTGTAAAAAGGGACTGTTGAGGCCCTTTGTTCCACTAGGAGCTGAAGGGATTAAGTCAAGTAAGGTTAAAGTACAGTAAGGATTAAATCAAGTAAGGATTAAGTACAGTAAGGATTAAGTCAAGTATGGATTATGTACAGTAAGGATTAAGTCAAGTAAGGATTAAGTACAGTAAGTGGGTGGGTTTGGTAACGGGAGGTTGACTGGGTTGGATATGTGAGTGGTCGGTCATTGGTCAGAGGGGCTCCGGTTCCTCTCCACATGTGATTCAGCAGCTGCAGAGGGAAAACGCTGACAGGCGGGGTGGGCATGGCTGTAACTGTAACTAGGAGATTACTTATACTATCTACTTAGTTCCCAATCAGGTAAACCCTGCCAGACAAAATCCAGTTTTCTTCACCTGGAATTTGCTGCAAAACAGGTCTAATTTGATAAGGTGTGTAACATGCATGTCATCACCACTATGAGAGCAGGGCCCCCAGAGAGTAGACACAACACCTGGAACCGAACTGGGTGCTTTGCTTTGCTCTAAATATGGAAAAGGCATCTTAGAAACTCTAAGGAACTTTTAGGAAATGAAATAAAATGCAGACAGGGGTTTGTTGACTAAATTACAACTACTCCCAAGACACACTGGGTAATTTGCTTTTTGGCCCTTCCTTAGCTGGTAGGGGTTCTGGTAAAGAATCAATGCCATCGGCTGCCTGCCTGCCTGGTGCATGTTGGCCTGTAAATGTGCTGCTGTTGAGACAGTCTGACATATAGGAACAGCTGAGGCTTCTGATGTGGTTCCTATGCCGCAATTTTCCCAGTCAACTACAGAAAAAAATGACTTTTATTACATACGTCTCCCAAGTCCTCTGATGCTTAAGAGAAGAGGACCACACACAGTGGCAGGGCTGATGAAAATATGACACTGGGTTATGAATGCTATCACTACACAGGTCTGAGGGTATGATTCACATCTACAAGTGGAACTATAAAAGTGGTTTTATTTAAATGGAACTGGACAGGAAATGCTACATTGAGGTATTGACTTCCCATTTAATAAGCACACTGGTATCCCATCACCAATAAATTGTAACAACAACAATTGTGAAGATAAAACAACTGAGTGTTGGAGCTGAAAGGAACTTTAAATAAGTAATTTGGCATGATATTAATTTGCCCTTAGATAAGAGCTGATCATTGAGTCTCTTAAGAGTGACACTTGAGGCTGAGAGCACTGAAATCACACTCCTTGGCATCGTCTTTTCTCACCACATAGAGAGAGCACTCCTGTGCTGGCGCATTTTGTGTGAGGGACTCACCGTGTCCAAACGGCAGCTGCACTGGGTTTACCACGCTCGCGTCTCATAGTCCTGCAGCGCTCTATACGCTTCACACAGGAAACCAGAGGATCCAACAGCATAAGGAGGACACATCCAAGCACACAGCCGAGCCAAGCACACAGCACCTCCAAGCACACAGCCGAGCCAAGCACACAGCACCTCCAAGCACACAGCACCTCCAAGCACACAGCACCTCCAAGCACACAGCACCTCCAAGCACACAGCACCTCCAAGCACACAGCCGAGCCAAGCACACAGCACCTCCAAGCACACAGCCGAGCCAAGCACACAGCCGAGCCAAGCACACAGCACCTCCAAGCACACAGCCGAGCCAAGCACACAGCACCTCCAAGCACACAGCACCTCCAAGCACACAGCCGAGCCAAGCACACAGCACCTCCAAGCACACAGCCGAGCCAAGCACACAGCACCTCCAAGCACACAGCCGAGCCAAGCACACAGCACCTCCAAGCACACAGCCGAGCCAAGCACACAGCACCTCCAAGCACACAGCCGAGCCAAGCACACAGCACCTCCAAGCACACAGCCGAGCCAAGCACACAGCACCTCCAAGCACACAGCCGAGCCAAGCACACAGCACCTCCAAGCACACAGCCGAGCCAAGCACACAGCACCTCCAAGCACACAGCCGAGCCAAGCACACAGCACCTCCAAGCACACAGCCGAGCCAAGCACACAGCACCTCCAAGCACACAGCCGAGCCAAGCACACAGCTGTAAAACAGAGAGATTACTGCAATGTGATCTGAAAGGCCTCTGTACTACAATGATTCACTTCAATGGATGTCTACTCGTTTACACAATTAGTGCTTCCTTCGGTGACATGGTACTGCCCAGATAGTCACTAACTCACACTTCCTATAGACCCCACACCTTCCCTGTTGTTTTAACTTCAACCCAATTCAGACGAGATGTGAGTAACTTAGTTTGTTGAAATCCGTTTTGAACAATTAAAAAGTAATGAATGACCACAGGATGGGTTCCCAATGAGCATTGAGTTAACTGTCTGCGTGGGCCAGCCTCCTCAAGGCCTGAGGCCACATGGTGGGGTCACTCTCAGTCACTCTCAGCCTGGCATACTACAGCAGATCACAGATAGTCTGATGACGCAGTCACGGGGTGATTTAGGAGTCTTGATAATCTCACGCAGGCAGTATAAAAACTCCAACCAAAACAGAGCAATCAGTATCGTGCCTGTAGCGTTTTGTGTGTGATAGCTTTTTGGCACTCTGTCTCTCTTCACACAGTGAAGTGAAGGGAACACAGTGAGAGGCAGGCAGGGCAGACGGAGGTGGGTCTGGCACGATAATGAAGTCTGATTTCACATGGTGAGTGATAATGGCAGTAGCATCACTGCTCTGGATAGTGGGAGAGGAGGAACAAAACACCCAGGAGAGAGAGAGAGAGAGAGAGAGAGAGAGAGAGAGAGAGAGAGAGAGAGAGAGAGAGAGAGAGAGAGAGAGAGAGAAAAAAGAGAGCGAGAGAGAGAGAGAGATAAAAGAGAGGAGGAATGAAACACCCAGGAGAGAGAGATAAAAGAGAGATAAAAGAGAGGGAGAGAAAATAAAGAGAGAGATAAAAGAGAGAGAGAAAAGAGAGAGCGAGAGAAGAGAGAGAGCGGTAAAAGAGAGAGAGAGAAAAGAGAGAGAGGGATAAAAGAGAGAGAGAGAAAAGAGAGAGGGATAAATGAGAGAGGGATAAAAGAGAGAGAGCAATAAAAGAGAGGAGGAACGAAATACCCAGGAGAGAGAGCGAGAGAGATAAAAGAGAGAGAGATAAAAGAGAGAAAGAAAAGAGAGAGAGAAAAGAGATAGCGATAAAAGAGAGAGAGAAAAGAGAGAAAGGGATAAAAGAGAGAGAAAATAGAGTGAGAGAGATATAGATAAAAGAGAGAGAGAAAAGAGAAAGAGAAAAGAGAGCGAGAGAAAAGAGAGAGAGAGAAAAGAGAGAGGGGAGAATGACTGAGAGTGGAGAGGGAGGGAAAAAAACAAAAGCCCTAGGTCTGAGTTGCAGGATCTTAGATTTCTCCCAGCAGCGCAGTCCCATCTATGGCTCCCACTGGCTGGGGCCCAGTCAAACATGCCTTTGTGCTGACGTGGGAGAACTATGGGAACATGTTTTTTTCTACTCAAGGCTGTGATTAGAGATGTTGAGTTTTCGCTGGTAAGGGTAACTCAAATGCCTGGAGGGATGCAAACGATCCCTTAATGATGCCAAAAACAAAGGTGCATGTGTGAAGACTTTCTTATGACAGATTAATTATATTGCCTTTTGATTATTACCTCATAAAAACGACCTATTTATTTTCCAACATACAGTTCCTTTCCTTCAGGTGTACATGAATCTACATAATATATATATGCCGTAATACATCAAAACATTGTTTTTTTGATGTATTGATTATTCGACAATAGTCATGAAAAGTAGTGCTATTCTTAATCATAACCCCCTGACAAAAGTGCGATTTCATGAATCATTGGTCGTGCCCGAATACCCATACTAGCATACTACATAGTTAAACTGCATAGTGATTTCGTCGTTTGATCTAGCATAATTCTCTCGTATTTTCCGACTCCGTGTCTGATAACAGCTGATAATCAGATACATTGACCCGCTGTACCAAAATGAACGATTTGCGTGAGTCAACACAATGGCGCATTAGCTGGCGCATTCGGAGTACTATTTTCATAGTGTTACATAACACTTTATTTTTTCGCATACTATTTAGTATGCTAGTATGGGTATTCGGATACAGTCAGTAAATTTGGAGGGCTCTCTTAGCTTAACTCAGAGAACCATAACATGTTTCCTTAGTTTGTTTTAATTACATTTAATAACCCCAATTGCATCTGTAAGTCACTCTGGATAAGAGTGACTTACAGCGTCTGCTAAATGACTAAAATGTGAAATGTAAATAATATTGGCATAAAGTATCTCCTAAAAATACAATAATGCAATGGATTCAAAACCAAAACAACCTTATACAGAAATGAAATGTTCCAACCAAATCAAATGTATCTTCGGCTGTATCGAAATTGGTTATATTATAGATGTTGTAGGTTTTTGGTGTGATATTGCATCATATGCTACTGTATCCAGGCAAGAGATTCACTGTCAACATTGCCTCGAATTATAGATTCAGATTAATCGGGAAAGTGAAGCATACAGTACACTGACTAAACAAGTGAAAGCATGCACATGTAGCCTAGGTCTACCGAAGATAAAGGCAGGAGCCTATAGAACAATGGCGTCATATCTGCAGCAGATGATTACGCACATGCTATAAATTGCTATATTGATTGATACAATGCGCATCAATGACACCTATGTGAAAGAGGAATAGTTTAAACGTTTTATTTTTCTATTGTTGTTTCTTGGTTCAAGAATAGGATACATTAAATTAGATACACCTATATGCTGTAATAGTGTTATAATGAAGCGTTGAGACATTTCATGGAAAATTTGTTTTTAGAATGCCATACGTGAGTCCAAATCATGAATCATCACTTCAAAATATCTTCGATGCGCACACTCATAGCACACTCAGCCACCGTTGTGATACCATGGCATCAGCAGTTCTAGATCACTAGAACCTAGACAAAGGAATGTCTAGGTGCGCATTGTCATTCCAGTATCCTAGGCACTATATACAAACTGCTGTATCACTGCATTAAAATGTCAGCATCATTCGATGATTTCGTTTTTCTTAAGGCTATTGTATTGTGTCATACTTTTAAGTTTGGAAATAGCCAAAGCATGGCGCATTGCATTCCCAGATAGGCTTTCGCGGCGTGGAGAGAACACGCTCCGATGACACATTCTTAGTACATTACAGCATCGCGCAGCAAACGTGGTCGCAGTCTATGCAGAGCAGGTGTGTAGCCTATAGTAGCCTAACGCACGAATGATAGCCGCTTTCGGTCGGTGATTTCAAAATGAGGACAAAGCCGCCAAGTCACTGCACCAATACGCCTATCACCACCCGTCAATAAAACTTAAACAAAAACACTGAATATGAATAATGAAATTATGGGAAATAGGCGAAATACTTATAATGCCAATAATTCCTTCCACATTGTTGCCAATGCAAAGTGAACAAAGACAAAGCACGGGGACTTCTGTGCGTAAAGGCGCAGCCTTTGTTTACAGCAGGTAGGCTATCGTTTCTCCAGCCACATTGCTGTAGGATATGGACTATTGTAGACACGTGTAACCTCAATTTAACTTGAGTTATGTCGGACTATGTAAATATGGAGAGGGGGATCACATTCCCCCGGTTTCATGGGAATATGTGCTCTGGTTCTTTAAATGGCACAATCGAGCCAATTGACTTGGTTGCTTAACCAAATAAGGTTCGCAGTCCTTACACAGCAAAGGTTTATTGTGGATTAATTGGGGATTGTGTAGTGTAATGGCTAATCGTTTTTACATGGGTGCAGTTCAGTCAATTGCACAATCGAACAAATTGCTTTCATTACTCAAAAGCAGCATGTGAGAGAATATTTTTCAAGTTTGAGAGGAGTAAAAACGAATTTTTAAGAACAATCTGCTTCGTCGCAGGAGCACATGGGGTAGCTTAATATATTATATAATTAGTAGATAGCATAGTAATATCTTACTATGTCAACTAATCATAATCATTAGGCTATTATAATCCTAATTATAATTATAGTAATATTTAATGTGTAGGTTATGCTCATTTCAAGTTTAATTACATTGAAAAATGTGAATCTAGTCCGAATTCAATCATGATGAAAGCCAAAGCCATGGAGTGAATTAAGGGGGGAACTCGGACAGGCGGTCTTTGTCTTTGCCATGACCCCTTAATAGGTCAAGGCCTTTGCAAGTGACAGCTTCTTTTCTCTCAGAGAAAACAAGAGCCATGCCTGACACCGACACTCACACCGACGCGCCTCCTCTTCCTCTGGGATAGCAATGCATTTTGCAGTTACAAAACATTAAAATCGGAGGGAGTGCACACTATACTGACTCAGATCATAACAGGATGTGGTAGCCTTACGTTTCACTCTTAAACAGGGAGTATTCACACTCCAAACAAATAGCTACAACCAGACGAAACATCTGAGGCACACCGCCAAGCATTAGAGATTAACGCATGTATTAATTGGGAGACATTTTCATGGCTCCGAACTCCAAGCATTAACAGCCGACTCACCGTACAAGTTAAGAACTCCATTCGCCGTTATAAACATATTATAGTCTACTCGAGCACTGCACAGGAATTAAATAATTCAGCCATTCGATAACACATTCCAGTAAATTTGTTGACATATGCATGCAGCTCACCTTTTAACTTTCGCTTTTTTTCTTGTAATCCAGCCCTTTTGTCCGTTTAACAATTTTTTTTTTCACATGATGACTTCCTTGCAGTTTCCTAAAGCCCCCGGCTGCAGGGAGAAAACATTTGCTTGACACTACGCGTTTATTTATTTTTATAAAAATTACGTTTTGTAGTTATAAAAATGGTTATTGTTCTTCTTCAGCAAATGTCAGTGTGTGTGACGATCTTGCGCAGCGTGCTGCTCAGTCTCCGCTGTTTGTTACACTCGAATGGACCGCCTACTCTCAATTGCTACATTGTTGACATTCGGCCACTGACGTCATTCTATCCCTCATTCACAACATTACGCCGTGCAGATTGCGTTGGTGCCCCGGGCAGTAGCCACATACTCAAAAAAATGTGCTCAGTTGAGGTTTGTGAATAGCTATGGTGAGTACGCACAGCGCAACCCTCCATCTATTTGTTCAGCAGCCCCTGTCTGTACGAGCAGTTGGCAGTTGTACATTGGACTAATGAAACAAATATACCAGGCATTTAACGAACATGCACAAAGCTGCAATGATGGGCATATAGTTACTGTCCCAAATAAATATATATATACGTTTTTACTGGTATCCACATAGTCAAAAACACTGAAATAGGCCTACATGGATATTTCAATACATACAAAATAAAACATTCAAGTTGAAATCATAAGTGAAATTCAGCACAATATCTACATTTAGGAGACTAACTTTTGTTGATTAGTTTGCATAGGTAGGGTATAAGCGACTTTTTATAGCCCATCTCTCAGTCTTGGCCTGTGGAATAAATATATATTGTTTAACAAAGGATGATATTAAAACCAAACAACCCTCCCCCCCTTTGAACCTTTGAATTGAATACAATACTTAGAATTATACCTTTTAACGAATAAAGAATAGGCTAGATGCATTAGACAATTTTTATAGGATACATAATGTAGTGCCTATAGAAAGTCTATGGCCCCTTGACATTTTCTTGGGGTCATTGAGTTGCACAAAAGTGAAAAGAAAATTCGACATATTTTTACTAATGAATACAAAATAAATACCTAAAATATTGTCTTTGCATAACTATTCACCCCCTTTGTTTAGGCAAGCATAAATTAGTTCAGAAGTAAAATTTGACTTAACAAATCACATAATAAGTTATATGGACTCACTCTGTGTGAAATAATAATTGACATGATTTTTTAATGACTACTTCTTCCTCTGTCCCCCATACATACAACATCTGTAAGGTCCCTCAGTCAAGTATTGCATTTCAAGCACAGATTCAACTACAAAGACCAGGGAGCCATTTGAAAGCATCATAAAGAAAGGCAGTGATTGTAGATGGGTAACAATAAATCAGACATTGAATATATCTTTCAGCTTGGTCAAGTTAATAATTATGCTGTGAATGACTAATTAAACCAGCCAGACACATCAAAGATGCAGTCATCCCTCTAAATTGAGCTGCAGGACAGGAAGGAAACCTAGGGATGTGTAGGGATATCACCATGAGGCTATCAGTGATTTTAAAACAGATAAGGAGGTCAATGGCTGTGAATGGAGAAAACTGAGAATGGATCATTGTAGTGACTACAACAATGACCTAAATGACAGAGTGACAAGAAGAATAAAAATATACAGAATAAAAAATATTCTTGGCAAAGGAATACACTTTTTGGCCTAAATGCAAAGCCTTACATTTGGCACAAATCCAATACAACACATCACTGAGTAACTGCCTACTTATTTTCAAGCATTGTGGTGGCTGCATCATGGTATTGGTATGCTTGACATCGTTAAAGACGAGCGTTATGATGAAAAGAAACGGGATGGCACTAAGCACAAGCAAAATCCTTGAGGAAAACCTGCTTCAGTCTGCTTTACACCAGCCACTGGGGGATGAATTCACCGTTCAACAGGACAATAACATACAACAAAGCCAAATCTACACTGGAGTTGATTACCAAGAAGACAGTGAATGTTCCTGAGTGGGCAAGTTAAAGTTTTGACTTCAATCTGCTTAAAAATCTATTGCAAGACTTGACAATTGCTGTCTGGCCATGATCCCCAACAACTTGTCAAAGCTTAAAGAATTTTTAAAAGAATAATGGGCAAATATTGCACAATACAGGTGTGCAAAGCTCGTATGAGACTTACCCAAGAAGACTCACAGCTGTAATCACTGGGGTACTCTTCTAATCAAAGTATGTTAGTGTTTTATTTTTCATTAATCATAGATTTTTAAAAACAAATTTGCTTTCACTTTGACATATTTTCTTTAGATTGTTATAAAAAAATTACAATTAAATCCATCTAATACAGAAATACAGTCAGTATGATTCATTTGCATCATATAATGCTGCGTTTTGCATCATACCCGCTGTAATTCTTCGGTATTTTGAAAGTTATATATCTTGAAAACTTGATTGCTGACATGCAAAACATTTTTGGGACTATACCAACAATGGACTAATGAAACAAATACATAAATATAGTTTTTCGGTTGAGTTTTCCTTTAAGACTGCAGAACTGGCAGTGTACAAGCTGAACGTTTAACCGCAGAAACAATATATTTTGTCTTTAAAAAAAAAATTGTACTTGACACATACCAAAAGCACAAACATGCATTTAAATGACTACAAAAATGACTACAAACATGATACATTATCGGTCATGAAGTGACTCAATGTCTTTCATGTGGCAAATAAACAAACTTGACGAGAGCGTTGCAACCAACATACGACAGGCAGAACTTAATGTGTACTGGGTCGCTCCACGAAATGAATAGCTTTTGCATCTCTTTAATATGTTAAGTAGAAATAATGCACCAATATTGAATTTTAAAAGCCTGTTATATGAAATGAACACCCCTTTAATATAGATCTCATGGAGCATTCAATAAATCTGATATTCAATATTAATAAAGACTTGCTAAAGTGCCAAATTCAGCATTCATGCACCCTCTGGACTTCTAGGAAGATGTTAACCCACTAACCCTGAAAAATACTGAAAGTTTTCATCATCATTGTAAATCCATAGTTATTTCACTGCTTTGACAAAGTAATTTCTGAAGATTATTATTTATTTAATGTGATTAGGGATTCATTTATGTCTGTCCCTCATTTTAAGGTCAACCCTGTCACATGAACTCTCCTTTTAATATGGTGTAACTATTATTTTTAAATATTTATTTCAAAAGAACCATTGAACATCTAACAGTCAAATCACAGTGTAAAAACAGGTGAGCTGGTTCTACTTTGTTTGGCAATTTTCTGATGTTTTGCGGAGAAAAACTGAGTGGATCGAGTGTAACACGTCAACCCCGTTACCCATAGATAGACAGGCAATAAATCTTGAACATTTTTTTTTTTGTGTGAATCTTGCATTCAATTGCCCCTCGCTGTTGCACACCACAAGCTTCCATTCCCCCTGTCACAAGGGGATTCATGGCTGATTTAACTAGTAATTACCAGTTGGAGGGCCATTCAAGTGGATTTTTCCCAGATGTGGTAAATTCCCACTTCCCACTTGGTTACAAACGCACCATAACACTGCTAACCAATACCATACACTGTAGAGCCATATAATATATCTCATTGGAAGCCCAATATTGTGGAGTATTGACATATTGTGAAGTGTATATGACATTGTGGAGCATTGTACTATGTATTTGTTAAAATCGTTAAAAATGAAAAATAATAATAAGTAAAAACAGCCTAGTGCCTGATCCGAGTTGCAAAGAAAAGCCATATCTCAGACTGGCCAATAAAAATAAAATATTAAGATGGGCAAAAGAGCACAGACACTGGACAGAGGAATTCTGCCTAGAAGGCCAGCATCCCGGAGTCGCCTCGTCACTGTTGACGTTGAGTCTGGTGTTTTGCGGGTACTATTTAATGAAGCTGCCAGTTGAGGACTTGTGAGGCATCTGTTTCTCAAACTAGACACTCTAATGTACTTGTCCTCTTGCTCAGTTGTGCACCGGGGCCTCCCACTCCTCTTTCTATTCTGGTTAGAGCCAGTTTACGCTGTTCTGTGAAGGGAGTAGTACACAGCGCTGTATGAGATCTTCAGTTTCTTGGCAATTTCTCGCATGGAATAGCCTTCATTTCCCAGAACAAGAATAGATTGACAAGTTTCAGAAGAAAGTTATTTGTTTCTGGCCATTTTGAGCCTGTAATCGAACCCACAAATGCTGATGCTCCAGATACTCAACTAGTCTAAAGAAGGCCAGTTTTATTGCTTCTTTAATCAGTACAACAGTTTTCAGCTGTGCTAACATAATTGCAAAAGGGTTTTCTAATGATCAATTAGCCTTTTAAAATGATAAACTTGGATTAGCTAACACAACGTGCCATTTGAACACAGGAGTGATGGTTGCTGATAATGGGCCTCTTTACGCCTATGTTGATAGTCATTTCTGCCATTTCCAGCTACAATAGTCATTTACAACATTAACAATGTCTACACTGTATTTCTGATCAATTTGATGTTATTTTAATGCACAAAAAATTGGCTTTTCTTTAAAAAACAAGGACTTTTCTAAGTGACCCCAAACTTTTGAACGGTAGTGTATATACAGTTGAAGTCAGAAGTTTACATACACCTTAGCCAAATACATTTAAACTCAGTTTTTCACAATTCCTGATATTTAATCCTAGTAAAAATTCCCTGTCTTAGGTCAGTCAGGATCACCACTTTATTTTAAGAATGTGAAATGTCAGAATAATAGTAGAGAGAATGATTTATTTCAGCTTTTATTTCATTCATCACATTCCCAGTGGGTCAGAAGTTTACATACACTCAATTAGTATTTGGTAGCATTGCCTTTAAATATATATATATATTTTTACCTTTATTTAACTAGGCAAGTCAGTTTTTCAATGACAGCCTAGGAACAGTGGGTTAATAACTTCCTTGTTCATGGGCAGAACGACAGATTTTTGCCTTGTCAGCTCGGGGATTCGATCCAGCAACCTTTCGGTTACTTGTCCAACGCTCTAACCACTTGGCTACCCTGCCACCCTGTTTAACTTGGGTCAAATGGTTCAGGTAGCCTTCCACAACCTTCCCACAATAAGTTGGGTGAATTTTGGCCCATTCCTCTTGACAGAACTGGAGTAACTGAGTCAGGTTTGTTGGCCTCCTTGCTCGCACACACTTTTTCAGTTCTGCCCACAAATTTTCTATAGGATTGAGATCAGGGCTTTGTGATGGCCACTCCAATACCTTGACTATGTTGTCCTGAAGCCATTTTGCCACAACTTTGGAAGTATGCTTGGGGTCATTGTCCATTTGGAAGACCCATTTGCGACCAAGCTTTAACTTCCTGTCTGATGTCTTGAGATGTTGCTTCAATATATACACATAGATTTCCTCCCTCATGATGCCATCTATTTTGTGAAGTGCACCAGTCCCTCCTGCAGCAAAGCACCCCCACAACATGATGCTGCCACCCCCGTGCTTCACAGTTGGGATGGTGTTCTTTGGCTTGCAAGCCTCCCCCTTTCTCCTCCAAACATAACGATGGTCATTATGGCCAAACAGTTCTATTTTTGTTTCATCAGACCAGAGGACATTTCTCCAAAAAGTACGATATTTGTCCCCATGTGCAGTTGCAAACCGTAGTCTGTTTTTTTTTATGGCGGTTTTGGAGCAGTGGCTTCTTCCTTGCTGAGCGGCCTTCCAGGTTATGTCGATATAAGACACGTTTTACTGTGGATAGAGATACTTTTGTACCTGTTTCCTCCAGCATCTTCACAAGGTCCTTTGCTGTTGTTCTGGGATTGATTTGCACTTTTCGCACCAAAGTACGTTCATCTCTAGGAGACAGAACGCGTCTCGATCCTGAGCGGTATGACGGCTGCGTGGTCCCATGGTGTTTATACTTGCGTACTATTGTTTCTACAGATGAATGTGGTACCTTCCGTCGTTTGGACATTTCTCCCAAGGATGAACCAGATTTGTGGAGGTCTACAATTTTTTTTCTGAGGTCTTTGGTGATTTCTTTTGATTTTCCCATGATGTCCAGCAAAGAGGCACTGAGTTTGAAGGTAGGCCTTGAAATACATCCACAGCTACACCTCCAATTGGCTCAAATGATGTCAATTAGCCTATCAGAAGCTTCTAAAGCCATGACATCATTTTCTGGAATTTTCCAAGCTGTTTAAAGGCACAGTCAACTTAGTGTATGTAAACTTCTGACCCACTGGAATTGTGATACAGTGAATTATAAGTGAAATAATGTCTGTAAAAAATTGTTGGAAAAATTACTTGTGTCATGTACAAAGTAGATGTCCTAACCGACTTGCCAAAACTATAGTTTGTTAACAAGAAATTTGTGGAGTGGTTGAAAAACGAGTTTTAATGACTCCAACCTAAGTGTATGTAAACTTCTGACTTCAACTATACATATATATACATATATATATATACACATATATATATACATACAAATACATATATATAATAAATACCTTATTTACATAAGTATTCAGACCCTTTGCTATGAGACTCCAAATTGAGCTCAGGTGCATCCTGTTTCCATTGATCATCCTTGAGATGTTTCTACAACTTGATTGGAGTCCACCGGTAAATTCAATTGATTGGACAAGATTTGGAAAGGCACACACCTGTCTATTGTCAGTAGAGCTCCGATACACAAATCTGGGGAAGGGTACCAAAACATTTCTGTAGCTTTTGAGGTCCCCAAGAACACAGTGGCCTCCATCGTTCTTAAATGGAAGAAGTTTGGAACCACCAAGACTGTTCCTAGAGCTGGCTGCCCAGCCAAACTGAGCAATCGGGAGAGAAGGGCCTTGGTCAGGGAGGAGGTTAGGGATGTGACCAAGAACCCGGTGGTCACTCTGACAGAGCCCTAGAGTTCCTCTGTGGAGATGGGAGAACATTCCAGAAGGACAACCATCTCTGCAGCACTCAATCAGGCCTTTATAGTAGAGTGGCCAGACGGACAGACAGCTGCTGACAGCCCGCTTGGAGTTTGCCAAAAGGCACCTAAAGACTCTCAGACCATGAGAAACAAGATTATCTGGTCTGATTAAACTTATTTAAAATGTATGTAGTTCTGTCCTTGTGATTTCTATTAATATTCTATATTATGTTATGTTTCATGTGGACCACAGGAAGAGTAGCAACTGCTTTAACAGTAGCTAATGGGGATCCTAATAAACTACTAAATACTAATACTATAAATAATCATGCCACCACAGACAGCTTTCCTTTCTCATCCCAATATATTCAGTTCACTCACTCAACATTTTACAGAGTGGCATTCAGAGTTCTGTAACACCCCATGCTGCGGCTGAAGGGCGTCTTACTGGCGGTAGGGACACGACAACACTGTCACCAACAGGCATTTGTTTATGCAACAGCAGAGAAATACGGGAACAAGGTATTATCATGAGTGACATAAGACTTTTAAATCTGAAAACACATGAAAATGGAAAAGTGTTATTTGAAATGTATTGCACTGGGACTTGAAACCTGAAATGTGGGGCCTATAGTGTATACCAGGGTTTCCCAAACTTGGTCCTGAGGCTGGGGAGAGAGGGGGGCAGGACCGAGTTTGGGATAACTTGGTGTATACAGGTCCATATTTCTATTCCACAACTCTACTGAATCTTATGTCACTATGCATCTAGACGCTTATATGAGCATTCAACACTGTGTGGTAGGCCTACCCAAGAAGGTCATTCCTGCGAACAATACATGCATGATGATTTTCATAGATGTTCTGGGCCTGTGGGTTATTTCTCAATACTTCCAGCTGCACAGAATCACAAACAATAAAACACATTCCCTGCAAGTGATATCTCCCTGATAAAATAAAAGTAACAAACGTTTTTTATCTGGAAACGACTGGATTGCATATAGTTAGTTATTGGATAGTTCAGCAATCAGCACAGTTCCACGGATAGACTATTGATTACAAGTAGACAGGATCATAGCAGCCTCTTGCCAGACTTGCAATGGCATGTTAGCCTACTGTATATAGAGAGCAATTATTTTGACTAGTTTAGACTAAGTACTACACTTCATGTACACTATGGTAGACTCAGGGGATGGCGTTTTCTTGAGCAATTGACAGATTCATACATGTTTTATTTATTTAATTTAACCTTTATTTAACTAGCAAGTCAGTTAAGAACCAATTCTTATTTACAATGATGGCCTACCCTGGCCAAACCCTAACCCAGACGACGCAGAGCCAATTGTGCTCCCAATCACAGCCGGTTGTGATACAGCCTGGAATCGAACCAGGGTCTGTAGTGACGCCTCTAGCGCTGAGATGCAGTGCCTTAGACCGCTGCACCATCTGGAAGATACGTATTTGCAGATGTTCTCTGTATGACCCCTTTACTGTTACTGTGTCTTTTAAATATGAAGCAACATGCTTACTTAATCAATCCTCTTCGTTCCTGGACGAACGCTGTCAGTCTTTTCTGCCTCCGGACATGACAAGTGGGTGTTTTTGAGTTCCGCAGTGAGACATCTGCACCAGGTCATGGTTGGTCATCCTCCTCTTAGCTGCCTTGCGGATAAAGCAACATGCATTGTTTACATTTTAGAGTGAATGTGTAACCAACACAAAAGTTCAAACTTACATTTGAGATGAGCCATGGATAACACAGAACTACCCTTTTAATGTCAAAGGGCAACAATGAACTAAACATTGTTAGAGAAAAAAAAGAGAGGACAAGTGTGAAGTGAGACATTTAGTGAGGAGAAAAGCAAGGAGGTCCGGGATTTTTGGGAGGCCAGAGAAACACCGCTTAACAATCCCAAACTTATCCAGCAGATTAGTGAAGAAATTCATATTTATATTCATCCTCAAAAACCTTCAGGACTTCTGAAGCTTTTAATACCCATCCAAATGGTTCAGCACCAAAGCTCGCCTGGTGGCCTCTGGAGGGAGGGTGTCCCATATCTTAGTACTGAGAGACAGATATGGTTCATTCTTTTGTCTCAGCAGACAGTGCTCCTGAAGTCAACATCTTGCATATGCTGAGAATGCTTAAAGTGCACGAGGAGAATGCACACACACACACACACACACACACACACACACACACACACACACACACACACACACACACACACACACACACACACACACACACACACACACACACACACACACACACACACACACACACACACACACAGCAGTCAACGACCTCTCCCTAGGGCCTTTTCCTAGAGGGCTAACTGAGGTTGGTTGGCGGAAGGAGGTGGGTGGGTTTGGAAGAAGAGGAGGGGGTGAGATGGGGGGTAAGGAGTCTACATGGGGATGGCGATGCCTTTGATTTCCGCCTACACTGCAGACCAACACTGGTTTTATGTCAGGAAGTCTGATTAGCGCTAATACAAACAACATGTTCAGTGTCTGACATTCAGTCAAGACATTGGAGGTACAGCACAGTGCATTGGGGCACTACAGAAAGGAAGGTCTGACTCAACTCACCAACAGAGCAGAGGGAAATCTGTGTGGACAAGGCAGTTGCACAGATTGCTCAATAGGGAGGAACATTCTTTTGTGTTGAGTTGCATAAAGAATAAGCAGAGAGAGGGCATTCCATTATAAGGAAACAATCTCCACAAACTACAGCTAGTTAAGTACATCCAGATACTATGCTGCTATGTCTGGAAAAATACTCTTCTGGGATTTCAAATAATGTTTACAAACTATTTTATATGTATATACTGTATTCTAGTCATGACTCATCCTATATAACTACTGAGATACACAGCATTCAATTCACATACTGTCCATACACACCATTCACATACATATATATTTATATTCTGGACTCTGGTCCGAAAGCTAATTTCCTGCTATTCTATCCATTTTTGCTATGGGGTTTATACTGTGCATTTATATGCTGGAGTCTTGACACCGCTAATTTATCTACTGCTGTACATATCATTCTCAGTATATCTAGTGTAAATTCATCCAGGGTATAAACTGTACGTATAGATTGCATTTGGATTACTGTTACAGTGCTATTTGGGTTGTTCATTTGGATTACTGTTATAGTGCTATTTGGGTTGTTCATTGGATTCGTTCCAACATTTCTTAATTTCTTGTGCATTTTTATCAGGGGGTTATTATTTGTGTACTTGTTTGACATTATACTGCATTGTTAGGAGCTAGTAGCATAAGCATTTCGCTGCACCTGCTATAACATCTGCTAATCTGTGTACGCGACCAATAAACTTTGATTTGATTTAGATTAACAGAGATACCTCATAGCAATCCAGACAGACCACACAGGAGTTTTCTATCTACACTGAGGGAGCTTCACCTAGAAATGCCGTCTTGACAATTCACTTCTTGGAAAGAGTAGAACATACACAGATCTAATGGCTTTTGATGTTTATTAATTAAAACGTTTTATACTTAGTGTATACTTCATTTATACACTGTATATTTAAGGTATATACACCAACACATTGCACTGCAAGTATAGCCGGCATATGTATAATCTTGCATTTGCCGAAATTAGTGACACATAGCAATAGTGTTGGGAGTAAAAACAAAAGCCCTGCACAAACTGAGAGAGAGACAAGTCGGTCAAAGAGTCACAGCACGGAGGGATGACTCATTTAAAAGTGATTCATTTGGTTTTGCGGTATGAGCGATAGGACACAGAGCCGGAAAACATCCATGAATTTGCTAGCTAAGGAGTTCGGCAAGCCCAGGCAGAGGCACAAAGACGTAAATGCAGCCTTGTTGTCAGCCAGCAGTCAGCATGAGACACAAAGCCAAATACCTTGATTACGTCAATTACTGTGGCTCTGACAGCACCCCAGGGACCGTTCTAACCGCCATTCATAACAAAGCCTGCCACAGAACAACTTCCCTGGCTCAGGTTAACTTCAGGACAGGTAACACACACACACACACACACACACACACACACACACACACACACACACACACACACACACACACACACACACACACACACACACACACACACACACACACACACACACACACACACACACTATAGAGTACACACACAATAACAAACACACACACACACACACACACACACACACACACAATAACAAACACACACACAGACAATAACAAACAGACAAAAACGCACACACCTCCCAAAACTATTACAGCTACACTTCTTGAGTATATTTTTCCCAGAACACTACTGTTTGACTAGAAGACTTGTGATGACTTCAGGTCAATCCTTGCCTCATGCCTCCTACAATACTTGTCTGGCAGTTTAACTAGTTTGCATTTTTCCCCTTTACCTTTGAGATTGAAAGATAAAAGCCAGAATATGCACAGCTGACAGGTTGTTATTTTATGTTCGTCAAGTGTGGACAAGTGTGTGTATGTGCGTGGGCGGTGAGGCTGGGGTTGCAGGGTGCAAAACAATGCCAAACCAATGCCTTGACACATAAGCATAACCCTCAATCACCCACATGGTGTAGAAAAACCCAAACAGTCAAACAATAACAGAGCTTTGTTTACTGCCAGTTTGAGCCACTGATGTGTGAGTTCTGGCCAGTGAGGGGAGGAGGAGCAGAGACAAGAATTTCTGAGTGGCTGCCAGTTCCGCCCAGGAAAAAGTATCTGACCAGGATAAGCTGGAAAAGGAATAGCCATAACAGTGCCACAATTCTTGTGTTGATGATGAGTTTATAGCCAGTTGCTTTTGAAGAACTCACTGTGTGACTGGATATTGCAGTAAAGAGCTGATCTCTCTGTTTAGTCTAGACTCAGCTGGCTTTCATGGGCTGTTTACATGGGAAGTGGACCTCTGTGCTCTAAGCTGCTTGCCGTGTGGCTAAACAGGTGAAATCCTTTAAGATGGGCCACCGGAGTGTGAGAGACAGTCTCCTGATCCGTTGATGGACAGGTGGAGTAAACAGAGTGCGATATATGAGTAATCACATTTTGAGCTTTTTTCTCTCTCTCTCTCTCTCTCTCTCTCTCTCTCTCTCTCTCTCTCTCTCTCTCTCTCTCTCTCTCTCTCTCTCTCTCTCTCTCTCTCTCTCTCTCTCTCTCTCTCTCTCTCTCTCTCTCTCTCTCTCTCTCTCTCTCTCTCTCTCTCTCTCTCTCTCTCTCTCTCTCTCTCTCTCTCTCTCTCTCTCTCTCTCTCTCTCTCTCTCTCTCTCTCTCTCTCTCTCTCTCTCTCTCTCTCTCTCTCTCTCTCTCTCTCTCTCTCTCTCTCTCTCTCTCTGCTCCTCTAAAAGCCCCCGTCATCACCACAGGCATACTTCAGCAATTACCTTTCACCCACACACTGTCAGTCACGAGCATGAAATAACAGCCTGTTTCACTGTCCCATTCACAACACAGCCAGTGCTTCAACACCCCCCTTCTCTGTCACATAGAAACACTCTTGTAAAATGTACACATACACTGTACATATTTTGAATCTGATTGCCATTTTATTGCCGTTGGCTTTGTGGAGGGAAATGTGCAGACTGAAAGGTGCAAGGGAATGGTTGATTGTTATCTAGCTGTATTCTAGAGCCAGTCCTCTCTCCTGTCCTCTCCACTGCCCAGACCCATCTGGGGAGAAGATGTGGTATGCAGCTCTCATGATTAAAGATAAACACGTCCCATTACATTACATCTAATATACAGTACACAGTACAGTGCAGGAGACAGTGAGTCATCTCAATGGGGTCAGCATCTGTGATATGGGAACATATCAATAGAAAATATGACATGTCAACAGACATTTCCCTGGTATTAGTTGTTTTATCACAACCCGTTACATCTGGTCTGTCATACATACACATTGGAGACCTCTTGTTCATATGGCTCCTCCTCTGTCTTGGTGGGAGGTTGTCACTGTCACCCTCAACAGGACTAGAAATGACATCATGTATCCTCTCATTACAACTGTCAATTCCAGGACAAAATTATACAATAGGACGGCTTAGCTTAATTGACATTACATCAATTGTTTTCTGTTGAGAATTTCAGCCAGTCTATCTTTAGACGGATGCTAATGAGGATCATTTTGAACGTCTAGGGAGACAGGTAGCACTTGCAATTGTTTACTACCCAATATTTTTGATATTTTTCTTTAAATCGGTAATCAATTTTCTGTTTCGGTTGCTAATTGTTTCTGATCCAGTAAATCACTTTAGAAAATTACCGATTGTTTATTTTTACGGTAATACAATAGGACAATGTCGGTCAAAGCTAATGACTTACTACTGTACAAATATACGATAGAGCCTTACATGCAATAATATGCCTGGTAAGATGTACAGAAAGTAAACTGACAACACAGAGCTGGAACAGGAGTCATTTTGTGTGTGATGTATTTGACTCTGCAGACGAGAACTTAAACAGATCATCTAGAGCCTCTTTGAAGGCCAACCAGGGATTCATACAGATTAACGGAACAGGTATCTGGCACACAGAGAAATTTATAGACCAACATACCGGTAAAAAATTACGACCCACACTCTTTCCATTATTAAAAACTGCAACATCTCGCCGACCGTTTCTAGCCTACTTATGTCACACTGTTTCCATGGCACCACGAGATATATTTAAATCTAATGCACATTTCAAGTGAAATGTCCCTTATCAGAGAGAAGATTATCATTCTTTTTGGCTCTAACCATGTAATGCAGTATGCCATATCTTCCTTCAACACATGCACAATAGTTCTTACAAATGTAACTAATCCCCTATCAAGAATGTAAATATTGGATTCACGCATGCAACCAGAATCAATGTGTGTACCCAAACACACCTTCACAGTTGTTAACACAGAAAGACACATGATGCATCTAGGAAATAGAGATTACACTGCGTATTAAGACTTGGCGAGCATCCCAAATGACACCCTAGAGTGAAGTGCAATATTAAGTAGTGCGCTAGGAAGGGAATAGAATGTGCATTTGGAATGTACAGATGGGATTCTTGTTTCCTTGGCCACACAGACCTTCACCCAGAGTTAGAATAATAGAATGGACATGAACCTTCTTATGATGGGATAAAGGTCAGCCTTTTTGGTAAGCGAGTTGGTCAACCATGGTTTACCAGTGCTGTGATAAGATCATTTAAAACACCATTCTAATATCCGACAGCTCTTTGCAACAATGGGACCAGGGACCAGCTAAGCTTGTTAGCAATGGCGCTGGTCCGATTTGTGACGACGTTGTCTTACCTGTATTCTTTCGACCTAGTCTGCAGAGACAGGAAGAGAAGTGAATGTCCCTGTGAGAACAAAGCAGCGCAGGATAGGCCTGCTAACAATATGCTCAGTTCCTTATTTCCATCAGCGCTCAACAAGGGCATGCAGGCCAGCCAGAGCACAACACAATACCTGGCTGCAGAAGGAAGATGACATCATTTCTCCTCAATGAAATGATTCATTGTCTTCTCTTTAGCAGTCAACTTCAAACACACGATAAACTTTTTTGTGAGGGTTAAAACAAAGCCTTTGTAAGCAGTTAAGGGATCATTTTAACATGAAATATAAACCCTGTCTTATGTAAGTTTCATCCTAGAAAAGAGAACTCATATCATTGGTTTTTGCTGACTTCAATATCAAAGGCAAATCTGACCAGCTTTGTTAGAGACTTGTATAACTTTTGCCCAATATAAAAAGATGATCATTCATACAAATACATTAGGTTACCCTGGGTATTGTATCATTACACACAACGTAAAGGGGCAGGTTCGATCCCCTCAATTGTTATACCGCAGTGGCAATACTCGGTTTCTTCGTCTGAAAAACGGCCTCAGTTCCTGGACAGTGAACAACTATACCAAAATGACTACAGTACTAAACGCTGTGAAAAGACCATGTCGAGATCTTGTACGCCACCTCCTGGTCAAATACAATATGACACCAAGATATCTCCACACTAGGAACACCTGCTCTTTTCATGACAAACTGACCAGGTGAAAGCTATGATCCCTTATTGATGTCACTTGTTAAATCCACTTCAATCAGTGTAGATGAAGGGGAGGAGACAGGTTAAAGAAGGATTTTTAAGCCTTGAGGCAATTTGACACATTGTGCGTGTGCCATTCAGAAGGTGAATGGGCAAAACAAAAGATTTAAAGTGCCTTTGAACGGGGTATGGTAGCACCGGTTTGAGTGTGTCAAGAACTGCAATGATGCTGGATTGTTCATGCTCAACAGTTTCCCGTGTGTATCAAGAACAGTCCACCACCCAAAGGACATCCAGCCAAATTGACAACTGTGGGAAGCATTGGAGTCAACATGGGTCAGTCAGCATCCCTGTGGAACGCTTTCGACACCAGAGTCTATGCCTCGATGAATTGAGGCTGTTCTGGGGGGAAAAGGGGGTGCAACTCAATATTAGTGTATTAATGTTTTGTTCTCTCAGTGTATAAGACAATGAACCACTACAAAAGATAAGACAGTAATGGTTGAAGTTCTACACAGTAATGTCTTGACTGATGTGATGCGAGTCATCAGTCGTCCATCCTTTACCAGACTAATGTTTTGTGTTGGCAGTCCAGGTGTAAACGCCTTACCCCAGCCCACACAACAGTTTGTTTTGAGGGTGTTACTGGTAGCTTTGAGACCTAACATGAAAATAAACACATGCACAGATTCATTTAGCTCACTTTCTAATCATAACAACTAGGGACTATGTTCTGGCATTTTTAGTAACCATGAGCAATGTGGATCACTATGTTTTATGAATTATTTGGGTGTCTGTGTAGATGCGAACACACACACACACACACTCTCTCATACAAATATATAAAACATGTTCAAATAATACAATTTGTCCCCGTTTAGTTTATTTCTTGATGCCTCCCTCCTAGGCACATACCTGTTCCCTATAGCTTAAGAAACATTTATATACAGGAAATGGTCAATAAAACGATATAGTGAACATAACTTTAAACTGAAAAACTAGGTATATACTCACTGCAGCAAATGAACCCACAATTTCACCTGTCTCGTACATCAGAATGTGTATTTCAAAGTACCAGAATCAAACTGTTTGTTACATGTGATCAGTAAAACCAGATGATTGTGCAAAACATTTGAAGGACTGTAGTTAAGACAGGTCTGCTCAAATTAAACACCAAGACAACTTTTTAAAGTAAGATCATTTCTCTTATCAACTTTTTTCATGGATACTTAAATCTACTGGGATTAATTATATTCATTGGGGAAAGCAGTGACAGATTTCATTAAGATTTCCTTTGCAGCATATTGACATCACCATTGACCAGACAATCAGCCTCCTGGGAATTAATTAGCATAATAAACAATCCTCCCCAAAAAACACAAAGTCACATAATTCTCACTGACTGTCCATTCTCACTGACTGTCCATTAAAATGAGGCGCAAGTGAACAACTTCTCCCACCTCAATATAGCAAAGAAAAACAAGTCAAGTACTTTAACAGCTAGCAACAAAATTCTAAGGCACTAAAAACTAAAAAACAACATTTAGGAGAGGGATAGGTCTCTCCTTAGGTCTCTCCTTGTATACAGATAGGTCTCTCCTTGTATACAGTGTTTTCGGGAAGTATTCAGACCCTTTTACTTTTTCCACATTTTGTTACGTTACCACCTTATTCTAAAATTTGATTCAATCTACACACAATACCCCATAATAATAAAGCAAGTTTTTTTTTTTACACAAGTATTCAGACCCTTTGCTCTGAGGCTCGAACTCAAGTTCAAGTGCATCCTGTTTCCATTGATCATCCTTGAAATGTTTCTACAACTTGGAGTCCACCTGTGGTAAATTCAATTGATTGGACATGATTTGGAAAGGCACACACCTGTGTACATAAAAGGTCCCACAGTTGACAGTGCATGTCAGAGCAAAAACCAAGCCATGAAGTCGAAGGAATTGTCCATAGTGCTCCGAGGCCATCTGAGGAAGGATACCAAAAAATGTCTGCAGCATTGAAGGTCCCCAAGAATACAGTGGCCTCCATCATTCTTAAATGGAAGTAGTCTGGAACCACCAAGAATCTTCCTAGAGCTGGCCGCCTGAGCAATCGGGGGAGAAGGGCCTTGGTTAGGGAGGTGACCAAGAACCCGATGGTCACTCTGAAGGAGCTCTAGAGTTCCTCTGTGGAGATGGGAGAACCTTCCAGAAGGACAACCATCTCTGCAGCACTCAGACTGGGGCAAAGGTTCAACTTCCAACAGGACTACGACCCTAAGCACACAGCTAAGACAACGCAGGAGTGGCTTCGGGACAAGTCTGTGAATGTCCTTGAGTGGCCCAGCCAGAGCCCGGACATGAACCTGATCAAACATCTCTGGAGAGACCTGAAAATAGCTGTGCAGCGACACTCCCCATCCAACCTGACAGAGCTTGAGAGGATCTGCAGAGAAAGAATGGGAGAAACTCCCCAAATACAGGTGTGCCAAGCTTGTAGCTTCATACCCAAGAAGACGCGAGGCTGAAATCTCTGCCAAAGGTGCTTCAACAAAGTACAGAGTAAAGGGTCTGAATATTTATGTAAATGTGATATTTCAGCTTTTTATTTGTATTAACAAAAATGTCTAAAAACCTGTTTTTGCTTTGTCATTATGGGACAGTGTGTGTAGATTGATGAAGGGAATGTTTTTATTGAATCAATTTTAGAACAAGGCTGTAACGTAACAAAATGTGGAAAAAGTCAAGGGGTCTGAATACTTTCCAAATGCACTGTACCTCAGTATATTCCCATACCAGATAAAATTATAATCCCTAACACAAAAACGTTGTCTTACTTATACAAATTATAGAATAATAAAAGACAAAGAAACACAAAATACTGAAGTCATGATAAACATGTTGCACTTTCAACCTCATACAAAGTTTATTTTACTTAAGCAGGTTGAAAAAACAAGTCTCATATTTTGCTTGTGTTGTTGTTTGAAAGCGACCTATAAATATCGCATCTCTGTTTAAGACCCAACCCACGTTTCAATACAGGTACTTTTAACAAGCCGAGACATTCTTTTTTTTATCCACAGACACATCATGGATATGCAAGGCATATCTAAAATACATCCCCCGTTAAAATGAATGCAACTTACATTAAATACTTTCAGATAGGTTGTCAGGTTGTGGTGGATTTCTTCTGTAAGGGGTTATGCTGCCATAAAAACTAGGAGGGAGAACGGAGACGTCTACATTATTTTGATACAAGGGTGGCTATTTCTGCCTAAGAGGGTAAAAAACACACTTAGAACTTAGTGATCACAGTCAAATAAATCCTGCTCGTAATTCATAAAAAACGCCAAATTCAGTTCGTAATTCATAAAAAACGCCAAATTCAGTTCGTAATTCATAAAAACGCCAAATTCAGTTCGTAATTCATAAAAACGCCAAATTCAGTTAGTAATTCATAAAAAACGCCAAATTCTGAACATAACTCACACGTCCATCTTTGTTTTTCACATTCTCAAGGACACATGGCCACTAGCCAGTAAGGAAGACAGGTCAGGGTCAGACTAACCAACGGGAGGACTGGACTGTGGGAGGAGGACACACACACACACACTGACCAGGCAGCCCAGGGGAGGGTCCGAGGGGCCCTGAGAGCAATAGAAAGAAACATATTTCACACCCCTCACTGGCCTCCCCTCCCATCAGGCTCAGTGGAACACAAGGCAATAGGAGGTTACTGTACAGGACTCACACCTCAAGAAGCATCCTTTCTGACCCAAAGGATGGCTGACCATTGAGAGCTAGAAGCCCACTCCTCTGCCCTCTGTGTTCACTGAACCTAGGGCAATCACAACCTCAGGACTACAGCTCTTTATGGACAGAGAGGGTAGATGGATGCTGATTGCTTTGGTCTGCTATCAAAGAATATACTGTAAAGATGTGCAAACATATGGGCACAGAGACTTTCCATAACAGCCTGCTTGAGTGCACACCTTATTGTCCATTCCATGTTATCAGCAGTGTGTCTATGACGCAACATGCAGGTATACAGTAAAACACAGGTCTCTTTACAGTACAAAGTAAAACAAGATCCACTGGAACCTACAGGGCCCAGGTGCTGGTGGGCGGGGGCACCTAGGTTGAGATCATAGCTGTCATAGGGCAGAGGGACGAGGAGAGAGAGATGGCAAATGCTTTGCAGGTAGGGTTTGGGTTTCAGTCCAGACTACAGGTGACCCGGAACAGTAGAGGAGGAGAACAGGGGATATGACATGGGGACAGTTTGTTTGTGTCTCTGCAGCATGAGCCAGGTAGGGGCCAGCTTGTGGATCATCATGAGGTGCCCTGTCTCTTCGGTTGTTGAGCGCGGATCAGTTCCAGCTGCTTTTTGCACTTCTGGTAGTAGGTGGACAGAGACTTATTCTCCTCCTGCAACTTCTTGTGCTCCTGGACCAGGCGGGACGTGTTCTGCTGGTCCTTCTCATCTTGGTCCAGTTCAGCGATCAACTCCTTCCTGGAGATATAGATTGGTATTATTTACACAAACTCAGCAAAAAAAGAAATGTCCCTTTTTCAGGACCCTGTCTTTCAAAGAAAATTCGCAAAAATCCCAATAACTTCACAGATCTTCATTATAAAGGGTTTAAACACTGTTTCCCATGCCGATTCAATGAACCATAAACAATTAATGAACATGCACCTGTGGAACAGTCGTTAAGAAACTAACAGCTTACAGATGATAGGCAATTAAGGTCACAGTTATGAAAACGTAGGACACTAAAGAGGCCTTTTTGCTGACTCTGAAAAATACCAAAAGAAAGATGCCCAGGGTCCCTGCTCATCTGCGTGAACATGCCTTAGGCATGCTGCAAGGAGGCATGAGGACTGCAGATGTGGCCAGGGCAATAAATGGCAATGTCTGTACTGTGAGACGCCTAAGACAGCGCTACAGGGAGACAGGACGGACAGCTGATCGTCCTCGCAGTGGCAGACCACGTATAACAACACCTGCACAGGATCGGTACATCCGAATACATCACACCTGCGGAACAGGTACAGGATGGCAACAACAACTGCCCGAGTTTCACCAGGAATGTAAAATCCCTCCATCAGTGCTCAGACTGTCCGCAATAGGCAGAGAGGCTGGACTGAGGGCTTGTAGGCCTGTTGTAAGGCAGGTCCTCACCATACATTACCGGCAACAATGTCGCCTATGGGCACAAACCCACCGTCGCTGGACCAGACAGGACTGGAAAAAAGTGCTCTTCACTGACGAGTCGCGGTTTTGTCTCACCGGGGGTGATGGTCGGATTCGTGTTTATCGTCAAAGGAATGAGCGTTATACCAAGGCCTGTACTCTGGAGCGGGATCGATTTGGAGGTGGAGGGTCCGCCATAGTCTGGGGCGGGGTGTGTCACAGCATCATTGGACTGAGCTTGTTGTCATTGCAGGCAATCTCAACGCTGTGCGTTACAGGGAAGACATCCTCCTCCCTCATGTGGCACCCTTCCTGCAGGCTCATCCTGACATGACCCTCCAGCATGACAATGCCACCAGCCATACCTCTCGTTCTGTGCGTGATTTCCTGCAAGACAGGAATGTCAGTGTTCTGCCAAGGCCAGCGAAGAGCCCAAATATCAATCCCATTGAGCACGTCTGGGACCTGTTGTATCAGAGGGTGAGGGCTAGGGCCAATTCCCCCAGAAATGTCCGGGAACTTGCAGGTGTCTAGGTGGAAGTGGGGTAATATCTCACAGCAAGAACTGGCAAATCTGGTGCAGTCCATGAGGAGGAGATGCACTGCAGTACTTAATGCAGCTGGTGGCCACACCAGATACTGACTGTTACTTTTGATTTTGACCTCCCCTTTGTTCAGGGACACATTATTCCATTTGTTAGTCACATGTCTGTGGAAGTTGTTCAGTTTATGTCTCAGTTGTTGAATCTTATGTTCATGCAAATATTTACACGTGAAGTTTGCTGAAAATAAACGCAGTTGACAGTGACAGGACGTTTATTTTATTTTTTTACATGTGCCACAATGGTGCACTTTACAATACAGAAAACTTAATTGCAGTGCAGTTTACATAAGAAAATACAAACATGACTAAGATTAAAAAGAGAAAGGCATCGGAGAGGAAAGCATACAGAATGAGAACAAGAAAAAAAGGAAAGGGATATGCCATTAAAGCTGCAATATGTAACTTTTTGGACGACCCAACCACATTCACATAGAAATGTGGTTAGAGCGTTGGGCCAGTAACCGAAAGGTTGCTGGATCGAATCCCCGAGCTGACAAAGTGAAAATCTGTCGTTCTGCCCCTGAACAAGGCAGTTAGCCCACTGTTCCCCGGTATCTGTTCTATGTGCCCCTTTTCTATGCTTCCTGTTCTTTAAGTTTTGTTTTTGTGTCATCTACTTTTGGTTTTGTAAACCAGCTTCAAACAGCTGAAAATACAATATTTTTGGTTTAATGAAAAGATATTTCACAGCGGTTTAGAGGGAACAATGACTCTCTACACCAGTGGTTTTCAACTGGTTTTGTCTGGGGACCAACGTTTGACAGTCACAATGAAGTCACAACCCAATATTATGGACTGTTGATGATTACATTTGCAGCTGCCTTCTTGGGCAGGTTTCACTTGCAAAATAGACTCAATGATGTTATTAAAGAAAGTCATTACACAGCCATATTAACTGAGAACACATGTATTATCAATTCAAGAGAATAAGCCATTTAATTAGGCGACCAGTTCAGGAGTGGGGTGTAATACATGATCAGACTCAGTAACACATACCAGTTTTTAAAATAGAAGAAACAACAATCATTAGGAATTCTTTATTATTAATTACCATCTGAATAGTTTCACAACTTTGAATTTATTTTTAAAGGTGTATGTTTTTTAACCATTTAAATAAAGTATAATATGAATGTTAGAATTAATTAACATTGAACAATAACTCCTTAAGCTGTTTTTTTATCGTGTGTGTGGTCTATCAGTGGGAAAGCTGGGGGGGTTTCTTTAGTTTGATAAATTCACTGAAGTTTGGGGTGATGGTTGACAGGGCAACTCGGAGGTCATGCTGGCTGTACAGTTTGTTTCTGCTTTTAGTTTTCAGCACGGCCATAGCAGAGAAGCCACTTTCACACAGATAGGTAGTGCTGAACGGTAGCATGATTCATGACAGGTGAGAGCAGGATACTCTACCATTACGCTGCAGCAGAACTATGGCAGTGTCATTTCCGGGAAGTGCATGCTCAGTCCGCGATCAAATGACAGCTCCACCAGCAGATCCTATTCATTACTTGGCAACGTGACGCTTCCCATCTCCACTCAAAAGGGGTCCCGGGTCCAGTCGTCTAGTCTCCTGTTCTCCTCCGGGAAGTAGTCGTAAAACCTTCCCTGCAGCTTGACAAGATGCTGTTTAACAATTTCTTTTTCAGAGTGTCGCGGTGCCTTACGTTGATCAGATTTTGAATCTCGAAAATCAGCATCGGGAAACATGTCAATCCTCCCATTAGAAACATGATTTGCCCAAACGGTAAGCTTCATCTGGAAGCCATCCACTTTGTCCCTCTGTTCAAATCAATTGTGACCCCTCCCTTGCATTGACACATTGAGCAAATTCAGATGATTAAAAATATCTGCCAGGTAGGCAACTTGCGAGAGCCATTCCTCACAATCGAAATGTTTGAAGCTCATAAAAGCGTGATAAAGCACTGCTGGTGCTCCCTCGCCATATCCCTGCAGAAGACCTGGAAACAACCGCTTTTCGCTCGCATTGTGGAGAGTGGCGTGGAGCTCAGGCATGATGTCCTTCGCTGCCAAAGCCTCCCTGTGTAGGAAGCAGTGGTTCCACGTCGCACTCGGTGCTCTCTTCAGGATCCGCTTTACTACTCCAGAGTGCTGTCCCCGTCATGGCAGCTGCCCCATCTGTGGTCACACCGACACACCCATCCCAGGCAAGTCCCACGGAGCCCAGGAACATATCGATTGTGCTAAAGATAGCCTCTGGAGTGGTGGTGGTGGGCAAATCGGCACTAAAAAGGAACTGCTTCTCGAAGTTATTATCCCAGACGTGTCTGACATAGACCATTAGAATTGCACGGTTAGCCACATCTGTGAATTCATCAAGCTGCAGTGCGTAATGGACATTTGCACTGATGCACTCTGATGTCTGGCACGTTATGTCCCCAGACATGTCCTGGATTCTCCTCCTCATAGTGTCATTGGATAGGGGTATAGTTTTAAGTATGTTGCGGCTGACTCTCCCAAGATTTTAGTTCATTTATCAATCGCAGCAGGGAGTATGAGATCCTCTGCGCTGGTGTGTTTTTTTTGCACTTAGCAATACGCTGGGCCACAAGGTATGATGCACAAAGTGCCTTTTCTTGTACTGTGCAGACGTTCTTCAATGAATCTTGTGAGGCCTCCAGATATTGACAAAAAAAAAAGTCAGCTGTCTTGTCTTTGTGGCTTGGATGCTTGATGCCTTTTCATTTTGGGTTTCACGTTCTCATTAGCTAACAGCTCGTTGCATAGCACCCACTGCGGTCTACACTCACCCTGCCTCTTCTATATAAAACTATATTTGATGAAGTCGGGTGGTATTTTCTCTTCTTGATAGGGACCGGGTTGTCTGCCTTGTTGTTGACGTTGGTAGCAGCAGTAGATGAAGAGGGAGCTGCACGTTTTAAAAACTGGTCCATGATTTTACTCTGACAGCTAGGCTACATGAGTTAAATGACAGCCAACTATCCACACGTGCAATGCCTGCAGAACACCTCTGCGTAGTTAGCTGTCAATCAAGCTAGCTGTCAGAAGAAGATCTGTATTATCTGATTGGACGTGTCAAATTTAAAACAATGTTGCAGAATGACATTTTTATTGGATCAGTGTGTCAAATTAAATATTTATTGGTCACATACACATATTTTGCAGATGTTATTGCAGATGTAGCGAAATGTTTGTGTGTGTGTGTGTGTGTCAAGAAATCTGTCATTTCATTGGATCAGTGTGTGTGTGTGTGTGGGGAGAATTTATTGTATTGGTCAGTGAGTGAGTGCAGCGTGAACACACTCCGAGTCCAAATGTAGCTAGCCATTTCACCACTGCGGACGCACTGCATGTGTTAAGTCAGCAACAATAAGCGGTGCAGCGGTGCCCTTTCAAAATAATGTTATTTTTATTTCATTTTATTATTCTTGCACAAGTCCCGCGACCCTTTAAAATCCTCCCGTCACCCCCCAGTTGAGAATCACAGCTCTACACTATCCATTGCTTGTTTTGGCACAAACTGAAATTAGGCGAATTATTACAATTTTAACAACCAGGAAATGGAGGCGCAATTTCTGCATATCGCACCTTTAAGTAATAATAAAAATGTGATTAAGACAACTGTGAATTACTCTGTGCTTGAACAGAGGAATAGCATCACATGCAATAAGCACAGCTTAGGCTGGTGGATGACGAAGCACCAAAGCATCCAATCGCTTGTGAGAAAACCGCTGATTCCACAAATGTGGTAATTCCTTGCTAAAGTCATGGTCTATGAATAGGAGATTAGCTCTTCATCCAAACACAGCCAGTTGTTCCACTACGCTTGACTTGCACAGCTTAGCAGGCCTGTTTGAATTTCATTGGTCATCTAAATTAGTAATTGCCTTTGGGTGGACCTCTGCCCTCAGCAGTCATATGCCCAAGTCTAAATACATGTTTCACATCTGATGGAGCTGCTTGTTCTGTTAGTCACAAGACAGCCCACCCCCTTAAACGAGGAGACATTTTTGTCTGCTTGGATCGCACAGATGTGTATGGTCACATTCAGCAGGGCCTACAGTACAGACTAGAGTTAATTACACTGAACACTGAGCGCTAACAGAATGAAAGAACAGCGCATTACCTCAGCCCTTTGGTGGTGGCTGAACACTTGCCCTACAAGATGGAGAGGTACAGTAAAGGTTCACTATTTACCTTCTCTGGATCAGCAAGGCGATTTCTGTCTGCACTTTTAGGTACTCCTGGGCCATTTTACAGTGCTGCTCAAACACAGCCATGGACTCTTTGGAGTTTGGGCAAGGAGCGAGGGGCTGAAAATAAACCATGCGATTAATTGATTTGGAAGCATATATCCAGTTAGATGATATAAATACATTTTTAGAGTTTATCAGATTCATCAGAGCTTTTAAAAATATACAAAATATCTCACCGCCGTTGCAAGTGGATATTTATACAGACATTCCTCTTTTTAGATAGCATCATTTTCTCAGAGGTTATCCTGCCCTAATTGAATTAGTCAATTTGCAGTGTCCTTGAAATCATCTTTGAGTGTGGAAAACATCAACATTTCAATTAAAACAAAATAGCAAATCAAAACACACACAAAAAAAAATCAAGATTCACTGTGACACCATATTGTTTTTGGACAGGTCCACACAAACAGTTGAATGGGATGGGAGTGGGAACAAGATGTATCGTGGTATAAAATAATGCTTAACATTAGCAGGACAGGGACAGGGGAGGTCCGGTATGAAATGATTCCCTACCTGCAGCTGGTGGTCCAGAGTGAGATATGCCATGGGAATGGAGTTGTCTGAGCCGTTGGTATCTGGGCAGGAGAGAGCAAGACTCATGTTTTTTTGTTGCTCTGACAGTGACAGTAGTGGACTCGGTGTAAGCCGAGTCCACTGGGCAGGCACACAGTTATCAATAGACACCAGAAGTCCTTCAACAGAAATAGACCCTTGTCTTTTTGCATATCCCAACTCCCCCTTCAGAGAGTGGGGTCACGGCCAGGGTCTGCCATCATCAACGGTGACCCTGGAACAATTAGGGTTAAGGCCTTGCTCAAGGGCAGATTTTTCACCTTGTCGCCTCGGGGATTGGAACTAGCTACCTTTTGGTTACTGGCCCAGTGCTCTAACCCGCTAGGCTACCTGCCACCAATACTACTGTACCTGTGGGGTCATCGGGAGAGAAGCTATAGCCTCTGCTGCTGGTCTTATCAGGCGGCATCATCCTCACACTGGGACTGGAGGACCTGCTGCTGTTCCGGCTCCCCTGTAACAGACCAACAACACTGTCAATCACTCATACAGCCAATCGTAGAAGATCAGAGGTGGAAACACGTGCACAAAATGGCCCTTTAATTTTTTTTTTTTTTTTTTAAGCCATTTGGCAGACGCTTTTATCCAAAGCGACTCACAGTCGTGCGTGCATACATTTTACAAGTGGGTGGCCTTGGGAATTGAACCCACAATCCTGGCGTTACAAGCGTCATGGTTTATCAACTGAGCCATACAGGACGGCTATTGCTTTTGTCCACTGAGCACAAAACACCAGAACCTCAAGCAAAGTCAACAATTATTTTTGCTGTCATCCCATGGCTTCAGACGGCAACAAAATCCCACATGGCAATCCTGAGCCTCATTCAGTGGGGTGAAACAACGTATAATTTGTGAAGTAAAGTGTGTAAAACAAAGTCTAAAGTCTGTCTGGGGTTATGTACACCCTCCCGAAAGAGAGAAACATGTAAGAAAACCTGAGGAAAACACTCAGTTCCACTACTGGGAATTCACGAGTTGATCTCCACAGATAACCTTGTGCAAAAATGTATCAGACAAGAACAATACAAATATAAATCAATACATGTCCAGAGTCTAGTTTCTCATTAAACTAAAACGGGAATTTTGCTACTGCAAAAAAATGCACAGGGAGCCAAGAGAATGTTCTTTCTACACCTGGAATATATTCATCTTCGCAACAGTGACATTCTCCATTACATCACTTAGCTTTTCCGCCATTGGACACCATGTTTGATCGAGCATGCATCAAATCCTCCGAGGAAGCAAAACACGATCAGTTAAAATGCAATGCAATTCACAGAGAGAGAAAAGATACTATACCACAAAAAAGCTTTTGAGAAAGCTTTCATAACATGCATTTCCCCCTCTGTGAAAGGCTTATGTACGGTGTTACACTAGTCAATCCAGGCCTTGTCCTACAGTAGAGCATCAAATCTGGCTGTCCTACTGTAGAGCACCTCACCTGGCTGTCCTACTGTAGAGCACCTCACCTGGCTGTCCTACTGTAGAGCACCTCACCTGGCTGTCCTACTGTAGAGCACCTCACCTGGCTGTCCTACTGTAGAGCACCTCACCTGGCTGTCCTACTGTAGAGCACCTCACCTGGCTGTCCTACTGTAGAGCACCTCACCTGGCTATCCCACTGTAGAGCATTTTACCTGGCTGTCCTACTGTAGAGCATTTTACCTGGCTGTCCTACTGTAGAACATCTTACCTACCTGTCCTACTGTAGAGCATCTTACCTGGCTGGACTCTGTGCCGACCCCAGGGAGGTCCTGTACAGATCTCCGTCTCTGCGCCTCACAGGTGGCTGTGGACAAGATGGAGAGATAGAGGAACCGTTAAAACCTAGAGACAGTTCCAGGGGGACTTGTCTGTCGTCTGTCCGCGTCTGCCTTAGGTCTGTGAAAAGTGGGGTATCCAAACCACAGAGCCACACAGAGACAGGACATTTGCACAGATTTAACCCCTGACTCCTTGGCCAGTCACATGTGCTCTGGTATGCCCATAGCATGACCATAGCGCAGTAGTCATCCCTCTCAACCCACACAATAACACGGCACAACACACACACACCTACCACATGAATAGCTAGGCCTCACTGTGTCACGTGTTTGTGCAGATCTGCTTGTTTGGGGGGGGGGGGGGGGGGATGTGAGTAAGGGATGCTGGTGATGGGAAACTAGGGTATTTTAGGTCTCATAGCACATTGAGACAAGACAAGGCCAACGGGCTGAACAGCACAATCAGGTCTGGTCTGTCCATGATCTGCACCCTGCCACCACTCCTTCATCCCCAGCCAAGGTAAACCTGAGGTTGGCTCTGACCTGCCTGACATCGTCAGAATTACAGGTGAAATTCCAGCCATCTGGCAGTTAGAAGTATTATTAGTTCGATCTATGCTGGAGAATTATGAACAATGTCTTCAGAGTCGGAATATTCAGCTGCTGTAAATTTTCTGGCGATGGGAGCACTGGAGGTCTTTTTTACCCTCCGCACACCCCTTGGCATCAATCCCAGACCCAACATTTGAACTACTGCAACAAGGGAAATATTTAAGGTGGAAACCATAAAAAACAATTTGGGACAATTGAAATTATTAGAAATGTAACTAAACAATACCCTCAACTGATTTTTTTCCCCTTCTAAACTACAAACTACAAAATTGTGAATGCATAACTTTTTACATGATATGGAAGCTAACATCTAAAACTACCTGGAATGTAGGTTTACAAGACGTGGCACCAGAGGGAAAATGGATGTGGGAAATTGCCCCGGTCTATTTTCTGGTAAAGTAGGTCTAAGCACTGGTCTAACCATTTTAACTTGACCTCTCTTGTTGCACAAAACTCCAAAACAAATAGACACTACACACACGCAGACACACGCAGACACACACACACACACAGAGAGAAACAAACAATACACTGAATGTTGGATTGAGACAAATGCTTATTTGTCACTGCAGTAATTGTTGATCTAGGCCTATAAAGTGCCTTCAGAAAGTATTCATACCCATTCGACGTATCCCATATTTTGTTGTGTTACAGCCTGAATTCAAAATGGAAGTTAGAAAATGTATTGAAAATCAAACACAGAAATATCTAATTTACATAAGTATTCACACCCCTGAGTCACCACATGTAAGAATCACCTTTGGCAGGGATTACAGCTGAGTCTTTCTTGGTCTCTAGTTAGATTGTACAATATTTGCACATTATTCTTTGAAAAAAATTATTCAAGCTCTGTCAAATTGGTTGTTGATCATTCCATGAGTCATTTTCAAATCTTACTACTCGGGAACATTGAACGTGGTCTGTGCAAGCAATTCCAGTGTATATTTGGCCTTCTGATTTAGGGTAGTGTCTTGCTGAAAGGTGAATTTGTCTCCCAGTGTCTGTTGGAAAGTAGACTGAACCAGGTTTTTCTCTAGGATTTTGCCTATGCTTAGATCTATTCCATTTATTTTGATCTTAAACTCCTAAGTCAATGACAAGCATGCAAATAACATAATGCAGCCACCACCCTGCTTGAAAATATGAAGTGGTACTCAGTGATGTGTTGTTATTGCTCCAAACATAACACTTTGTGTTCAATACATAGTTACTTTCTTTGCCAAATGTTTTGCAGTTTTACTTAAGTGCCTTATTGCATACAGGATGCATGTTAGGAATATTTTGATTCTGCACAGTCTTCCTTTTCACTCTGTCATTTAGCTTAGTATTGTGCTGGAACTACAATGTTGTTGATGCATCCTCAATTCTCCCATTATCACAGTCATTAAACTGGAACTGTTTAAAAGTCACCATTGGCCTCATGGTGAAATCCCTTAGTTCAGTTAAAGGAGCGGACGGAAACCACTAGGAAGGACACCTGTATCTTTGTAATGACTGGGTGTATTGATACACCATCCAAAGTGTAATTAACAACTTCACCATGCAGAAAAAGGGATATTCAATGTTTTTATTTTTACCCATCTACCAATAGGTGCCCTTCTTTGCGATGCATTGGAAAACCTCCCTGGTCTTTCTGGTTGAATCTGTGTTGGAAATTCACTGATAGACATTACAGATGTGTGGGGTACAAGGAAGAGGTAGTCATTCAAAAATCATGTTAAACACTATTGCACACAGAGTCCATGCAACTTGTGACATTTTTACTCATTAACTTATTTAAGCTTGCCATAACAAAATAGTTGAATACTTAGACATTTCAGCTTTTTATTTTTAATAAAATGTGTAAAAATGTCTAAAAACCTAATTCCAATTTGACATTATGGGTATTGTGTGTAGGCCAGTGACATAAAAACTCAATTTAATCCATTTTAAATTCAGGCTGTAACACAACACATTGAAAAGGTCAAGTGGCGTGAATACTTTCTGAAGTCACTGTAGATCAGAATAAGGTCCTGTTATTGTGATTGTTGTTTTGCGTGTAAAAATAATATACTTTGCTGCTGTCAAGTATGTACAATATGGCAACAGAGGTGCTTGCGAGCATAGCCATTTGAAGTCACACCCTACTATGAGAACACTGAATAGACATTTTAATTAGAATGCCAATCCAGAACTTCAAAAAACTTGAGTAATGCTTCATACTAATTAAACTACTAAATGGAAACTGGGTTCAAATGAACTGAAGAAATGAGTGACATCTAGGTGTGCCACATACAGTGATAACAACCTTGTCATACATTTAATATCCCCTTACGTCAGCCCCCTCCTTTAGTCACTGATTAATTAACTACTCATTCGACATGTCTCTCGCAGCTCCTCCTTCCTAAATAGAAAGGCCTTTTTTTGTTTGAAATCCAGTGCTGCTGTCCCCGTTTCCTTCATACTCATCTGGGGTGGTAATAATAGCTGTGACCCTCAATGTGAGGTAAATCAATCAAATCGACAAAGTTAATGGATGCAAAGAGAGAGAAAAAAAATGTTGCCAAGCTTTTAACAGACGTCCTCTATGCATGAAAGACAAGGACGAGCTGAGAGAGGAGCTCAACTCCAGACAGAGCAAGCCAAGTCAACCAATTTACTCCCTGCATGCCTGCAGCAAAGCCAGAAGGACATCTGAGAAACAGACAGGGCCATGAGTTATGAATCTTATCACATCCATTTCACCCCCCCTTCTGATGGCATGATGATAAAAATAACCTGATGACATGCCCCTTAATCAACAGCCTATTATATTGTTTTTGCACATCAGGCTAACACGTTTGGATTCATCCATGAATCTGGATTAGATATGTTGATTAAAAGATGGATCTGTGTGAATTGAAACAGCTTGATCAGCATCTTGTGCCTGAAGGGTGAAACACAGATAAGACCGCCACCATGTGTAACTCATGTCCCTCTTAACGTCTAACAAAACCACAAAAGACAGAGGAAAAAGAGAACTGTGTGTGTTACTCCAGGTTTATCATCATCCATAGCCTCAATACTGATTTGTATTGAGTCATCACTGGTGGTAATATCCCCTTACTAAATCATATCCCCTTACTTCAATTCAATTGTAAATTGTCAAGGCAGAATATAAGAACTGCATGCCAAATGGCACCCTAATCCATTTTTAGTACTCTACTTTTGACCAGGGCCCATAGGGCCTCTATAGGGAATAGGGTGATATTTGAGACGGATCGACTACAAGCGGCCCCTGTAGCCTGTGAGACCTGGAGTAACAGACACTAAAGGCCCAGCAGTGTCAGAGCAACACACTGATTCAGTTCAGCCAAGCCAGCTATACCCAGGGTACCAGGTAGCCTGGTGGTCCGCACTGGTACCTGTGACGACGATCTTGGGAACGTCCAGAATGGTGCCAAATGACGCTGTTTTACGGTGGCCTCGTTTATACTGGGGACGTGCTGCAACAAATACACACACATAGCTGGCGTACACATGCAGACGAAGAGAGGGCCCAGAGCTGGAGCATACATGTCAGACGCTGCTCTCTTCTCGCTACCCTCTAGACTGTATTGACATGCAGAGCACATACATGCACAATGCACGGGCAACATGCATCCTGTCCTGAGGTTGGTTGGTTAATATGACAACACAGTGCTAGCGATGCTGCATAGGAAGTCTCAGCACAGACATGACAGGCATTTGGTTAACAAACAGTTTGACTGTACCAATAGAATATGTATGATAAATGGAATAAAATAAATTGATCAAACCATATTGATGGCACCAAATACTGTAATATATAGTAACCATTGAGGAGCACTGAAGATAAACAGATGATAAAGCTAAATATATTACATTTTAAACTAATATTTATATGATATACCATATACAGCATCAACAATGTGAAATAATTATATACAATAAGACAGACAACTGAAGACATTTCACAGAAAACAGTCTCACATTAAGCTGAAAAGAAAGCGTGAGGAAAAACCCTGACAAATATAGACTAAGGCTAATTGTAGCTTACTCATGCCTTGGACGCTTAATTTTGACAAGGCAGATGATGAATACAAGGCATTCTCTCTGGCTGTGTTTAGACAGGCAGCCCAATTCTGATCTTTTTGTTCCACTAATTGGTCTTTGGAACAATAAGATCAGCTCTGAAAAAGATCCGATGTGATTTGTCAAAAGACCAATTAGTGGAAGAAAGATCAGAATTGGGCTGCCTGTCTATAAAGCTCAGCCTCTGAGCCTTAGATCTGTGTGAAGAAGGGGAGATGACTGGCACCAGTGCTGAGGGGCATATGGAGGAGCTTACATGAGTGAGGCATCACCTCGGAGATGAAAGCAGATGAAATGCATCTTGACAGACAGGGAGACATGATTTACATTGAAGTCATTTTAGCAGAAACTCTTATCCAAAGCAACTTACAATACCAGTCAAAAGTTTGGACACACCTACTCATTCCAGGGTTTTTCTTTATTTGTACTATTTTCTACATTGCAGAATAATAGTGAAGACATCAAAACTATGAAATAACACACATGGAATCATGTAGTAACCAAAAAAAAAGTGTTAAACAAATCAAAATATATTTTAGGTTCTTCAAAGTAATAGTTGTGGAAAAAGTACCCAACTATCATACTTGAGTAAAAGTAAAGATACCCTAATAGTAAATTACTCAAGTAAAAGTGGCCCAGTAAAATTCTACTTGAGTAAAACTATAAAAGTATTTGGTTTAAAATATACTTAAGTATCAAAAGTAAAAATAATTTCAAATTCCTTATATTAAGCAAACCAGATGGCACCATTTTCTTGTTGTTTTTTTTTACCAACATTCAGACAATTTACAAACGAAGCATGTGCGTTTAGTGATTCCGCCAGATCAGAGGCAGTAGGGATGACCAGGGATGTTCGGTTGATAAGTGCGTGAATTTGACTATTTTCCTGTCCTGCTAAGCATTCACTTAACGAGTACTTTTGGGTGTCAAGGAAAATGTATGGAGTAAAAAGTACAATATTTTCTTAAGGAATGTAGTGAAGTAAAAGTAGTCAAAAATATAAATAGTAAAGTAAAGTACAGATACCCCAAAAAACAACTTAAGTAGCACATTAAAGTATTTTTACCTAATATTTTTACCTTTGCAGTGGTACTTATACCACTGCAAAGTAGCCACCCTTTATCCTTGATGACAGCTTTGAACTCTTGGCATTCTCTCAACCAGCTTCATGAGGAATGCTTTTCCAACAGTCTTGAAGGAGTTCCCACATATGCTGAGCACTTGGTTGGGTGCTTTTCCTTCACTTTGCAGACCAACTCATCCCAAACCATCTCAATTCGGTTGAGGTTGGGTGATTGTGCAGGCCAGCTCATCTGATGCAGCACTCCATCATTCTCCTTCTTGGTCAAATAGCACTTATACAGCCTGGAGGTGTGTTGGGTCATTGTCCCGATGAAAAACAAATGATACTCCCACTAAGCCCAAACCAGATGGGATGGCACATCGCTGCAGAATGCTGTAGTAGCCATGCTGGTTAAGTGTGCCTTGAATTCTAAATAAATCAGACAGTGTCACCAGCAAAGCACCCCCACCTCATCTGTTCACCTAATCTGCATCTCACAAAGACAAGGCGGTTGGAACCGAAAATCTCCAATTTGGACTCATCAGACCAAAAGGACAGATTTCCACCGGTCTAATGTCCATTGCTCGTGTTTCTTGGCCCAAGCAAGACTCTTCTTATTATTGGTGTCCTTTAGTAGTGCTTTCTTTGCAGAAATTTGATCATGAAGGCCTGATTCACACAGTCTCCTCTGAGAAGTTGATGTTGACATGTGTCTGCTACTTGAACTCTGTGAATCATTTATTTGTGTTGCAATCTGACATGTTCCGCAGCAGAGGTAACTCTGCGTCTTCCTTTCCTGTGGTGGTCCTCATGAGAGCCAGTAACATCATAGCACTTGATGGTTTTTGTTACTGCACTTGAAGAAACTTTCAAAGTTCTTTTCCATATTGACTGACCTTCATGTCTTATAGTAATGATGGACTGTCATTTCTCTTTGCTTATTTGAGCTGTTCTGCCATAATATGGACTTGGTCTTTTACTAAATAGGGCTATCTTCTGTATACCCACCCTACCTTGTCACAACACAACTGGCTCAAATGCATTAAGGAAAGAAATTCAACAAATTAACTTTTAACAAGGCAAACCTGTTCACTGAAACGCATTACAGGTGACTACCTCATGAAGCTGGTTGAGAGAATGCCAAGAGTATGCAAAGCTGTCATAAAAGCAAAGGGTGGCTACTTTGAAGAATTGCAAATATAAAATCTATTTTGATTTGTTTAACACTTTGGTTACCACATGATTCCATATGTGTTATTTCATAGTTGTGATGTCTTCACTATTATTCTACAATGTAGAAAATAGTACAAATAAAGAAAAACCCTGGAAAGAGTAGGTGTATCCAAACTTCTGACTAGTACTGTACATGAGCAATTAGGGTTAAGTGCCTTGCTCAAGGTCACATGGACAGAGTATTTTTTCTCTCTCACTTAGTCGGCTCGGGGCTTTGAACCAGTAACCTTTTGGTTACTGGCCCAACGCTCTTAACCGCTAGGCTACCTGCCAACCTGATAGTAGCTTTAATGGCGTAGGATGCCTTTATCGCTCTCTCTCGTACTGAAATAAAACTGACTTCATTAGCTGACGTAACATTACTGTAAGTATGAACTGTATGCATCTCTTCTAGAAGTGTGTGATGTGTCAAATATGTAGTCCTATACTTGTATAATCCATTTTGGGGTGTGTGAAGGGTGTTGATTCTGAAGTTACCTGTGGGAGCGAAAGGCACCCTGTGCTCCAGCTCTGACAGGTCTGCGCTCATTCTTTTGCTCTCTGAGGGCAGCAGACTGTGTGTTCGCTCCGACAGGCTCTCAACACTGCTCCCTCTGGACAGAGGCAGGCTCCACAACGGGTCTACCTGAGAGCACAGACAAAACAGATACTGTTGGCCTACAGTACATTTCACTACTTATTCAGTGTGGTCAAAAAGTCTCAATTACATTTTGTGCACTGATGATTACATCAAAATGACCGTGATTACTTTCATATGATGCTTGTTTAAATCATTTTGTTCATATCCACACAAATGTAGCTAATTGCATTCATTTGTCTACCTTCTCTCACCTAGACACCTGACAAAGTAAATTGCTCAGGTTTAATGGTTGTGATGTACTTGGCTTGCCATGTCTCAGTACAGGTTGCTGCGTTACCTTTGGCCTGAACTGATGTGCAAACTGAGGTGTGATCTTGATGGTGTCGTTGCTCCCTGGAGAGTCCCCATGCTCCATGTTTGTGTCACTCTTGTTGCTGTTGCAAGTGTAATCCATATAGGAACCTGTAATACCCAATAGAGAGGTGAGACGTGAGATATTTCCACATTACGTCCATGATGTTTTATGTAGGTAAAACTAATGCAGATAATAAAAGCTTCCACTATTTCAACGATATAGATGTAGCTACCTGTACTGGTGGCCGAGCTACTCTGTCCTTCATCTGAAGACTGGTACGGATATTGCAAGGGTTCATCAGATCCTGGGAAGCACTGGAAAAGAGAGGTTGACAGAAAACGTAACAGCGACATTCCCAACACTGACCATCTGACCAGACAAGCAGCTTGAGAACAGGACACCATGGTTAAGAGTCCTCCTTGCATCCAGGATCGGTGTCGGCATGGAATTCAAAAGAACACTGGAATGGACACTGTGGATATCACTTGTCTGCAGGGTGGCCATCTTGGTAAGGCATTCAATTTCATTTAATGCATCTCTATAAGTATGAGTGTTTGTGTGTAGGCGGGCCTTACTCGCATAAGATGGGTCATGATCTTGACTATCTCCTCCATGGAGGGTCTCTGGGAGGGGTCTTTAGACCAGCAGCGGGTCATCAGGCTCTCAATGGGTTTGGGTAGGCTCTTGATGAGCGGTGGCCGGGTGCCTGGACATTATCAATACAAACAGAAAGAAAAGACGCACTACGTCAACATTTATCACTATGAATACAAACACCCAAACACAATAAAATGGATGGAGAGGTCAAAGGTTATACAAACGCAATCTTTTAAAAATCTAATCAAGTTCTAGAAAGTTAATTTCAGTACAAGTAAACACTTCTAATCTAATGCAAATGAAAGCCCCTGCTGTGGTGGCACCGCTAATTTGTCGGAATGACAGACGCAGTAGTGTCGTGTCCCCAGGTGTGCTCCTGTTCTCAGACAGTCCGTGTTCCGTTAGCATTCTGCTCCATCACTCTACTGTGCGACGGAAGGAACAGCAGGGAGCGCTATACAGGTGAGTCTGTCTTTTAATTGCGCCGTCAGCCTCGTAACTCATTTAATCTCACAGCAGGTCTCACTGGGCAGCCGGCTCTGAGACGCCAGGGTGATTGACATGTCAGCACAGAGATTAACTCATTCAGCTCCCCCACCTACTTCCTCTTAGACTCACCGTTATGCACAGCCCACATGATGCGGAAGGCCGGCCCTCCAATCTCGTCAAAGGGCTTCCTGCGTGTGATCACCTCCCAGAGAATGATGCCCCAGCTGAACACATCACACTTCTCGCTGTAATTGCTGCCTGAAAGCACAAAGGAGAAACAGCTCCACCCAGGGCCTTTCAGATTGCTCTGATTGACTGATGAAAAGTAAGTCTAAAAAAAGCACAGTTAATATGTGTGAGTAGTGTTGGGGAGAAGGGGTATGTGCTTGGGAAAGCACAGGAGCATCCATCTGGTCTGCGCACCTTAAGAACATATGTGTGATGAAAATAAGGAGGCAATTTTAGTTCAGGGCCACTCCTGAGATGCTTAATTACTGTGGCTATGTTGTGGAATTAAACTACTCTTCACACAGACGTTTGGGTTGTGTCCCAAATGGCACCCTATTCAGTGCACTTCTTTTGACCAAGGCCCATAATGCACTATATAAGGAATAGGGTGTCATTTGGAACTCAGATTTTAAGTTGCTTTGCTGCCAAGGCCTTTTTTAATAACATTTCTCCCCGTGATGCAAATTAGCTTTACGGAGGTCATTCTGGGGGCAAATGTGAGCTGTTTAAATTGCATGGAAATCATGTTACTCCCTTAAACAAGATAATGACAATTCATGTTACTCCCTTAAACAAGATAATGACTATTCATTTTACTCCCTTAAACAAGATAATGACTATTCATGTTACTCCCTTAAACAAGATAATTACTATTTCCTTTGCGTTTCCTCCTGACCCCCTTGACAAGAGGCTGCCTCAATGTGTTTTGTAAAACAAAGTACATTAGGCCAGGGATTCCCAAACTCGGTCCTGGGGCCCCTCCTGGGTGCATGTACAGTGGGGCAAAAAAGTATTTAGTCAGCCACCAATTGTGCAAGTTCTCCCACTTAAAAAGATGAGAGAGGCCTGTAATTTTCATCATAGGTACACTTCAACTATGACAGACAAAATGAGAAAAAAAATTCCAGAAAATCACATTGTAGGATTTTTAATGAATTTATTTGCAAACTATGGTGGAAAATAAGTATTTGGTCACCTACAAACAAGCAAGATTTCTGGCTCTCACAGACCTGTAACTTCTTCTTTAAGAGGCTCCTCTGTCCTCCACTCGTTACCTGTATTAATGGCACCTGTTTGAACTTGTTATCAGTATGAAAAGACACCTGTCCACAACCTCAAACACTCCAAACTCCACTATGGCCAAGACCAAAGAGCTGTCAAAGGACACAAGAAACAAAATTGTAGACCTGCACCAGGCTGGGAAGACTGAATCTGCAATAGGTAAGCAGCTTGGTTTGAAGAAATCAACTGTGGGAGCAATTATTAGGAAATGGAAGACATACAAGACCACTGATAATCTCCCTCGATTTGGGGCTCCACGCAAGATCTCACCCCGTGGGGTCAAAATGATCACAAGAACGGTGAGCAAAAATCCCAGAACCACATGAATGACCTGCAGAGAGCTGGGACCAAAGTAACAAAGCCTACCATCAGTAACACACTACGCCGCCAGGGACTCAAATCCTGCAGTGCCAGACGTGTCCCCCTGCTTAAGCCAGTACATGTCCAGGCCCGTCTGAAGTTTGCTAGAGAGCATTTGGATGATCCAGAAGAAGATTGGGAGAATGTCATATGGTCAGATGAAACCAAAATATAACTTTTTGGTAAAAACTCAACTCGTCGTGTTTGGAGGACAAAGAATGCTGAGTTGCATCCAAAGAGCACCATACCTACTGTGAAGCATGGGGGTGGAAACATCATGCTTTGGGGCTGTTTTTCTGCAAAGGGACCAGGACGACTGATCCGTGTAAAGGAAAGAATGAATGGGGCCATGTATCGTGAGATTTTGAGTGAAAACCTCCTTCCATCAGCAAGGGCATTGAAGATAAAACGTGGCTGGGTCTTTCAGCATGACAATGATCCCAAACACACCGCCCGGGCAACGAAGGAGTGGCTTCGTAAGAAGCATTTCAAGGTCCTGGAGTGGCCTAGCCAGTCTCCAGATCTCAACCCCATAGAAAATCTTTGGAGGGAGTTGAAAGTCCGTGTTGCCCAGCAACAGCCCCAAAACATCACTGCTCTAGAGGAGATCTGCATGGAGGAATGGGCCAAAATACCAGCAACAGTGTGTGAAAATCTTGTGAAGACTTACAGAAAACGTTTGACCTCTGTCATTGCCAACAAAGGGTATATAACAAAGTATTGAGATAAATAAGTATTTGGTCAATAACAAAAGTTTTCCACCATAATTTGCAAATAAATTCATTAAAAATCCTACAATGTGATTTTCCGGATTTTTCCCCCTCATTTTGTCTGTCATAGTTGAAGTGTACCTATGATGAAAATTACAGGCCTCTCTCATCTTTTTAAGTGGGAGAACTTGCACAATTGGTGGCTGACTAAATACTTTTTTGCCCCACTGTATAGTTGTTTTGCTCCTAGCACTTCACAGCTGATTCAAATAATCAAAGCTTGATGATGAGTTGGTTATTTGAATAGTGCTAGGGTAAAAAAACGAAATGTGAACCCAGGGGGGCCCCCAGGACCGAGTTTGGGAAATATTGCATTAAACTACCGGCTGAGAGCATAGACTAAAATGCTACATTCTCTTTGGGATGAAACCGAAACCGTCTCTGCAATATGCTGCATCTTTCCCTCAATTCAACTTCTAAATTTCTGTGTACAACCACAATAATTAATAATAAATACCACCCAAGATATGAATGAATGTAAATTAACAGAATGCTAACTAGAGTTAGATTAATCAGGCTTTGAGAAATGGTGGAATCTACGTGTTTGGGGTGACTTCCAGTGATCAAGTAAGTAATAAAACCAAAGTGGCGCACCATTACAATTAACAGTCACTTCCACCACTAGACATAAGCCCTACTGTATAAACACTGCTCTAAACAGTAGCATCACATAACCAAACACTGACAATCAATGCACTCTAGATAAACACATTTATGAAAGGCTACACTTGTTTAGATACCCTTGTTCTTAAAGAGAGTCAGTCCAATTTGCGCTTTCTAAGACAGATGGGACAGGCATCCCTTGGCGTGTTTCAAACATTTGCCATGCTGTTCATACATGCCTTCAAACACCTCTGGGGCCATCCAAGCAGCACTTCCTTTGTTGTTGGTCATGTGGGTCTGAATGTCACACGCTGTCCCAAAGTCACATATCTTCAGCACGGTGCCACCAGCAACCAGGAGCAGGCTGAAACAAACAAGTAAACAAAGATCCACTCAAATGAGTGACGTGTGAGACTACGTAAGGGTCACTACTAAAGGCTACTGAGGTCTAAATGGGTTACAAACACATAATAAATCCACTTTAGCTTCAAAGCAAACATTTCTAATCATAAAAAAAAACATGAAAAAAGAGAATACAGCTAGTCAGATTATTTTTATACATACAAGTCAGATCCCTTACAGCAAATAACTTTACAACCACACCGTCTGGCAACACCCGCTGTGTCACACAAAGAGCGAAGGTTAGGTTCCAGTCTTTTCCGTCAGAGCCAAATATATAACCTCTGGAGCCGATACAGCTACTCTAAGCATTTCAGTCAGAGGCACACTATGAAAACACTAAGGCCTTACTACTGAAGCCAGATCGAACAGAACTGGAACAAAAACATAAGCAAAATACTTTTATACGTAGACGACTGGAGCCCGTCCGTTGACTATTCTCATTAAAAATATATATATAATAAAACTATGGTCTTTTGGTTAATAAAGTCAGATACAAATATTCTGATGCCATTGCATAATATAATATCACACACATCTATTAAATGACACCTTGAGTGGGGGAGCAAGGCACTTTATTGGCAGTGAAACAAGAGAGAGGGGGAGGTGGTGAGGAGGAGCATACTTGGGTGGCTTGAGGTCCCTGTGAATGAGAGCCTTTGGTTTCATGCCATGGAGATAGGCGACCCCTTGGGAACACTGAAAACACCAGCTCATGGCATGGGAAGCAGTGTAATAGGGGAGGGGTTCAGCACCATGCAGCACTGTGGACAGAGATAACAGTCACTACCACCTCGAAATAAACACAAAACACACCTGCATGCACACACGCACACTTCCATAGCCATAAAAGTCCAAGTGCAACCACATTTTCACATACACCATGTTTTACTATCCTTGTGGGAACATAAAATGAATTGTCATTCAAAATGATATTTTCCATAACTCTAACCCCTAAGCCTAAAATAGCCTTTGTCCTTGTGGGGACCTGGGAAATGTCCCCACCAGGGAGAACTTTCCTTGTTTACAACTATTATGCGCGTGCACGTACACACACACGCACACACACACACACACACAGAGAATACCTTCAAAGTTAGTTTCAAGCATTCAACAAAGTTGTGACGACCACAATTAAGAACACCAACTTTAAATAACTTTGACAGAGATTCAAAGGTAGAAAAGTATACAAGGGGGTAAAGTGCTTGTACAGGTAAGAGTCAGACCTGGGTTCGAATACTATTTTGAATACCTCAATTAATTTCACATACATTCAAAGTAAGTATTATGATTTTATTTTTATTTATTAAAGACAAGTAGTTTAATATTTTAATGTATATATTTGAAAATAGTCAAAAACACTGCCTCAAACACACTCCAATGCATTTAACTGAGGTATTTTTAAAAGTATTTTAAAATACCAGACACTTAAATACACATGTACACTGCTCAAAAAAATAAAGGGAACACTTAAACAACACAATGTAACTCCAAGTCAATCACACTTCTGTGAAATCAAACTGTCCACTTAGGAAGCAACACTGATTGACAATAAATTTCACATGCTGTTGTGCAAATGGAATAGACAACAGGTGGAAATTATAGGCAATTAGCAAGACACCCTCAATAAAGGAGTGGTTCTGCAGGTGGTGACCACAGACCACTTCTCAGTTCCTATGCTTCCTGGCTGATGTTTTGGTCACTTTTGAATGCTGGCGGTGCTTTCACTCTAGTGGTAGCATGAGACGGAGTCTACAACCCACACAAGTGGCTCAGGTAGTGCAGCTCATCCAGGATGGCACATCAATGCGAGCTGTGGCAAGAAGGTTTGCTGTGTCTGTCAGCGTAGTGTCCAGAGCATGGAGGCGCTACCAGGAGACAGGCCAGTACATCAGGAGACGTGGAGGAGGCCGTAGGAGGGCAACAACCCAGCAGCAGGACCGCTACCTCCGCCTTTGTGCAAGGAGGATCAGGAGGAGCACTGCCAGAGCCATGCAAAATGACCTCCAGCAGGCCACAAATGTGCATGTGTCTGCTCAAACGGTCAGAAACAGACTCCATGAGGGTGGTATGAGGGCCCGACGTCCACAGGTGGGGGTTGTGCTTACAGCCCAACACCGTGCAGGACGTTTGGCATTTGCCAGAGAACACCAAGATTGGCAAATTCGCCACTGGCGCCCTGTGCTCTTCACAGATGAAAGCAGGTTCACACTGAGCACGTGACAGACGTGACAGAGTCTGGAGACGCCGCGGAGAACGTTCTGCTGCCTGAAACATCCTCCAGCATGACCGGTTTGGCTGTGGGTCAGTCATGGTGTGGGGTGGCATTTCTTGGGGGCCGCACAGCCCTCCATGTGCTCGCCTGAGGTAGCCTGACTGCCATTAGGTACCGAGCTGAGATCCTCAGACCCCTTGTGAGACCATATGCTGGTGCGGTTGGCCCTGGGTTCCTCCTAATGCAAGACAATGCTAGACCTCATGTGGCTGGAGTGTGTCAGCAGTTCCTGCAAGAGGAAGGCATTGATGCTATGGACTGGCCCGCCCGTTCCCCAGACCTGAATCCAATTGAGCACATCTGGGACATCATGTCTCGCTCCATCCACCAAAGCCACGTTGCACCACAGACTGTCCAGGAGTTGGCGGATGCTTTAGTCAAGGTCTGGGAGGAGATCCCTCAGGAGACCATCCGCCACCTCATCAGGAGCATGCCCAGGCGTTGTAGGGAGGTCTTACAGGCACGTGGAGGCCACACACACTACTGAGCCTCATTTTGACTTGTTTTAAGGACATTACATCAAAGTTGGATCAGCCTGTAGTGTGGTTTTCCACTTTAATTTTGAGTGTGACTCCAAATCCAGACCTCCATGGGTTGATAAATTTGATTTCCATTGATAATTTTTGTGTGATTTTGTTGTCAGCACATTCAACTATGTAAAGAAAAAAGTATTTAATAAGAATATTTCATTCATTCAGATCTAGGATGTGTTATTTTAGTGTTCCCTTTATTTTTTTGAGCAGTGTATTTGAACCCCTTTCTGGTAACGGATCCATGAACACTTCCTAACTCTGCAATACTACATAACAGGTCATTGTGAAAGTACTGACCAATTTAAGGAATCATGTCAATAGTGAGCCTAATAACCCTTTACACTCTTGGGAATTGGTCTATATGGATGAGGCGAAATTTAAATGGAACAGTTAGGAGATAACAGAGAAATTATTAGACCAAAAGGTGAAGACACAACAGTTAACATCACACAAGACTGAATCAAAACATTGCACTGTTGATTTTATGTGCATTTTACATTTACATTAACGAAATCTGAAAATACTCTGGATACATTCCAAAAACAGTCCATTATAACATCGCAATCTGGGTCAGGTGGGCATGATTTGAAAGCTTGTTCTATTGCCAACATGCCTAGCTAAGTGATAAAATACGATCTTACAGTGGCTTTCACAGGGCAATTCAGAGAAACAGATCATAGAAATGAGTCATGACTGCATTCAGGTGTGTGTGCCTTGGCAAATTTTCTTCACAATAAACAAATATAGGCTCATTCTGTTCAGAACAACCCAGGATGACAACACGTCATCTGTAACTGTACATCAAACATAGTGATCCTAAATGTTGACACTGTATATGACATGAGTTATGATGTGCACATTTGGACTCAAGGGTGTTTGACATCAAAACGGTATTTATTATAATCCTCAACATCAAATCTTTCAAATTACACCAAGTCATCTTAATTGACAGAATTTCCCTCACTCAGACAACAAGAAAATTGCCCAAATACCGGGAGTGATGGGGGCAACTTGTTGTCGCGAGCTGTGCTCAAGTTCAAAACGGCTGTCATTCAAAACCCATATAATACTGTGAAGCGCAGAGCCTGAGCTCTGACGTAACTTATAGCATGTCACTGTACAGCCACTACGTTCCAATTTAGGCGCTTATTAGCGCCCAAATCTGCAATTTTCTACCCGTATAAGGGTACGAGTGTAAAGGGTTAATTAGAGCATAGTTTGCATTTGGGTATTGGAGTTATTGACATTGATTGCAATATTTCCACTTGTTTGACATGGCATGTATTTACACAAATTTACAAGCCATGTCAATGTGTGTGGTAGAGAAGTAGGTCGGCTTGAGCGGTATACCAGGGAATTTGGAAATAGCCACAGGATGGTTTTTCAATACCGTCGAAACCATTTCTGTGAAGCTTAAAAAAATATATATATTTGTAGCTACTTGATTAAATACCTGCCGTCAACATCACGTGTGCAATACGTTAGGAGATAAAGCAGATTGCGTTCTTCATTACACTCGTCACATTATTTTTCATGATGAAGGTTACCGGTAGTCCCCAGTCACGTTGTTTTGTTTACAAGCACACAACGAAGCGAGACCGGACGCTTTAGTCACTCACTCATTGTTGTGCAGCATGCGCCAGGTGATCTAGTTACAATATGGAATTCAAAACTAAATGTTTGCCAGCTAGATATCTTATAACTATTAAGTTAATAGTCTAAAATGTGCTAAATGCTCTGCAGTTGTGCAACTGGTTTGCTAACTTAGTCATCTAGCTAAGTGGTTAAATGTACGCTACATGCCCAAAAGTTGGCGGACACCTGCTTGTCGAACATCTCATTCCAAAATCATGTTCATGAATATGGAATTGGGTGCCCCTTTGCTGCTATAACAGCCTCTACTCTTCTGTGAAGTCTTTCCACTAGATGTTGGAACACTGCAGCGGGGACTTGCTTCCATTCAGCCACAAGAGCATTAGTGAGGTCGGGCACTGTTGTTGGGTGATTAGGCCTGGCTCACAGTCGGCATTCCAATTCATCCCAAAGGTGTTTGATGGGGTTGAGGTCAGGGCTCTGTGCAGGCCAGTCAAGTTCTGTATGGATCTCGCTTTGTGCACGGGGGCATTGTCATGCCTCCACCTAACTTTACAGTTGGCACTATGCATTGGAGCATGTAGCGCTACGCGCTTCAGCATTTGGATGTCCCATTCTGTGAGCTTATGTGGCCTATCACTTCATGGCTGAGCCGTTGTTGCTATTATACATTTCCACTCCACAATAACAGCACTTACAGTTGACCGAGGCAGCTCTAGCTGGGCAGAAATTTGACGAACTGACTTGTTGGAAAGGTGACAAAGCCACGTTGAAAGTGAATGAGCTCTTCAGTATGGGCCATTCTACTGCCAATGTTTCTCTATGGAGATTGTATGGCTGTGTGCTCGATTTTATACATCTCTGCGCAACCAGTGTGGCTGAAATAGCCGAATCCACTAATTTGGGGTGTCCACATAGTTTTGTATATATATATATATATAGTGTACTTATTAGCATTGCTAACCTTCAGATTACAGACTCAGTGGGGTTTGAATATAGCGCCCCTTGTGTTCATATCCTAGGATGGCACAAGGTCAGTATGAAGGTACGACAATCTGGATACTGCCCAAGCCTAGTAGTAGGCTTGCCTACATCATCGTCCAGGGACTCACCATTGTACAGAGACCCCCCTTCAGCATATTCCATCACCAGGCAGACCTAGATCAGAAAATTTGTGCCGTCAAAAATGAAAAAAATATCTAGTTATTAGGGTATACAGTATCCCACGATGTTCTGGTTATTTGTCTACCTTGCTATTGGTGTTTCTACAATAAATCAGTAACAACCCACTGTTCCAAGGTATTTACAACAACTGGCAAAAACCATAGGCTATAACAACACACTGAAATATCAGTGTGTTAAAAAGATGACTTACCGGATTATTGCATGAGCCATACAATTTCACAATGTTGGGGTGATTCACACGTGAAAGCTGTCGCAGCTTGGGAGGGGAGAGGAGGAGGGAAGAGAATCAAGAGGGATCTCTTTGGGTTGTAATAAACTGCCCTGCCATAACTTTACAGAATCTCTCTACTAGTATCCCAGTACAATGTGACAATACCTCAACTATGAACGCTTTCCTTTCAGATTCACTCTCTATTGTCTTGATTGCGACATCTTTGCCTTTCCATTTGGCCTTGCAGACAACACCAAATGCACCTCTCCCCACGACCTGAAAGATAACAGGTAGACGACATAAGCCAAGTGCGTTGGATGCAATGTTATTCGTCTATTATTATCATGACCCTACTAATGCCACTTTCCATCTGGGTGTTTTGGGAGTTAGCCAAGCTAACTCCGTTGTTGTTATTTGTTGTGGACAAGTTCCATTACACAATCCAGCATATCAATCAAACTCTTGTGTGCAGACAGTCAACGTCAGCTGATCTGATGGAGGGGTCTGATGTGTGGGGCCCACCTGTTGGGAACTGCAGCTAGTTAGCTAGCTACAATCAAAACAAGAACTGCCAAATAGATTTGGAGCATAGCTAACTGACCATTCTCCATAACGTCTATGGCATAATAATTGATGAATGGCATAGCTATTAGTGAGATAGTTATGGTAACTTAATTCCCAGGCCTTTCAAAACCATAATACACGAAACATTCCATGCATGGTTAAAAAGCTGATTTACCGGATTATTGCATGAGCCATACAACTTCACAATGTTGGGGTGATTCAAACCCAACATCACACCCCATGCTGGGGTGTGAATTGTGTGTTTGTTGACTAGCTAGCTAGTTAGCTCAGTCCAACATAGCCAGCTGGTAGCTGAGCTAACTAGACCATAGCCAGCTGGTTGCTGAGCTAACTAGACAGCTAGTAAGGCAGTTTGCTAACGTTAGTTAAAAAGTAGATTAACAATGGTAGAGCTAGCAACCATGACAATTGAGATATCACGCACTGTGGCAACTTCTGCATCATAGGATCCCTCACATTCCAATCAAATGTTGAGATAGCTAAATTGTTACTTACCTCTTCAACTTCAATATCCACATAATCTATTTCTTCAAAGGGATATCCAGGGGGAGTTTCGATCATATCGGCGGATGGCAGAGACATTGCTAACTGGCTAACTAGTTATTCATTAAAACCAAGATGTAAAAATAATAATATGCAAGACACGCGTACACGAATAAAAATAAAAATAATCTTACATGACACAATTTGCCAAGACACTGGCGGACCTAAAACGGAAATAAATCTAGTTTAAAAACTGGAACTCGCAAGCTGTATTTACTGGCTAGCTAGCTCAGTCCAACATAGCCAACTGGTAGCTGAGCTAGCTAGTAAGGTAGTTTGCTAACGTTAGCTAAAAAGTCGATTAACAATGGCTAGTAGTAGCCACAATTTGAAAACAGCAACTTTCAATTGCCATATCAGGGAAGTCAACGACGTTGGTTGACACAATTAATTCAGCAAGTTAGCTAGCTGGCGAGCAAGCTATATCTGACACTTTGGGAGTCACTTGACTAGGCCGATTGCTGGCCTGATCACGCCAGCCCTTCGCCGCCGTAGACTGTGCACCACCGGCGTAGTGGCTCGAGACATGGGGTGATTGATTTCCTCAACATTTAAAACAAACAATCAAAGAAGTGTCCACCGTTTTTCCCTGCGTTTTTCTAAACATCTGACTCGCGTACATAACTTTATAATTACGACTTTGCTTCCATTATATACGACTTTTGTTTTATTCCGCAGTTGTTACAGGCAGCAGCTCCAGAAAGGGTGTGCTCTCCTTAATTCTGCCCCACCAGCTCTGTGTCCCGAATGGCATGCAGATGCAACTTTGTAAGTAGAGACGCTATAATAAAAAGGATGCAAGGTTATTGTTAACTATATTACAATAAATGCATGCGTATGTATGTCCCTATAAGTAACGTTATTAGCCTCTTAAATGTCAACAGTATACGTAGCCTACAGTGTAAAGTACTTGAGGTATCTATACTTTACTTTTTATATTTTTGACTACTATTACTTCACTACACAATGTACGTTTTACTCCATACATTTTCCCTGACACCCAAAAGTAGGCTACTCGTTACATTTTAAATGCTTAGCAGGACAGGAAATTGGTCTACACAAATGCTGAAGTGTGACCCTGGCTATCAATTAAGCAAAAAAACAAGACAATTGTGCCTTCTGGTTTGCTTAAAATAAGAAATAAAAAAAGTTATATTTGTACTTTTAATTTAGATACATTAGTATATTTTTGCAATTACATTTAACTTTGAAACTTAAGTATATTTAAAACCAAATACTTTTAGACTTTTACTTAAGTAGTATTTTACTGGGTGACTTTAACTTTTACTTAAGTAATTTTCTATCTTTACTTTTACTCAAGTATGACAATTGGGTACTTTTCCCACCACTGGTAGCCTACAGTTGAAAAACGCAAGTGACTGTGACTTACTGTGAATGTAAACTTTATTAATTAGACTAACACAGGTATAATACAATGCTATTCATTTTAGTGCTTTAGTGTTTCAAAATAAAATTGTCCATTTATCAAATGGACCATCAATCATGATCTATCATCCATGGTTTGTCTGGTAGTCTGGACAAAATACAATTCAGCTGTTTCCCATATGTCAATTACATCTGTAAAGTCCCTCTTCATCCTAGAAACATGTGTGACAGAGTTGGAACCATAGTTTTGGTCATCGTTTCCCAGGGGAGCCTACTTAGGGTGCGAACAGTTCAAAAGGTATTAAAGTGTCCAAGGTGGTGGGTAAATTAAGATAGTTCACTCAGGCAGTTTACCATTGAAAAAATAATGTCAGTTCCGGACTACTTAATGGGATCAGTCTCCAATAGACACCAGTGCAATAGCAGCTGGGTCTGATCTACTTAGTTCATTGACTTTCATTGAACCAGAAAAAAACAGCAAGTGGGGTATCTCCAGTGGCGTACCGTCGTTTTGCTGGGCCCTGCAAGGTCTGAGCAAGGAAAACAGCTAACTTCTTACAATTCTACACATTTTGCTATGGGGCAAAGAGAAAAATGTTGCTGTTTAAAGCACATTTTATAGCTAATCTCATGTTATAACATTTTTAAAAAGCCATTAGGCTGTGAGAAAATTGGCCTTGTGATTTGATTAGGCCTATAGGCCCAGATGTTGCTAACCATGTGAAATAGATCGATCGTGTATTGGTCTAGGACCGCATGCACTACATTTTCTATTATGTGAAAATGAAAAGAAAGTAAGTCTGTATGTTATGTAAGCCGTATATATCAAACCTATTTTTTATCAAATTTGCCATTTTAACTCAGTGGAGAGGGGCAGAAACTTCAGTAGACTGTTGATCAGCAATCAGCATCATGACCCGATATTTTGTCTTCTTTGACATAAGGTCTGATATAAGATCTCATTTTGGGAAGGGGAAGACAGATTTTATATTCAACCAAGATCTCTGTGTGTGTCAGGGATTCAAAGAGTGAAGGAAAAGGTATTTCCACTACAGATTGAGTCTAGGATTAGAATGTATCAGATGCTCAAGTCCTTAACCCAAATGTATAATGCCATTATCTTGGTTGGATTAACTGCTGTGTTTGATTAAAAGTTCAGGGCTAACCGCTGAATATAGTGAGCCACTACAATACACTCAATACAATACACTGTTTATTTCAATATCAGTGAAGCATCGATAGGAGTTCCTTTGAAAGAGACTGCTTTTCAACATACTATTCTGATATCTATTTAATATCTATTCTACGTCTACTAGTAAGTGGGCCAACCAACAGATGTTCCCATGTCACTTTCAGAAGGACCATGAGACCAAATGTAAGTCTGAAAAAGGATACAGCTGATGTCTCTTCCAACTACTTTATCAGCTGAGGCAGACAGCAGTACAGGTCACGAGAATACTTTCCACATATAAGTGAATCAGTGCTTCTCCATAAGAACAATAGTTAAAATAAGTAATATAGATAACATTGTAATAACGTCTAACAACCAATATCCTAACTCTGCTTTAATATGAATTTGAGCAGCAACACTTAAAAAAATAATATTTGGCTATGTATTGTAAGAAACACAGCACATGATTAAACAGTAACACATTCCCTATTTACAAAGATTAATAAAAGGAGTTCCCACGGGAAGCTTGGTAAATCACAACCACAAGGCAATCATAACTCATACTAAAGAGCATAAATGATTTGTTGTATATTGAACTGGAAGTATGCAAGTGCTATCCAATTCCCACTGCAATAAATAATACTTTTTAGTCACTTGACTGAAAGGCTGTTTAAAATGCTCTTCAATGAGTGTTATCTGAGACTACCAACATTGCCATACGTATGACTGGGGATCTGTGCTCTTCAAAATCTAGCAGGTTTGTTTGCTCTCTGTAGCATACCTGTAAAGTTTTGAATAATCATGATGATTGACCAACTCTATTAACTTATCACATTTAGTCATCCATCACAGTCAATTAGTTTATATTTGTAGAGTTTCTGAGGTATTTAATCATGTTGAATTTGGCCCTTTTGAAAGGTCTGCCCTTGAGTTGGTATCTCTTTTGGAGCATTATTGTCTTGCTGTCTTGCTGATGCTAATTAGGCATAGCATTCATGATCATGGAGCATGAATTCAGCTGAAGTGAAAAGGTCATGCACTTGGGAATCCTTCAGAAGGCATTGTAGTGGAGCTCCTGTAGTTGGTGTCATGTGATTTTATCATCACCACAGGGTGATGCTGGTGTCCTTCTGAGAGGAGGCCTTGGTCTCTCCTGGGTCTTTGCTGAGAGTGATGTGCTACTCTCTTTATGGTGTTATCAGTGAAGAGAAGGACAATATATTTCAGGCATTTGGGTATAAGAACAGATCTTATACAATTAGAATGCCTTCATTAATATCGTTCATTAATAAAGTCAGATGATTGATGACATAACACTCTTGCAGCTGATGAACATTTGTCTTATGCTTATGGCTTTTAGTTGCCACCAGCTCTCCTAGGTTGGCATTATGAATATCTATGTCCTAAATAAGAACTTCATTGTTTAATTAGAGTGGTTAGAAAAAAAGACCACTCTTTGCAAATATTCACACAAATCATTTGGTGTAAGTAGAGCAATTCCCAGGGCTGCATGCCGACAAGTAAACAGCGCTGGCACCAGGGACCACTGTGCAGTCATTTTGCAAAATCATTTTAACTTGATCCAAACCCTCCATTCATTTACACTGAATTTATGTGACATACTAAATAAATCAGCTGAAAAATAATCCTGCAGCCTAATCAGTATTAGTCTGAGGTAGTCTGCCTGCAGTTTGCAGTGACTGAACCTCTACTAGAATAGTAGCCTCTGTGAGTCAGCGGACCTCCTGAATGGGAGCCTAAAGCTGTAGTCCAGACCAATGAGTGGAGCTGTTCGATTAAATCAGGTTAAAGAATGGGTCAGGGAATAATATGGTCCATACTTATAGGTAAATCCAGGATTTTATTTGAAGCCGGCTTCATAGACCATGTCATTTAAAGTGCCTGCCCTCCATTCTCGTTCAGCCATCTGATTTGAATCAGACTGGTAGGCCCTCCTGGCCGACAAGTGACAAAGCTGCTCTCCCCCTGCACAGCTGGTGGCTGCTGTTTCTTCCTCACAGATTGACTGCTGTGCACAGGGGACCAGCTGAGAGTGACCTTTCCCGATTGTTCAATGCAGGCTCAGATACATCACACTTGATAAGTGGTGGTGCTGAGCGTGTGGGCTGAGGGAGCAGCGCAGCAGCAGCCTCTCTTCTCTCTGCGCCACACCACGTCATGCCGCCACCTTCCCGATCTCGGTGATGAGGCCTCCATCCATTGTCTCTCCTCTGTGATAATTCCTCAGCTCAGGCTTAAAGAGGTTAGAACTGACGGGAACGAGTGACCTTTATCATTTTGACGCAAGTGACATTGACTTTTTGGAGATGGTCTCATCTCTCAGAGAGAGGAGAGGGCCTCCGACACCAGCTAATTGTTTATCCTCTGACAAGTTGGGGAAATAATTTTTTGGGAATGAAGGAAATATGTCATTGTGGTCTTCTATAACGATACAGGGCGAGACCCAGATGCAGACACAGGAGGCAGATGGTTCAAGTCTCTGATATTTATTATAAAACAAGGGGCAGGCAAGAGACAGGTCGAGGACAGACAAAAGATCATAAACCAGTCAGAGTCCAGGAGGTACAGAGTTGCAGGCAGGCTCGAGGTCAGGGCAGGCTCAGTGTCAGGGCAGGCAAAGGTCAGAACTGGGAGAACTAGAAAAACAGAGACTTGGAAAAAGCAGGAGAACGGAAAAACACGCTGGTTGACAAGACAAGACAAACTGGCAAAAGACAGAGAACACAGGTATAAATACACTGAGGCTAATAGGGAAGAAGGGTAACACCTGGAGGTGGAGACAATCACAAGGACAGGTGAAACAGATCAGGGTATGACGTCTTCATCCTCTATATTCAATTCAAACCACTTCAGTTTCCTTTTCAGCATGTTTGAAGTAGTATAGGCCTACTGTTTTGTTTCATGATTCACTCAGTAAGAATTGTGTTGTTGTTTACCATGTTAATCCAAACGGCATAAGCACAGTCTTGCAGCTCAAGAAAATATATATTTTTTCCTTCACTTATATATGTATATACACTGCTCAAAAAAATAAAGGGAACACTTAAACAACACAATGTAACTCCAAGTCAATCACACTTCTGTGAAATCAAACTGTCCACTTAGGAAGCAACACTGATTGACAATACATTTCACATGCTGTTGTGCAAATGGAATAGACAAAAGGTGGAAATTATAGGCAATTAGCAAGACACCCCCAATAAAGGAGTGGTTCTGCAGGTGGTGACCACAGACCACTTCTCAGTTCCTATGCTTCCTGGCTGATGTTTTGGTCACTTTTGAATGCTGGCGGTGCTTTCACTCTAGTGGTAGCATGAGACGGAGTCTACAACCCACACAAGTGGCTCAGGTAGTGCAGCTCATCCAGGATGGCACATCAATGCGAGCTGTGGCAAGAAGGTTTGCTGTGTCTGTCAGCGTAGTGTCCAGAGCATGGAGGCGCTACCAGGAGACAGGCCAGTACATCAGGAGACGTGGAGGAGGCCGTAGGAGGGCAACAACCCAGCAGCAGGACCGCTACCTCCGCCTTTGTGCAAGGAGGAGCACTGCCAGAGCCCTGCAAAATGACCTCCAGCAGGCCACAAATGTGCATGTGTCTGCTCAAACGGTCAGAAACAGACTCCATGAGGGTGGTATGAGGGCCCGACGTCCACAGGTGGGGGTTGTGCTTACAGCCCAACACCGTGCAGGACGTTTGGCATTTGCCAGAGAACACCAAGATTGGCAAATTCGCCACTGGCGCCCTGTGCTCTTCACAGATGAAAGCAGGTTCACACTGAGCACATGAGCACATGTGACAGATGTGACAGAGTCTGGAGACGCCGTGGAGAACGTTCTGCTGCCTGCAACATCCTCCAGCATGACCGGTTTGGCGGTGGGTCAGTCATGGTGTGGGGTGGCATTTCTTTGTGGGGCCGCACAGCCCTCCATGTGCAGACACATGCACATTTGTGGCCTGCTGGAGGTCATTTTGCAGGGCTCTGGCAGTGCTCCTCCTTGCACAAAGGCGGAGGTAGCGGTCCTGCTGCTGGGTTGTTGCCCTCCTACGGCCTCCTCCACGTCCCCTGATGTACTGGCCTGTCTCCTGGTAGCGCCTCCATGCTCTGGACACTACGCTGACAGACACAGCAAACCTTCTTGCCACAGCTCGCATTGATGTGCCATCCTGGATGAGCTGCACTACCTGAGCCACTTGTGTGGGTTATAGACTCCGTCTCATGCTACCACTAGAGTGAAAGCACCGCCAGCATTCAAAAGTGACCAAAACATCAGCCAGGAAGCATAGGAACTGAGAAGTGGTCTGTGGTCACCACCTGCAGAACCACTCCTTTATTGGGGGTGTCTTGCTAATTGCCTATAATTTCCACCTTTTGTCTATTCCATTTGCACAACAGCATGTGAAATGTATTGTCAATCAGTGTTGCTTCCTAAGTAGACAGTTTGATTTCACAGAAGTGTGATTGACTTGGAGTTACATTGTGTTGTTTAAGTGTTCCCTTTATTTTTTTGAGCAGTGTATTTTTTTGTAGGTTTTGATTGAAGGTGCTTAGCTTTTGAGTTAGGCCTATCCATGGAGGCATGTTACGAGGTAGTATAAAAACATCTAGCGCAATGTTTCTGCTCACAGAATGTTAACGATTTACTGGAATGTAATACCACAGAAGAAATGGTAGAATAGAATGTAGACTAGGAAGCATGCGCTCTGTTAGCATGTTTAGAATGCTAACAGATGTTTAGAATGCTAATCTAGTGCCCAGATTCCAACAGTCTGGGTATCACCATTATCAGCCATATGGGAACATGCGCCTGTTGATTATCTCTGCATGGTGCACTGGTCTTTGAAATACTTTGCTTATTTTCTTGCTTATTTCCTCTGTTTAGTTCAGAGTACGTATATCTGATTTCAAAGAGAATCAATCATGTTTAAAGTGATTTCAGACTGATGGACATGTCAGGAGTTGTAGATTACCTTTCTAAAATTCTCCCTTGGGACCCATCTCAGTAAAACGCCCTTTCATTCAGAGTCATGCAGGTCAACATATCTCTGTGATTTTATTTAGGCTATATATACGGTGATAACTGAAACAAATTACTCATTACCTTCAATGTGGAATACTGGTTCAGAATCCATGCTTTGTGTTTTCATTGGAAATGTAAGGTGCGGTTATTTCAGGCCTCGTTGGTTACATCGCCTGAAAGAATTTTCTATAATTGAGTCATGAGATGAGATCAAGATTACATTTCCAGAGCCTCTGATAAAGAGCAATTTATCACATATTTGTTGACTTGTCTATTTCCAAGAATTGCATGAATATATGCGCTCTGAATAAGATAGACTGGCTTTTCATTTAATGACAATTTTCCTTTTGGAACTATCATTGTGGCTTTTCAGAGGTTTCTCAGATGCACATGGGTTGCATCCCAAATGGAACCCTCCTCCTTATATAGTGCACTACTCATAGGACTCTGGTCAAAAGTAGTGCACTATAAAGGGAATAGAGTGCCATTTGGGACACACCTCAGACATTTCAGTGTTGTCAGATGCCTGGAGGACAGTGGTGTAGCACCGTTTCGAGGGGCCCCCACAACTAACTGGATTTATGTCAATTTCGTCAGACACCATAAAAGGAATTTAATTTGTACAATTATTGTCCAACAAGTGTTTAACCTTTTACTGCAGTGGGCTAAATCAGGATCACACAGAGTGTTGCTTGGTATTCTTAAATAAATCTACTTTGAAACAAAGGTATACTGTACACCATAACACATGGGCTTAAAACTAAAAAGACACCTGTACCATGTCAAATATAGAGTTGAAATGTATTACATTTTGTGTTTGCATCCCAATGTTGCACTTTATATACATCACAGAAGACTGAAATATAACAAAACCGTTTGACATAGAAACAACAGATTTTCTGCGTAAAAAAAAAAAAAGTAGATTAATCAAAATATTAATAACATTGCACCCATGAGACCACTAGGCCATTTGACACATCTTCCAGCTGACATGGAAATTAATAATATTAAAATATTAATATTGAACTATTCGAAAATTCCCAAAACAAATCTTTTCCCCTTATGGAATTCTTCTAACTGTACATTTTAAGCTCAATTAATGCAACAAAATCCATTATTTTCAAATATAAAATAAAGTTTCCCTGCCGGATAAGGATTGTCACGACTTTCAAGAATCTCTGAGCTAATTTCCTGCTATTCTACACATTTTGCCATGAGGCTTAGAGAACATTTCCTGTAATTCTAAACATTTATTTTATGGCTTATTATGTGTTCATTTGTTATCTGGGGGACCCAACCTCCAAAGCTCGTGGGCCCCTCCTTTGCGGGGGCTGCGGGGGTGTGTGCTACGCCAGTGCTGGAGTACTGGGATAAGGCGGACAGTCACCTATGCCAGTGTTGGAGGAGCTGGGCAGGTGGACAGTCTCACCAATGCCAGTGTTGGAGGAGCTAGGCAGATGGACAGCCTCACTGCTAGAATACAGAGGGACAGAGGGTGTCAGACAGACGGCCAGCCTCCAGAGGGTGGTCAGACAGACGGCCAGCCTCCAGAGGGTGGTCAGACAGACGGCCAGCCTCCAGAGGGTGGTCAGACAGACGGCCAGCCTCCAGACGGTGGTCAGACAGACGGCCAGCCTCGAGGGTGGTCAGACAGACGGCCAGCCTCCAGAGGGTGGTCAGACAGACGGCCAGCCTCCAGAGGGTGGTCAGACAGACGGCCAGCCTCCAGAGAGTGGTCAGACAGATGGCCAGCCTCCAGAGGGTATTCAGGCAGGGATCAAGGACATCCTTGTAATTTGTGATGATTCCTCTGAGTGTCTGCAGGAATCCCTATTTGAGGTGATAAGAAAAAGCCTGAAAAGTAAAGAAGACTCTTAGAGAGTGGCTCAAGGCCAAGTTGTAACTGTACAGCGTAGGGAACTAATTTATTTTCAGTGCCATCGGGTCAGGTATACAAGCTCCCAGGGATTTAGGAGGATTATGACCACCCCTTAGCACCAGCTCTCCGTCTGACCACTGACTTTAACGACAGCAGGCCGAGCAAAGCCTCAGTTTTTTCCCTTTCCGCACTCTCGGAATGTGGCTGTGGGATCACTGGGAAGCGTTTGGAGTTGGGGGGGAGGGCAGGTGTGCAGAACCTCCGTGCTCCACGGCGATAGGATGGAAGGATAGGATGGAAGGATAGGATGGAAGGATAGGATGGAAGGATAGGAAAGCCCTACAGAGATGAGGGCTGTATCAGATTGGCCCAAAGATATAGGCACGGTGGGATCAGACAGAAGGACAATGGCAGACTGCTAGGTCTCACTACCTGCCAGGGTTTGTACATTTCCACAGCACCTCTACACGCCCCTCCCACCACCCTCTACACGCCCCTCCCACCACCCTCTACATGCCCCTCCCACCGCCCTCTACATGCCCCTCCCACCGCCCTCTACACGCCCCTCCCACCACCCTCTACATGCCCCTCTCACCGCCCTCTACATGCCCCTCCCACCGCCCTCTACACGCCCACTTGCCTTTGGCAGGTCATATGTTTCATTAAATGTTTTTGCTATTTACAGTATCTATTAAAGCTGGAATTTGTAGAGGTGAAACTGCCACGCCCATTTGCAACATTACAACAACAAAGACGTTACATCAAACAACTAACACCTTTTTCTCCCCTCGGACATCATTGCACATCATTGCATATGCGATACAACAGTGGAGTATGTACTATGATATTTTTTTTTACCACATTGCAGGATGCTCCTTTACTCTGTTTCAAAACCCCAAAAAACAATAACAAAGTGGCACTATTTCACCTTATGCAGATTTCAGCTTTAAAGGCCCAGTGCAGTCAAAAACGTGATTTCCTGTATTTTATAAATATTTCCACACTATGAGGTTGGAATAATACTATGAAATTGTGAGAATTATGATAATGCCCTTTTAGTGTAAGATCTGTTTGAAAAGACCGCCTGAAATTTCAGCCTGTTTTGTTATTATGGAGTTTTGGTGACATCACCTGGCAGTAAATTAGTTAATAGACCAATAGGAAAGAGTTCCAAACCTCTCGGACAGTAATAGCTAGTTTTCCGTTTTCCCCTCTTCACTCATACTACTCCCAGACAGTCCTTACAAAATTCTTGCTTGAGATTTGGCCCTTGCTAAGATGCAATTTTTTGTTTATTTTTAATTGAAAACTATCACAGTAATGTGCTTAATTGTTACCCAGAAATGATTCGATATTGAGATAGAAACGGTTGCATTGGACCTTTAAAGGCCTATGTTGGGCCGTCTGGTGGTCTTCAGGTCTCAGGTCTCACTACTACTGTCCTTGAGGTAGGGATTTAACTAAGGATTCTGGTCATGGTATGCCTCTTTATTCTTTGTATACATTTTATTTACTGGTTTCCAACATATTTCCCAACAGTATGGAGGCAAAATAATCATACGTTGAAACACTATCTTATTACATAATAGTCAGGCGTTTGGAGAATTTTCTAAATAACAGTGCCTCAGTGTTCACCTGTCTGCAGCTCCAGTGCTACTGACCATTCTTCTGGTAGCTGTTTATTTTGCCCCTACCTTGGCATGGTTGATGAACTGTGACAGCTGATGTCTGAACAACCAGTCAAAGTAACTGCCTGTAATGAGGAGTCTGCTGCCTGAGAGACAGATGCCATCATATCTCAGATAAAGTTATTCCCCTGCTCTCTTTTTACAATACACTCTGACAGCCAGAATATATGCATGCCGGTGGCTGCCACTTGGGAAGCTATTCTGAGATCCGGTTTCTGTTTGTTTAAAATAAAAATAAGAAAAATGGGAATGGGTGGCGAGGTGTCTGTAAAAATTACATGGATGCTAAGATTGTTGATTAGCTAAGGCTCTGTCCTCAGACAGAGGGTTAATTTACTTCCCATTGCTATCCATTGTTTGAAAAGTTAAGGTCTTGCAAAGTCTGTATGTAAAAGTGAAATTAGTTGTGTAATTCCAACTTGATGTTTAAAGATTGGCATTTGTTTGCAGCTACTACAGTGCTACAGTATGGGTTAAAGGTGAATACCGGCAATGTCATTTAGAAAATGTTGTGTATGCTGCCGTGCAATTAAGAATGAAGGAGGGACATCCCAATGTACAGCAGCAAGCTTAAATGCCACGACATGTCCACTTAGAAACAAATTTATAGTGACACTTAAAATTAATAAAGGAAATTGAGAGTCATTTATACATGCCATCCTCAGCAGGCATATCATCAAAACTGTCAAGCAGAGGTCACATACAGCCAATTCCTATATGGAGGGCCCAAGCCAAGTTCAAAATGGCTTATTTTCCAGATATGCCCACGATGCAGTCAGTGTTGGCAGCATACATTTTTTCCCCATGTAAAAGCAACAAATCAGCTGTTTTAAGACAACCTGCCAGGCCTTGCTCTTGTGGATTTTTGCAGAAGAGTCAGTCATTATGCATCTGGAGAAATACAACCCACTGTGACAATGTGGGAAAACAACTCTGTGATAGCTATGCAAATATCAAATCAATCAAACCTAGTGAGTATTTTGATGTATCACTTGTCACAATGCCACATCTAATGGATGTTTTCTTTGGCTATTTGGGCTTACAGTATGTCTTTCAGATCAACTGACATCGATGTGGATTCCCATTTTTCATTAACCTCTTAGGTATGTGTTCTAAATGGCACCCTATTCCCTTCATCGTGCACTACTTTGACCAAAATAAGTGCACTGTATAGGGAATAGGGTGCCATTTGGGAATCTCAGTGGTTTTCAGTTTGACTCAACAATCCAACGTGCCTGATTCCATGTCTCTGACCTTTAACTTGTCTTTAATTAGCCAAGCAGAACATTCTAGACTCCAAAGAAAGTACAATAATCGAGTTTGATTCTTTCGATTTAAAGTCACCCGATTTGCTGACCAATGCCCGAGTGCATTTCCATTCATGTAGTTTTTTACATCACCAATATGACCATCAAAATGAGTGATGTATGCCATGGTGTTTATTTCTAGAAGCCTGGAATGGACAAATATTTCTAAAGGTGAAGTGGTCTTGGCCAGAAAATTATCTACTCTTACGCATTATTTTCACCACACCTTTATTAGTTGCTAATTCAAGTAGCCTACAATTTCCCATTGCACCCAGAAGGTCCAATCACTCCAGTAAACCATGGTAGACCACTAATTGATTCAGAGAGTGTTGCTAGTTCACTGCAAGTGGGACTCCTGTAGATCCAATTTACAATTGTTTTTAGAATAAGGACAGAGTAATTCGGTCAAAAAGCTGTTTTTGTATTCAGTTAGAGCTAGGAATCTAACTTGGAACGAGAGGAGTTGCAGTGTTCTACTCCCTAAAGTCCTATGTTGCATGGACTTTGGGCACACGCGCGCCTGCACACACACACACACACACACACACACACACACACACACACACACACACACACACACACACACACACACACACACACACACACGCATGCACACGCGCGCCTGCACACACACACACACACACACACACACACACACACACACACACACACACACACACACACACACACACACACACACACACACACACACACACACACACACACACACACACACACACACACAGAGCAGACAGCCGTTATCGCCACACACCATTGGCACAATATGGTCCTCCACCAACGAGAACTGACGCCCTGGTGCTCAGATGGAATAGATGTAAATTATCCCAGATGGATTCTCGTTCCAGCAAAACATGACTTGTGTGCTTGTCTTCTGAAGGCTCATTTTTTGAATTGTTTGAAAACCTTTTAAGTGCCAAATTAGGTTGATGCATGAAAATCATTGTGAGTGTCATCATGATGTCCATTGAATTATATATTTTGTGAATGGTGGTAACTAAGCCTTCAAAAGGGCAGTACCTCCTTCCCTCTTAACCATTGGAATTGATATGCATGGCACATCTCAGCTCCTTGATTGAATACTTGATTAATTGATTGATTTTGTGATGCTTTCCCCAAGATGTGATGACATTGGGAGAATCTCAATTGCATACTCCTTGCATCATACTCCTCCTCTCTCCTCTCTCCTCCTTCTCAAAACCAATTGCAGGAGAAGGTCAGAGGGAAGAGACCTCTGGCTTTCTCATCCAATGGGTTTTAAGAAGGAGGCGAGGAGAAGAGTACGCAATTGAGATTTTCCCATAGAATGGTCCAGCACAGGGACGCTGAGTCATGGTGGTGGAAAACCTTACTGTACCCTCCTTCAATGCACCACAGCGTCTAGAACAGGGACCTGTCTCTCCATCAGCCCATGTTCTGGAGCCTTCAAACAGCAGAGACATTATATCCAAGGCGATCTAGCACCACCCACTCACAAGTCACTACATTTGGATAGAAAAATGTCAAATCAAATTGTATTTGTCACATGCGCCGAATACAACAGGTGTAGATCTTACCATGAAATGCTTACTGGCAATTCACAGCTAGCTGGGCTCAATTATTCTCTCCGGAGCATTTTCATGGTGCGGCTGGTGTATCCATCAACCCACATGACTGAGTGTCTCTTTCAGATGGGCCACTAGTGTTTTTAATACTAGCTCCGTGGATGTCAGACAACGGGCTGGGAACACCACGGAGCAGGCCCTCCATGGGTGTGCACAGGAAACCTTTTCTCAAAAGATTCTTGCGTCCAGTTTGAGAAATGGAGACTATGTAAATCAGTGTTTGTCAATTTCCTGAATGCCACATACTGTAGTTGTCGGCTAACAAGCAGTTGCCTGGCCGAATGCCTTCTCCCTCTCTGCTTGGAGGGTCTACATTGGTCTGTTAAAGTGACAGTTCTTAGAGGAAGAGACAGTGTTTCTATGGAGCCTCTCTCCCAGACTTTAAATGTAACATTATCATCTGTTTTACTACGTGGGCATTTCCATAATGAGACTATCTGAAACGATTTATGTTAAGTGATATGGTTGGATAGATGTAGTATAATGGACCAACCCGTTTCTCATTCCTATGTAAAACATACACCATCTCAGACAGTGAATAGCAATTGAAATATGCCCACTGGCAACCAGCAGAACGATGTCATTGACATATTTGCATGTCAATGCTATTAATGTGCTGTCATAGTCAATGCAAAAACATGTTCCTCCCAGCATTTTAGATTTGTTTATTTGTGAAAGTTGCCAGCTGAGTTGCTGTTGTTATATCCCAGATTGCTGTGAAAAACAGGCATTATCAAGACATATGTGCATTATCAAGACATATGTGCATTATCAAGACATATGTGCCTTCCTTTCATGCCAATGTGAAGGAGGAGCAATTTACCTTCAAATCACTGTGACAAGGTTGACATTGGCAGTTTTATTAGTTTGGCTGTGAAAAAGAACTCTGCATTTCTAGTTTTACAAAAACTCCCTAACCATTTTAGAGCACCAACATCAACTTCATTCAGGGATTGAAAGAGGGTTAGAGAGAGGGAGTGAGAGAGGGAGTGAGAGAGGGAGTGAGAGAGGGAGTGAGAGAGAGGCAGTGAGAGAGGGTTAGAGAGAGGGTTAGAGAGTGGGAGTGAGAGAGAGGTTTAGAGAGAGGGAGTGAGAGCGGGTTAGAGAGAGGGAGTGAGAGAGAGGGAGTGAGAGGTGAGAGAGGGAGTGAGAGAGGGGGAGTGAGAGAGAGGGAGTGAGAGGGACTGAGAGAGGGTTAGAGAGGGATGAGAGAGAAGGAGTGAAAGAAAGTTTCAGCGTGTGCTGTTGGTCTGAAAATAATGACTTGACGAGCAAGGTTGAAACAAACTCAAACGGGGGATTAGATCAAATATATCTGAGAAGAAACACTGCTGTTTAATCTTTTAAAACGTTAATCCTCCCTTTTTTCCTCTTTGGGCTGAAGGAGATAGTGCCAAAAAAGGAGACTCGCCGACATAGCGCTGTGAAATATGAGATGTAACAAACTAAGACACTTTTCATTATCCAGCCACAAAGGGAATGACAGGGAGAGTGAGGGAGACGGAGCCAGTGAGTCCTATCCAGGCTTTTGGTCTCGGGGAACTTGAAAGGAACACAATGACACAGCCTGGGATTCATCTGAAACAGTCATGAGGGGCAACCTGTGTACAACGCCAGGGACACAATCCTGTTAATCTTTAATAAGAAGAACACCAATGACAGCCGTGTGAGGCGGAAGCCATCATGATGAGAGAATGAGAGAAAATAATCAAACTCTCTTTCCCCTGCGTTAGGACAATTGGCCTAGAGGATTTCTGATGTCCATTGAAGTGCACCACCAAGAACGAGCGTCCCTTTTCTCTCGTAAACGATGTAGCTCAGAGGGCAGCGACTCCTCATAAACAATATTATATATTTTCTCTGCTTCTCATTCCCCACGTGTCACTGATATTTTCTACAGAGATGGAGATGATGATATGCCAAATGGGAAAGAGATGATCTGTGGATCTTGACTCGTGACATTCCAGACAATGTCTGTCTGAAGCACGTAAGTAAGGTTCAGAAAACTACGGAGGACTAGCAGACAAAAATAAACAATTAGCCCTAAAGGCAAAGGACCCGGGCAGCAAGCAATCATCCAATAGTTCATATCTGATCTGTGGTCAAGACATCCTAAATAAGCTTAACAAGCAGCACATTTAAAACCATTAGACACTAATAGTGCTTTCTAGCTGATAGAAGACAGAAAGATGATTGTTGTGGCTTGTGTTCAGTGTTCTGTATGAAGTACCTAGTTGAAAGTTGGAGGAGTGGAGAACATCCCTGCTGTCCTGATCTCAGGGCACTCAGTGGGAGCAGATGAGCTAGCTCCCTCTCCCAGCAGTAATGATGGCATACAGTATGCAGCATTTAATTAGAAGAACACTACCTGGGCTGGGCTGTGCTGTGCTGTGCCAGGCTACAGCAGCAAGCCTCACTGTAGTGTACCGAGCATCATTAACGGCTCATTCATCCTCTGGCTGCTACAAGCAACTGGTGGCTGACTGAGAGGAGCGGGCATATGAAGCAATTAGGAAATTTCTAAAACATATTAGGAATTAATTACCATTTGATTTCCAAGATTCAAATGTTAAAAAGGAGAAGAAGTGGTATTTGCCTGGTTTACTGGCATTGATTATTAAAGAGGTTGAATTGATGATTATGGCTTAACTCTGACATGACCTATGACATTGCTTATTTACAGTTAATGTTTGTCATTGGAGATTTAGTGCTGTTTTCCCACATGGAAAATGCACATGCTTGATATTTGCGTTGCTGGAAAGGTAATTACATATAAATTCAAATCTCTCTAATGCTCGATATTGTTCTGGTTTAAAGAGAGTTAAATGTATTCCTTAGCTAATTGGTATTCAATCGTATGTGGGTTTATGCCTATAAATAGTTACAGACAGTGTACCCAGGCAATCTGTGCTGTACCGTTCTTAAATTATGGTCATATCCTCCACAAATGACTTTATGCGACTGTCTCCCCAGCCGTTTCATTTAATCTAAACGTTTCCTAATTGCGGGCCAATTGCTTTATGAATGTCTTTTGTCAAGACATTTGAAGCAGACTTTTATATTTTCATATCTAAAACTGTTTCAGTGAATGGTGACTCAACTGTTGAATGTTTTAAAAGTACTTTCTTTATAATGTTTTATTTTAGCTTCAGTAGTGTAATGGTTCCGAGTACCACAGCTTTGTGTCATTATTGACTACAAAACAATAACTCTGATATTGAATCATATTGTTTCCATTTGGTTTCCAGTCATGGGAAGAGGAGAGCACTTCAGTATAGGCATAATACAGTATAGTGATAACAGGTTTGGAGACAGCCAGGAAAAATGTAGTAAAACACTGGCAAATGCAGGCGCTGCTTGCAGTGACCCTCATATAAAGTCTGACTAGAATTGAGGCTTTCTCCAATCGAACTGAAACAAAATGCGCATTGCTGTCGTTATGTGTATCCTCTTCCAAACCTTTTGTGTGCGTATAACAGGTTAACAACGTGTCTGTGTGTGCCGTGTGCTAGTACGCCCACCCACCCGCATTTGACATTTTGATGCACTATTAGTTATTACAGGATGTGTTATCGCTGTGTGTCTTATTAAACTGTGTCTTCCATATTGTCTACAGTATGATTTATCCCACACCTGTTATCCAACTGCAACACCTTCATAAATTCCCACTCCAAGTGCACTCAACCAATATGGAGCCTTATTTCTCTGCCTGGTGATTACAAAAGTTAATCCGATGGAGGCAAAGAACAATCACAATGAAATTCTTTATCTGTCTGTTGCCAGGCAAGATATACACTTGAAAGCTGTATGTTTCCTTACTGCCGGTCAGTCATGAGAAGCCCTGAACCACTGCATTGCTGTCCCATCCCCATGTAAAGAGCTCATTTGAGGAGACATAGTAGATAAACCCCTGCTGTTCCTGAGCATTCCCAGAGAGCTCCTTGATATAACCATCTGTTTGAGAGGTGGTTGAGCTCCAGTTCTTTAGCCTTAAAGACCGCTGTGCTGCTCCACTACTGAGTGCCGCAATGTAGTAGAAAATGAAGCCTCACCTGAAAGTGGTGTAGGCAATGTGAAAAGCCAAGGAGAGGAGACATGTTTAGTCTGAACTTGCACAGTTCACCCAATGGGGAACAAGCCAAGCAATTTTGGAGTAAATAATACTATTTCCCTCCAGGAAATGAAAACACTATTTCTGTGAAAAATAACATGGGTCCACACAAGATGATTGGCCACGTTTTCTGGGGGAAATCTACTCACCCAGCTTTGGTAATTCTCAAAGACTCTGACTGCAACGATCCACTGTGTCCATCATACTGTACAACAGACAACCAGCAGAGAAAAAGATGTCTTGAACGAGAAAATTGAAAACTGTGTCCAACCAGACTTCGATATGAAACGTGACATGAGTGTACCCATATAGAGGTTTTGAATTGAACCAACAGGAATGCCCACCCATGGTGAGTTACCTATTCCTAATGTAACCCTTTCCTGCAGTCATTCAGGAAAGGGTTACATTGGGAATAGCGCCCTCTTTGGCCTCATGGGTGGATTGCTATTAATATTTGTTAGAATTTCATCATTAATAAAGGTTATTTAAAAAACCTGACAAACATCTGGTGTTTCTATGTCAAACAGTTTTGTTATATTTCAGCCTTCTGTGATGTACAGTACATAAAGTGTTTAGCCCACCGCAGTAACAGGTTTTAAGAGGGTTTTTATCAAAGAACAGATTTTCAAGCAGGTTATTATTCTGATTATGATGCAAGAGATTCTCAGATGGAAATCTACAATGCTGCAATACTAACAAGATGCTATTCCCTCAGTTGGTATGTACGTAGTGTTTTAGTTTGGGTTAGCATTAAAAGTGAACGCCATTCTTTATAGACCTCTTTATAAACATCTGAGACAAATCTGAAAGGGCTCCTGGGGTTTGCTCTTTACTGGATAGCAGTTTTCAAAGTCATGCCAGTACTGTAATTCTGAAGTTTTACAAAACCTTCACTAGTACAGCTGGGGCTAGAAAGACGGCAACAAACACCGGCCTCTTTTCTGCAAATGGGACTTGCTGTCACCATACAGTAATTACATAGCGTTTTGACAAAAGAGAAGGAAAATATGACAGAGAGTGTTTTTTGTTCAGAAGGCTAGCAAATGCCATGCGTGTGTCTGACTGCGCTAGCTGGATGGAGCAGATGTTACTGTAGTGAATAGCGCAGGAGCCACAGGAGATCCTGCGAAACTGATTAGACTTCCTCCATCTCAGCCAAATGAATTCACTGTAATTGAGTATGAGGCGACAGCACTCCTCTCCTCACTTCTCCTCGTCCCTGTCTGTCACTCTTCATTGTTCCGACCCAGCTCTATTCAGCTTGTGTGGCGTCAAACAGCTAACATTAGAGGAGCTCAATGTGACAGAAGGCAGCCAAGTAATTATGTTCAAGGGACTTGATCTGGATGTCCAGGTGTCTCATTCAATAGGTGACCTGATGCTAGTATCTGATGATTACATACATATAAATATATTGTATGATTAACTGTATGGTTTTGAGTATTGAAATTAAGGAGATGTGCTCAGTTGCATGCTTCCTATCCCCACCCTCCTAAAGTGTGGATGTTTATTGCATAAAGCACTGTGGTGGGGTTACAAGTCAATTGAAGGGAAGGACATTTTTCCACTTCAGGGGACAGTTTATCAAAGCTTATAAATGCAAGCCCACAGTCACTAAAAGAAAGCCTGCGTCAACATTACATGAGTAACATTTTATTTTCTCTTACCCCCTTTGTCAAACTTCTCCTGTTGACTTGGCTCACCGTCTGCTTGTTGAGGTTCCAACACAAGTCCCTTGGGTCACCTTGTTTTTTATGACTGGTATTCAAAAGGGAGGAGGATTGGAGCGGCGCTGACAGCTCTCATTTTAAACGATTTCATTTAGTGGAAAGTGAAGAACTGCTGGAGGAGAACAGTGAGAACTTGTTTCCGCATGGCTTGTAACATAGACAGCTTCAACGTCAGGGAAGTAGCTTGCTGTGAATCACTGGGACATCCAGCCAACTACCTCTCCCTCAACAAGACCAAGGAGCTGATTGTGGACTACAGGAAAGGGGGAGGGGGGGTGAGCACGCACCATCCACATCGACGGGGCGGCAGTGGAGCAGGTTCAAGTTCCTCGATGTCCAAATCACTGAAGACTTAAAATGGTCCAAACATACACGCAGAGTCGTGAAGGTGGCTTGACAGCGCATCTTCCCCCTCAGGATGTTGAAAAAGTTTTGCATGGGCCCTCAAATCCTCAAAAGGTTCTACAGCTGTACCATTGAGAGCATATTGACTGGTTGCATCGCTGCTTACTATGGCAATAGCACCGCCCTCGATCGCATGGCGCTACAGAGGGTTGTGCGGACAGCCCAGTACATCACTTGGGCCAAGCTCCCTGCCATCCAGGACCTCTATATCAGGCGGTGTGAAAAGAAGGTCCGGAAAATCGTTAAGGACTCCAATCACCCAAAACTATAGACTATTTTCTCTGCTGCCGCACGGCAAGAGTTACCGGTACTTCAAGTCGGACACCAACAGGCTCTTGAACAGCTTCTATCCCCCAGCAACATGACTGATGAATAGCTAACAAAATAGCTACATGGACTAGTTAACGCTGTATCTTTATTGACCTTTTATTTCAATTTTTGCACTGTCTCTGAGCACACTCACAGGTCCCTACACATTCACACACTCTGTCAGTCCAACACACACACAAACACTCACTCCATCATCTGCTCACTTACACATAATATGCACATACATTTATACTGACTCTACACACACGCACACGCACACCCACTCACATACTAGCTGTTGTTACTCTGTTTATCTTACATCCTGTTACCTAGTCCCCTTACCCCTATACATATCTACCTTCATCACTCCAGTATCCCTACACATTGTAAATATGGTATTGGAATTGACTTTAGAAAAAAATTCCTCTATATAGTATGCTTACTTACTATATTACTATATTGTGTATTTCATATTTCGTATTGTTATTTTTTTTAAAACTTATTTTCCACCATAATTTGCAAATAAATTCATTAAAAATCCTACAATGTGATTTTCTGGATCTTTTTTTCTCATTTTGTCTGTCATAGTTGAAGTGTACCTATGATGAAAATTACAGGCCTCTCTCATATTTTTAAGTGGGAGAACTTGCACAATTGGTGGCTGACTAAATACTTTTTTGCCCCACTGTACGTATTCAGACCCTTTGCTATGAGAATCGGTGCATCCTGTTTCAGGTGCATCCTGTTTCCATTGATCATCCTTGAGATGACTAGATTGGAGTCCAGCTGTGGTAAATTCAATTGATTGGACATGATTTGGAAAGGCACGCAAGAGAGAACCTTCCAGAAGGACAACCATCTTTGCAGCATTCCACCAATCAGGCCTTTATGGTAGAGTGGCCAGACAGAAGCTACTCTTCAGTAAAAGGCACATGACAGCCCGCTTGGAGTTTGCCAAAGGGCACTTGTAGACTCTCAGACCATGAGAAACAAGATTCTCTGGTCTGATGAAACCAAGATTGAACTCTTTGGCACGAATGCCAAGCGTCACGTCTGGAGGAAACCTGGCACCATCCCTAAGGTGAAGCATGGTGGTGGCAGCATCATGCTGTGGGGATGTTTTTCAGCAGCAGGGACTGGGAGATTAATCAAGATCGAGGGAAAGATGAACAGAGGAAAGTACAGAGATATCCTTAATGAAAACCTGCTCCAGAGTGCTCAGGACCTCAGATTTGGGCTAAGGTTCACCTTCCAACAGGACAACGACCCTAAGCACACAGCCAAGACAACGCAGGAGTGGCTTCGGGACAAGTCTCTGAATGTCCTTGAGTGGCCTAGTCAGAGCCCGGACTTAAACCCGCTCGAATATCTCTGGATAGAACTGAAAATAGCTGTGCAGCAATGCTCCCCATCCAACCTGAAAGAGCTTGAGAGGATCTGCAGGGAAGAATGGAGGAAACTCCCTATGTGCTTCAACAAAGTACTGAGTAAAGGGTCTGAATACTTATGTAAATGTGATATATATATATAAATATTTTTTAATTGTAAAAATGTCTAAACCTGTTTTTGCTTCGTCATCATGGGGTATTGTGTGTAGATTGATGAGGAATGAAAACAATTGAATCCATTTTAGAATGAGGCAGTAACCTAACAAATGTGGAAAAAGTCAAGGGGTCTGAATACTTTCTGAATGCATTATATGTAAAAAAGAGAGAAAGAAACACCAATTCCCTTGCCTTCTTTACACTAACATGCTGACCAGACTGCACGCATGTGTGCGTCTGCATGCGCCATCACTCGCATGTTGATTTTGTCCACCCACACCAGACGCGATCAGAACACGCAAGTTGAAATATAAAAACAAACTCTGAACCAACTATATTAATTTGGGGACAGGCCGAAAAGCATTAAACATGTATGGCAACTTAGCTAGCTGCTGTTGCTAGCTAATTTGTCCTGGGATAGAAACATTGGGTTGTTATTTTACTTGAAATGCACAAGGTCCTCTACTTCGACAATTAATCCACAGATAAAAGGGTAAACAGAGGTAATTTCTAGTAATCTGTCCTCCTTCAGGCTTCTTCTTCTTTGGACTTTATATGCCAGTTGGCAACCAACTTTAAGGTGCATTACCAAGACCTCCTGGACTGGAGTGTGGACCTCAGTTCATCTTTCAGTCACCCACGTGGGGATATGCTGCTAAAAACCAATGAGGAGATGGGAGAGGCGGAAATTGCAGCGCGTCACAAATATTGCAAAGAGCTATGTTAGCTCTTGGCTATGCAGACGCTCGTTGACGCACGTGAGAAGTGTGGGTGCAATGATTGAATAACATGTATCTGTACATTTATTTTACAATGCTCGCGGACGCAACCCGAGTGGTGTGGTCAACATGTAACACTTTAATGAGGAATAATGTACTATGTGTTATGCTGGTGAATGAGGACCCAAAAGCGACTTAACAGAAACAGAGTCTTTATTCCAGTCTTAAACAAAAACGATACTCCTGGATATTATCTTAGGTAAATACAAAACAGGAAAACTGAAATCCTCTCGTCAGTAGAGAGGAACGACTGGAGACGCGACCACAGACTGCAGGTCGCTTCGGGAAGGCACAGGCCGTAGCTGACATAGACACCTGCTCACACGCAGCATCTGAAGAAGGCAAAAACACGACAGGGCGGAACAAGGACACAGAACAGCAAACATCAAACAAGGATCCGACAAGGACAGAAGCGGAAAACAGAGGGAGAAATAGGGACTCTAATCAGAGGGCAAAATAGGGGACAGGTGTGAAAGAGTAAATGAGGTAGTTAGGAGAATGAGGAACAGCTGGGAGCAGGAACGGAACGATAGAGAGAGAGAGCGAGAGAGGGAGAGAGGGAGGGGGAGAGAGAGGGATAGAAAGAGGGAAAGAACCTAATAAGACCAGCAGAGGGAAACGAATAGAAGGGAAGCACAGGGACAAGACATGATAATCAATGACAAAACATGACAGTACCCCCCCACTCACCGAGCGCCTCCTGGCGCACTCGAGGAGGAACCCTGGCGGCAACGGAGGAAATCATCAATCAACGAACGGTCCAGCACGTCCCGAGATGGAACCCAACTCCTCTCCTCAGGACCGTAACCCTCCCAATCCACTAAGTACTGGTGACCACGTCCCCGAGAACGCATGTCCATGATCTTCCGTACCTTGTAAATAGGTGCGCCCTCGACAAGGACGGGGGGGGGGGAGGGAAGACGAACGGGGGCGCGAAGAAAAGGCTTGACACAGGAGACATGGAAGACAGGGTGGACGCGACGAAGATGTCGCGGAAGAAGCAGTCGCACAGCGACAGGATTGACGACCTGAGAGACACGGAACGGACCAATGAACCGCGGAGTCAACTTGCGAGAAGCTGTCGTAAGGGGAAGGTTACGAGTGGAAAGCCACACTCTCTGACCGCGACAATACCTAGGACTCTTAATCCTACGTTTATTGGCGGCTCTCACAGTCTGCGCCCTGTAACGGCAAAGTGCAGACCTGACCCTCCTCCAGGTGCGCTCACAACGTTGGACAAAAACCTGAGCGGAGGGAACGCTGGACTCGGCGAGCTGGGACGAGAACAGAGGAGGCTGGTACCCAAGACTACTCTGAAACGGAGATAGCCCGGTAGCAGACGAAGGAAGCGAGTTGTGAGCGTATTCTGCCCAGGGGAGCTGTTCTGCCCAAGACGCAGGGTTACGAAAAGAAAGGCTGCGTAATATGCGACCAATCGTCTGATTGGCCCTTTCTGCTTGACCGTTAGACTGGGGATGAAACCCGGAAGAGAGACTGACGGAAGCACCAATCAAACGACAGAACTCCCTCCAAAACTGTGACGTGAATTGCGGGCCTCTGTCTGAAACGGCGTCTAACGGGAGGCCATGAATTCTGAACACATTCTCAATGATGATTTGTGCCATCTCCTTAGCGGAAGGAAGCTTAGCGAGGGGAATGAAATGTGCCGCCTTAGAGAACCTATCGACAACCGTAAGAATCACAGTCTTCCCCGCAGACGAAGGCAGACCGGTAATAAAGTCTAAGGCGATGTGAGACCATGGTCGAGAAGGAATGGGAAGCGGTCTGAGACGACCGGCAGGAGGAGAGTTACCTGACTTAGTCTGCGCGCAGTCCGAACAAGCAGCCACGAAACGGCGCGTGTCACGCTCCTGAGTAGGCCACCAAAACCGCTGGCGAATAGAAGCAAGCGTACCCCGAACGCCGGGGTGGCCAGCTAACTTGGCAGAGTGAGCCCACTGAAGAACAGCCAGACGAGTAGAGACAGGAACGAACAGAAGGTTACTAGGACAAGCGCGCGGCGACGCAGTGTGAGTGAGTGCTTGCTTTACCTGTCTCTCAATTCCCCAGACAGTCAACCCGACAACACGCCCCTCAGGGAGAATCCCCTCGGGGTCGGTAGAAGCCACAGAAGAACCAAAGAGACGGGATAAGGCATCAGGCTTGGTGTTCTTATTTCCCGGGCGATAAGAAATCACGAACTCGAAACGAGCGAAAAACAACGCCCAACGACCTTGACGTGCATTAAGTCGTTTGGCAGAACGGATGTACTCAAGGTTCTTATGGTCAGTCCAAACGACAAAAGGGACGGTCGCCCCCTCCAACCACTGTCGCCATTCGCCTAGGGCTAAGCGGATGGCGAGCAGTTCGCGGTTACCCACATCATAGTTGCGTTCCGATGGCGACAGGCGATGAGAAAAATAAGCGCAAGGATGGACCTTATCGTCAGAATGGAAGCGCTGGGACAGAATGGCTCCCACGCCCACCTCTGAAGCGTCAACCTCGACAATAAATTGTTTAGTGACGTCAGGAGTAACAAGGATAGGAGCGGATGTAAAACGCTTCTTGAGGAGATCAAAAGCTCCCTGGGCGGAACCGGACCACTTAAAGCACGTCTTGACAGAAGTCAGAGCTGTGAGAGGAGCAGCCACTTGACCGAAATTACGAATGAAACGCCGATAGAAATTAGCGAAACCGAGAAAGCGCTGCAACTCGACACGTGACTTAGGAACGGGCCAATCGCTGACAGCCTGGACCTTAGCGGGATCCATCTGAATGCCTTCAGCGGAAATAACAGAACCGAGAAATGTGACAGAGGAGACATGAAAGGCGCACTTCTCAGCCTTCACGTAGAGACAATTCTCTAAAAGGCGCTGGAGTACACGTCGAACGTGCTGAACATGAATCTCGAGTGACGGTGAAAAAATCAGGATATCGTCAAGGTAAACGAAAACAAAGATGTTCAGCATGTCTCTCAGTACATCATTAACTAATGCCTGAAAGACAGCTGGAGCATTAGCGAGACCGAACGGCAGAACCCGGTATTCAAAATGCCCTAACGGAGTGTTAAACGCCGTTTTCCACTCGTCCCCCTCTCTGATGCGCACGAGATGGTAAGCGTTACGAAGGTCCAACTTAGTAAAGAACCTGGCTCCCTGCAGAATCTCGAAGGCTGACGACATAAGGGGAAGCGGATAACGATTCTTAACCGTTATGTCATTCAGCCCTCGATAATCCACGCAGGGGCGCAGAGTACCGTCCTTCTTCTTAACAAAAAAAAACCCCGCTCCGGCGGGAGAGGAAGAAGGCACCACGGTACCGGCGTCGAGAGAAACAGACAGATAATCCTCGAGAGCCTTACGTTCGGGAGCCGACAGAGAGTATAGTCTACCCCGAGGGGGAGTGGTTCCCGGAAGGAGATCAATACAACAATCATACGACCGGTGAGGAGGAAGGGAGTTGGCTCTGGACCGACTGAAGACCGTGCGCAGATCATGATATTCCTCCGGCACTCCTGTCAAATCACCAGGTTCCTCCTGAGAAGAGGGGACAGAAGAAACAGGAGGGATAGCAGACATTAAACACTTCACATGACAAGAAACGTTCCAGGATAGGATAGAATTACTAGACCAATTAATAGAAGGATTATGACATACTAGCCAGGGATGACCCAAAACAACAGGTGTAAAAGGTGAACGAAAAATCAAAAAGGAAATGGTCTCACTGTGGTTACCAGATACTGTGAGGGTTAACGGTAGTGTCTCACATCTGATACTGGGGAGAAGACTACCATCTAAGGCGAACATGGGCGTGGGCTTCCCTAACTGTCTGAGAGGAATGTCATGTTTCCGAGCCCATGCTTCGTCCATAAAACAACCCTCAGCCCCAGAGTCTATCAAGGCACTGCAGGAAGCAGCCGAACCAGACCAGCGTAGATGGACCAACAAGGTAGTACAGGATCTTGATGGAGAGACCTGAGTAGTAGCGCTCACCAGTAGCCCTCCGCTTACTGATGAGCTCTGGCTTTTACTGGACATGAAATAACAAAATGTCCAGCAGAACCGCAATAGAGGCAAAGGCGGTTGGTGATTCTCCGTTCCCTCTCCTTAGTCGAGATGCGAATACCTCCCAGCTGCATGGGCTCAGTCTCTGAGCCGGTGGGAGGAGATGGTTGAGATGCGGAGAGGGGGAACACCGTTAACGCGAGCTCTCCTCCACGAGCTCGGTGACGAAGATCTACCCGTCGTTCTATGCGGATGGCGAGTGCAATCAAAGAGTCCACGCTGGAAGGAACCTCCCGGGAGAGAATCTCATCTTTAACCTCAGCGTGGAGTCCCTCCAGAAAACGAGCGAGCAACGCCGGCTCGTTCCAGTCACTGGAGGCAGCAAGAGTGCGAAACTCTATAGAGTAATCCGTTATGGATCGATCACCTTGACATAGGGAAGCCAGGGCCCTGGAAGCCTCCTTCCCAAAAACTGAACGATCAAAAACCCGTATCATCTCCTCTTTAAAGTTCTGATAATCGTTAGTACACTCAGCCCTTGCCTCCCAGATAGCTGTGCCCCACTCCCGAGCCCGACCAGTAAGGAGTGATATGACGTAGGCGATCCGAGCTCTCTCTCTTGAGTATGTGTTGGGCTGGAGAGAGAACACAATATCACACTGGGTGAGAAAGGAGCGGCACTCAGTGGGTTGCCCAGAGTAACATGGTGGGTTATTAACCCTAGGTTCCGGAGACTCGGAAGACCAGGAAGTAGCAGGTGGCACGAGACGAAGACTCTGAAACTGTCCTGAGAGGTTGGAGACCTGAGCGGCCAGGGTCTCAACGGCATGACGAGCAGCAGACAATTCCTGCTCGTGTCTGCCGAGCATTGCTCCCTGGATCTCGATGGCAGTGTTGCGAGAATCCGTAGTCGCTGGGTCCATTACTGGTCGGATCCTTCTGTTATGCTGGTGAATGAGGACCCAAAAGCGACTTAACAGAAACAGAGTCTTTATTCCAGTCTTAAACAAAAACGATACTCCTGGATATTATCTTAGGTAAATACAAAACAGGAAAACTGAAATCCTCTCGTCAGTAGAGAGGAACGACTGGAGACGCGACCACAGACTGCAGGTCGCTTCGGGAAGGCACAGGCCGTAGCTGACATAGACACCTGCTCACACGCAGCATCTGAAGAAGGCAAAAACACGACAGGGCGGAACAAGGACACAGAACAGCAAACATCAAACAAGGATCCGACAAGGACAGAAGCGGAAAACAGAGGGAGAAATAGGGACTCTAATCAGAGGGCAAAATAGGGGACAGGTGTGAAAGAGTAAATGAGGTAGTTAGGAGAATGAGGAACAGCTGGGAGCAGGAACGGAACGATAGAGAGAGAGAGCGAGAGAGGGAGAGAGGGAGGGGGAGAGAGAGGGATAGAAAGAGGGAAAGAACCTAATAAGACCAGCAGAGGGAAACGAATAGAAGGGAAGCACAGGGACAAGACATGATAATCAATGACAAAACATGACACTATGACTGTGATATGTGGTTGTCTCACCTAGCTATCTTAAGATGAATGCACTAACTGTAAATTGCTCTGGATAAGAGTGTCTGCTAACTTACATGAAAATAATATATATTCACAATTCAGATATGGAGATCTAGGATCCAATGGCAGATACGTTATTATGCAGTACTGTATATTCTGTATATACTAGACAACTGCTTGTATAATATTATATTTCTGTGTGAATAAAGTGATCTGAAAATCATTAAGGTGTTGAATATCAAAGTGTCTGAGGGCATCAGGGATCCTTAAATACTTCCCTATAATTGCTGTGACACACAGAGGCCCTTGCATTCATGTTGCAGGCTTTAGAATCATGCTCATGGAGTGTGTCACTCTCACAGTGTTGTAATGTACATCACAGAGAGAGCCCTCTTCCCCTCCACTAGCTTATACCAAGTGTTAACTCTATTTACATAGCTACCGCCTGCCATCTTATCATTGGACTGCAGAAACCATTTTGAAAGTGTTTGATGCCACTTTAATCCACAGGGACATTGTAACAGAAAGAGTCTTTGTGTTCTCTGGAAAGCTCTGATTTAAGGTAAAGTGTACCCATAGGGCCTGTAAAACTCTTTAATCGCCACTCCATTCCCTTTGCCTATTATATTCCATGCAAGCAGTGGATTATTTCAAACTCTACCTCCTTGAAGATTTAATACATTTCTATTAGAGAATAATATCCCGGGATCGTTATTTATTTTCCCTGACTTATTCTTTCTTTGAAGATATAATTGTTTTTGCTGTTTCAGCAGGTCAGATCTAATGGCAAATGTATAAACTTTTAACAAAAAAAAAGTGATTCTATATTTCAGACTTCAAAGGGGCCATTTCAGTTGAAGGGATTGCAGCGCTACGTTTCTTTGTTCACAGATGTGAATTCTGCAAATTATAATAAGTTGTTATTGTTTTAATCATCACCAGATGATGCGGTGCTGTGAAGAGAAGGACTAGTGCTGTACGTTGATCTACATCTAGCCACACGTAAGTGTATCTTCACCCAATTGAGCTGTAATAGCATTCTGCTGCTCATGCTCCAGGATTTAATATGAAGCCATGCCCCGGCCCAACATTGTGAATGTCCTTGTGTATACACAAGATAAGGAACTCAAAGGCAGGATGACTCGTAAAGGCCAGCAACTATCTACAGCATTCCCCCCCACACACCATACCCACACCACCAGCCCACACACACTTCTGTGCAGGCTCATGAACAGCATGCTAACACTGTGTGCTTCTTAAGGCCTATTCCCAAGGGTTGTGTGAATAATTGGTAAATATTTTACTTGATGTAGGGGCTAGCCGGCTTCAATTGCTGTGTGTCACAGAGAAATGAATCAAAGTCAGACGACCAACAGTGACATGAGTCACTTGAAGTGAGCTAAATTCCTGACAGGGATCTGGAGCACTTTGTGTTTGCTTGTTATTGAGAGTGAAGAGGGAGGATGACAACACAGAGGAGGAGAAGTGTGTGTGTTATTTCATGATTCGTCCAGGCAATTACAAAAAGTAATTTAAATGCAAAAAAGTTAAATGAGAGAGTGAAATAGAACTGAGCAGAGTCAACCTGCCAAATAATACATGTTATCAAGTAGAATAAATGAGTCAAGAGTTAGGCTCAGAACAAACTGAAAATGTTGAGATGTTTAGACAAGGATCTTCAAAGGATCTTCTGATGGAAAAATGTATAATTCGGTTGAATTGGTGATGGGCAGAAGTCATGCAGCAGTCGTTGACAGGCTTTATTAATGTGATGTAACTGGCAACATAGGTATTGGTGGATTGGAGACCAAATGAACAGTTGGTGCTACAGGATGATCCTCCCCTTGGTGACCTTTGAGCACCTGCCGAAACAATTTGATAAAATTAATCCTATTTTTGTCAGCTTTACTGATCTTGTGTTTAACATTCGGGTAGTTCTGTCTTTTCAATTGTCACAAAGTCTGTGCTAAAATGCTTTACATGTCATGCCAGAATGACTGAACATCATTGCATCTCCTCTGCAGGAGATTTGAACCAGTGATACAGTATTTGTGGAATATTGAGGGCTGGCTTTGACTGAGCTGTTTCTCATTAATTATTTTCCGCTGATTAATTGGGAGGCCGGATAAAAGGTGTTGCTGGGAGAATAAATGGGTAAAGCAAGAGCCATTTAATTAAATATTGAGCACTCTCAGATGAATGTCTGTGTTGGTGACCCAAACCGCTAGCAATGCTAATTAAAATTTCAGTTCTGTCTAGGGACCGAGCTACACCCTCCCTTTGTGCCCACAAAGCTGCCTGCTCACCTGCTAAAGCATTGATTCCACCAGATAAACATTAAACAGCCACGTGTAGTCGCTTAGGCAGTGCTTTTCAGAGCTTTTTGTGAACTGATAATAGGTAGACCTTCTGTGAAAGTGTAACTTTTGTTTGCATTAATGATCATAGTCCCACAGGAGCATTGTGATGACCTGAACTAAAAGTTAGTACTGAAGTGGTTTCTGGGAATAATAGGTTGGTATTGATGATGGTATGTTTCACTTTAATACACATAACTTCATTTCTTTGTATTATATATCAACTGAATACATCTCTCGGGACCAAGTCCCAGGGCTGTCAGAAAAGGTAACTCTATGCTCGGGCAAAGCAATCCACCTGCAAGTAATGAAGATGTCTGGAGAGCCAGAAACTACAGAGAGAGAGTCTCAGGAAAATATCAGGAATTGTATTTTTGACTCTGCAGAGCTAAAGTGACAACTGGTGTCGAGCTGAAAAAATAATGAGGAAGAAATGCTCGCTCATCACTTTGGGAGCCGCTGTCTTTGTGATTAGACGGTGTGGAGAGGCCAGACCAACCCTGCTACCTCGGCAGAGTGTGTTGTTATAACTCCTGAAGTTGCTCAATTGTGCCCGCACCCAGGATTCAGGGCAGGTACTTCCCCTTATGAGTCCACTGGTTGCAGCCAGCCACTTGCCGCCTGAACGAGTCTGCAGAAAAGCAGAACAGCATGCAGCCCTATAAATGGATAGATGAGGTAGAACGTTGTCATGGTTCAACATCTGTCGCTGTGACATCTTGGTAATACGTGGTTTGACGGAACGCCAGGATACAGTACTGTTGATGTTACATTGTATACACTTTCTATTTTTAACGCTTCCTTCAAAAGTGGTTAAATTAGTCAATTACGCTTGTAAAATCAAGAGAGGTTCCACCGTATCTGCTTCTCCCGATGTAGAATGGATGACAGTGCAGACACATGTAGCTAACTGAATCAAACAGGATTTAGATTTAGCCACAAGCCAACATATGGTGATTTCAAACACCCCAAAAATAAGGTGAGGATATAATCCTCTCAAACAGATTTACAGAGGGGTAAAACCTGCCCAGGAGCAGTTGAATTAAGATGTCAGGAGGATGCTTGGGGATTCAGTGTGGTGTCACATCAGCCATATTGTTGGTTAGTTAGACAGAAAGGGAGGGAGAGACGGGAGAGCAGTCTAATAACCATAACATTAGATCCTCACACCACATTAAACTCAGAGGAAACAGCTCCCATTAATGACACTTTGGCTTTTACATGCATTCCCTGTTAGGCCTGGAAACTTCAATTTACATCACGCTGATATTAGTGACAGTATCGTTTTTCTCGTCGTTCAGAAGAACCTCTAGTCTACATGCAGCTGTCCTAATATGGACACTGTGCATTGTGTTAAATTCCACCTACAGTTGTCCAGGTACTGTATCTGGGTGGTGAAGAGCTTCATTCACTGAAATTATAACACAGAGAGGAGGTTGCAGACAGGAAGGACGGAAGGAAGGGCAGGTATGGCATCTAGCACTGAACCTGCCTAAGACGGGGAGGTCCTGTCACTTGTGAAAGAAATGTCGTTCAAGTCGTCACATTCAATAAAAGAGGTGCTTTTTGAAGATAATTATCTCATTAACCACTGGAGCTCTCCCGTCTCATGAGACATGTTTCACTAAGGGCACTTCTTTATATTTGGATGAAGCTGCTTTTTTGTGTTCTATATCATGTCAGGGTCCAACAGCAAAGAGGCTCATGGCGGAGCTATTTGAACATTTTATATTTTGCAAACTTAATTGCTGACATGCGCATCATTATGGTACTAAACTTAGCAAAAAAAGAAACTTCCTCTCACTGTCAACTGCGTTTATTTTCAGCAAACTTAACATGTGTAAATATTTGTATGAACATAACAAGATTCAACAACTGAGACATAAACTGAACAAGTTCCACAGACATGTGACTAACAGAAATGGAATAATGTGTCCCTGAACAAAGGGGAGGTCAAAATCAAAAGTAACAGTCAGTATCTGGTGTGGCCACCAGCTGCATTAAGTACTGCAGTGCATCTCCTCCTCATGGACTGCACCAGATTTGCCAGTTCTTGCTGTGAGATGTTACCCCACTCTTCCACCAAGGCACCTGCAAGTTCCCGGACATTTCTGGGGGGAATGGCCCTAGCCCTCACCCTCCGATCCAACAGGTCCCAGACGTGCTCAATGGGATTGAGTACACTGGTCATGGCAGAACACTGGAGATTCGCTGGCCATGGCAGAACACTGACATTCCTGTCTTGCAGGAAATCATGCACAGAACGAGCAGTATGGCTGGTGGCATTGTCATGCTGGAGGGTCATGTCAGGATGAGCCTGCAGGAAGGGTACCACATGAGGGAGGAGGTTGTCTTCCTTGTAACGCACAGCGTTGAGATTGCCTGCAACGACAACAAGCTCAGTCCGATGATGCTGTGACACACTGCCCCAGACCATGACGGACCCTCCACCTCCAAATCGATCCCACTCCAAAGTACAGGCCTCGCTGTAACGCTCATTCCTTCGACGATAAACGCGAATCTGACCATCACCCCTGGTGAGACAAAACCGCGACTCGTCAGTGAAGAGCACTTTTTGCCAGTCCTGTCTGGTCCAGTGACGGTGGGTTTGTGCCCATAGGCGATGTTGTTGCCGGTGATGTCTTGTGAGGACCTGCCTTAAAACGGGCCTACAAGCCCTCAGTCCAGCCTCTCTCAGCCTATTGAGGACAGTCTGAGCACTGATTGAGTGATTGTGGTTTCCTGGTGTAACTCGGGCAGTTGTTGTTGCCATCCTGTACCTGTCCCGCAGGTGTGATGTTCGGATGTACCGATCCTGTGCAGGTGTTGTTACACGTGGTTTGCCACTGCGAGGACGATCAGCTGTCCGTCCTGTCTCCCTGTAGCGCTGTCTTAGGCATCTCACAGTACGGACATTGCAATTTATTGCCCTGGCCACATCTGCAGTCCTCATGCCTCTTTGCAGCATGCCTAAGGCACGTTCATGCAGATGAGCAGGGATCCTGGGCCCCGCCAGTTTCTGGTTGTCTTTTCCACTCCACTGGTTTTGTGTGCATAAAACCCCACCACATGTGACTGCACGAAGACCAGGGCCAGTTAGTTAGTTGTTTTGTTTTTGGAGGATAGTGGGGTGTGGCTCCTGTCCTTGAACCCAGACTGACATCACGTGAGTTGTGTGTTTTTTTGAAGCATTTGTAATAGTTGTATTGGTTGAGGAAAATGTCTTCCATTCTGAGTAGTTTTGTTCAAGCTCCTTCAGAGGTAGCCTTAGAGTTGTGTACTAAGGAGCAGTTAATTGAAATTGCTGAACATTATCAGATTGAGATTGTTGATAAAAATTAAGAGACTGTTAAAACTAGATTAATAACCTTTTCTCAATAGGGGGTGCTGTTTTCACTTTGTAAAAATTTCGTTCCCAAATTAAACTGCCTCGTACTCAATTCTTGCTCGTACAATATGCATATTATTATTACTATTGGATAGAAAACACTCTCTAGTTTCTAAAACCATTTGAATTATATCTGTGAGTAAAACAGAACTCAAGTTGGAGCAAACTTCCTGTGAGGAAGTGAGAAATCTGAAATCAGGCAGGCTGTTCTGGGGTCAGTTTATTAATTTGCATGTCTTCTATTGGTCGAGATGCACTGCATACACCTTCCCCTAGATGTCAGCAAATAGTGAGAATTGGAATGGAGTTGCTAGGCAGATCTGAGGCCATATAAATGGGCTTGGAACGTGGGGTGCACTCTTTTCAACATTCGCCATGACGCAAGACAGACCTCAGGATTGCGTTCTGGAAAGCTCCCGTTATAGGCCTTAGATATATCCGGCTCTGATTTTATTCGATATAGGTGTTAAAGACATCATAATGTTGTTATTTTAAACCGAGTTATATCAGTTTATATCAGTTTATATCAGTATATTGCGATTTTCGGATATTTCTTTGTGCTGCGTTATAGTGAGTTGGGCACGTCTGGGCCACATGGCTAATGTTTACTGCTAATTCCAAAGTTGAAGGCGACAATCTACAACCGAGCAACGATTCTTTTGGACAAAGGACAACTTGCCCAAGATTCTGATGAAAGCTCATCAAAAAGTAAGAACTATTTATGATGTTAATTCGTTGTTCTGTTGAAAAATGTAAAACTCCTATTCCGCCATTAATTTCGGTGCGGTCTCGCTTTAACGCACGCTGTATGTCGTAGTAACGTTAATTTAAAAAATCTAACACAGCGGTTGCATTAAGAACTAATGTATCTTTCATTTGCTGTCCAACCTGTATTTTTTAGTCAAGTTTATGATTAGTTAATGATTAGATTAGGTGCCTCTCCCAAGATTTCTCCCGACATTTTGTTGGCAGCTTGGCTACTATTCTCATTGTATAACCACGATTTGTGCCGCTAAATATGCACATTTTCGAACAAACTCTATATGTATTGTGTAATATGATGTTATAGGACTGTCATCTGAAGAAGTTTGAGAAGGTTAGTGAAAAAATTAATATCTTTTGCTGGTTTATTCGTTATCGCTATTGTTGGCTTGAATCAATGCTGTTGTGTGGTTGGCTATTGTAGTAAGCTAATATAATGCTATATTGTGTTTTCGCTGTAAAACACTTAAAAAAATCTGAAATATTGGCTGGATTCACAAGATCTTTGTCTTTCATTTGCTGTACGCTGTGTATTTTTCATAAATGTTTTATGATCAGTATTTAGGTAATTCACGTTGGTCTCTGTAGTTATTCTAGTTGCTTTGGTGAGAGTTGTGATGGTGGCTGCAATGTAAAACTATGATTTATACCTGAAATATGCACATTTTTCTAACAAAACATATGCTATACAATAAATATGTTATCAGACTGTCATCTGATGAAGTTGTTTCTTGGTTAGTGACTATTTATATCTTTATTTGGTCGAAATTGTGATAGCTACCTATGCAGGAAAAAAATGGTGGGAAAAAAAGTTGTGTCTTTTGCTATCGTGGTTAGCTAATAGAAATACATATTGTGTCTTCCCTGTAAAACATTTTAAAAATCAGAAATGATGGCTGGATTCACAAGATGTGTATCTTTCATCTGGTGTCTTGGACTTGTGATTTAATGATATTTAGATGCTAGTATTTACTTGTGACGCTATGCTAGGCTATGCTAGTCAGCTTTTTTACTGATGGGGGTGCTCCCGGATCCGGGATTGTGATGAAGTAGAAGTTAAAGCAGGGTCTTAGGGAAATGGGTGTTTTTGGGGGTCAGTCTGCTAGTAGTGAGGGTGCAAATTTTCAGTCTTGCGCTTCATTAACTTTTGAGCAGCAGAGGGGGCTGTTGCAAATGCAATTAGAGATAATGCGATTGAGAAATGCTAATAGACCAGAAGGACTACCACAGTTTGATTTTTCATAATCTTTGTTTGTTGCCTAAATTTGATGAGTCAGATCCAGACACATACTTTGCTTTATTTGAGCGTATTGCGGAAGCTGGAGCTTGGTCAGATTTGGACATGACTATGTTGTTGCAATGTGTACTTACAGGTAAAGCACGTGAGGCTTTTGCAGCACTGAGTGTAGCTGACAGTAAAGGTTTTGCTAAAGTTAAATCAGCAGTTCTGAAGGTCTACGAGCTTGTGCCAGAGGCATATCGTCAACGTTTTGTTACAGGAAAAAGTTAGATTCACAAACCTATTCTGAGTTTGTTCGTGATTTGACTTCTGCATTTAATCGTTGGTGTACAGCTTCTGAAGTTAGTACTTTTGAGGGTCTGTCTAATTTGATTGTGTTAGAACAGTTAAAAAATTCTGTGTCTGACCAGGTTGCTACATACATGAATGAATGTAAAGTTAGGTCTCCAAGTGATGCAGCAATCCTTGCAGATGAGTACAGGCTAACACATAAAAGCCATTTTGAGTCAAACAGTGACATGTACCATAAAAATAACTTTACTCCTAGGAATAGTAGGTCACCTTTTTTTGGAGCTTCTTTCCAAAGGCCTCAGCAGAAGTTTGGGTCTGGAGGACTTAAAGCACCGGTTAATGCTAATACCTGTCGCTACTGTTTAGTTGAAGGACATTGGAAGAAAGATTGTCCTCTGCTTAAATCAAAACAGTCAGGTCAAGTTAAACCTGCTGTGATGGCAGCTCCTGTTACAGCCTCTGACCACCAGGGTGAGCTTTTTCAGCCACTAGTTGAGTTTGATTCTCAGTCTTCCCACTGTGATTTTTCAGCCTTTATTTCAGATGGTGTAGTGTCCCTGGTAGATGGCAACCAAAATGTTTCAATCAAGATCTTAAGAGACACTGGAGCTTTAGATTATTTTATTCTGGAATCTGTTTTGCCGTTCTCTAAAGAGTCTGATACTGGCAGTTGTGTAATGGTACGTGGTATGGGTTTAGTTCCATTCTCTTGTCCTTTACATGAAGTTACCCTAAAATGTGGTCTGGTAGAGGGTGATGTAGATGTTGGGGTTAGACCCCAGTTGCCAGTAGAGGGAGTCCACATGATTTTGGGGAATGACTTGGCAGGTAGTAAGGTGTGGGCAGATGGCAAACTAAACATCTGTAAGAAGCAACCTTCAGTGTCCCCTGCAAGGGAATCTCCGGATCAAAACTGTGTGTCTCCTGAGGTATTTCCAGTTTGTGCGGTTACCCGCGCGGCCTCTCGTAAGGAGATTGAGAGTAAGCCAGAAAGTCTTGAGTTGCCAGTCAAACTCCAGACAGAACAGTTGACTAGTAGTTCTAGAGATTCATTGATGGCTGAGCAAAAGGCCGATACTACCTTGGCTGATCTGTTTGATAAAGTTGTTCCTGATTCAGTGGTGAGGAATAGTGCTCAGTGTTATTTTCTTCTTGATGGGCTGTTGGTCAGGAAATGGGTTCCACACTATGATCAGGGTCTAGGAGAACCAGTCTTTCAAATAGTTGTACCTACTACTTTGCGAAATAAAGTGTTGCAAACTTCACATGGTGATGTGGCAGGTCATATGGGTGTTCGTAAAACCTATGATCGCATACTCCGTTATTTTTTCTGGCCACGTTTAAAGCGGGATGTAGCTCAGTTTATTAAAACTTGTCATACGTGTCAGTGCACAAGTAAGCCAAACCAGGTTGTAAAGCCAGCACCTTTGTATCCAATACCAGCCGTAGGGCAACCTTTTGAGCATCTTATTATCGATTGTGTTGGGCCTTTACCAAGGTCCAAGTCAGGTCATAGCTACTTATTAATGGTTATGTGTCAAGCAACTAGATATCCGGCAGCTTTTTCCTTGCGTACCATAACTTCAAAATCAGTAGTTAAAGCGTTAACTCAATTTATTTCAACATTTGGGATTCCAAAAATCATCCAGTCAGATCAGGGGTCTAACTTTACCTCACGTTTATTTGCTCAGGTTCTCAAACAGCTTAAAGTTAAACACAACAAGTCTACTGCGTTCCATGACCAGAGCCAGGGAGCTTTGGAACGTTTTTATCAAACTTTAAAATGCTTGCTTCGTGCATACTGTACAGAACTGTCTGCAGATTGGGAGGAGGGGTTACCTTGGCTGTTACTAGCTGCTCGTGAAGTAGTGCAGGAAAGCACAGGGTTTAGCCCAAATCACTTAGTGTTTGGTCATAAGGTGCGTGGGCCTTTAGCAGTGTTGCAGGATGGTTGTTTGCCTGAGGAACCACCTCGGAACCTTATTGACTATGTAAATGGTTTTAGGTTGAAGTTGTATAGGGCTGGTGAACTGGTGAAAGAAAAACTAAAATGTTCTCAAAAGAAAATGAAATTGAAATATGACGGACAGGCTGAGCTGCGTGAGTTTAGTGCCGGTGATCATGTACTTGCTCTTCTGCCTCTTGTAAGTTCACCTTTTCAGGCAAAATACTGTGGTCCTTTCACTGTGTTGCGTAAAGTGTCAGATTTGAACTATCTTATTGAAACCCCTAGTCATAGGAAGTCCTCGAAATTATGCCATGTGAACCTGTTAACTTCTTTGGGCTGCAGGGGCAGTATTGAGTAGCTCTGATTAAGGGTGCCCATTTCAAACGGCCTCGTACTCAATTCTTGCTCGTACAATATGCATATTATTGTTATTATTGGATAGAAAACATTCTCTAGTTTCTATAGCCGTTGGAATTTTGTCTCTGAGTGAAACACAGCTCCTTCTACAGCACTTTTCCTGACAGGGAGTCAGATTTCAGAAATCTTGGCCCCTGATCTGGGGTCGGTTTTAAGGTCCCTGTAAATGCTATGAGGATACAAACACTGCTTACGTCTTCCCCTGGATGTCAGTACGTGGTGACGCTTTGAATGGAGTCGATTGCGCAATCATGGCCTGTATAAAACAAGAAATACCGGAAGTACCGTTCTTTTCCTGCTGCGCCTGACGCACGATGTACGTTGGACCTGCTCTCTTTCCAAGCTTGGGTTTAGCCAGTAATATTTCGCCGGTCATGTTTTTACTCGTTAGAGGTGTTAAAAACATCATAAGGTAGTTAATTTAAACCGTTTTATAGCAATTTATATCCGTTTAGTGCGATTTTGAGGCAGTTCTATGTGATGCTCTTTGAAGCTTTGGGCACGTTTCGGGGTCCCGGTCGAACGTTAGTGGGCATTTCGACGGACAGAGGACATCTTTCGACCAAAAGAAGATTAGACCCAAGAAAGGATACATTGCCCAAGATTCTGATGGAAGATCACCTCACAGTAAGAAATATTTAATATGATAAATCGTTGTTCTGTCGAAAAATTTTAAACGCATATTCCGCCATTTTGTTTGGTATAGCTTCGCTTGGCGAACCCTGTATTGCACAGTAAGGATAATTTTAGAAATGTAATTCAGCGATTGCATTAAGAACTAATTTGTCTTTCGATTCCTGTCAACCCTGTATTTTTTAGTCAAGTATATGATTAGCTATTGATTAAACTAGATCACTCTGAAAGATGGCGACCGACATTTTCAGGCTTGTTTTGCTACTATTTTCATTGTATAACCACGGTTTTTTATGGCTAAATATGCACATTTTCGAACAAACTCTATATGTATGTTGTAATATGATGTTACAGGAGTGTCATCGGAAGAATTCTGAGAAGGTTAGTGAAAAAATTAATATATTTTGGCGATGATAACGATATCGCTCTCTTTGGCTTGAATTCATGCTGGGGTAACGTTTGCATATGTGGTATGCTAATATAACGATTTATTGTGTTTTCGCTGTAAAACACTTAGAACATCTGAAATATTGTCTGAATTCACAAGATCTGTGTCTTTCCATTGCTGTGAGCTGTATATTTTTATGAAATGTTTTATGATGAGTAAATTGGTAAAACACGTTGCTCTCTGTAGTAATTCTAGTCGAGTTGTGATGGTGGGTGCAATTGTAAACTATGATTTCTACCTGAAATATGCACATTTTTCTAACAAAACCTATCCTATACAATAAATATGTTATCAGACTGTCATCTGATGAGGTTTTTTCTTGGTTAGTGGCTATCAATATCTTTATTTGGCCGAATTGGTGATAGCTAGTGGTGGAGAGAAAAAATGGTGGACAAAGAAAAATGGTGTATTTTGCTAACGTGGTTAGCTAATAGATTTACATATTGTGTCTTCCCTGTAAAACATTTTAAAAAACAGAAATGATGGGTTTATTCACAAGATCTGTATCTTTCATCTGGTGTCTTGGACTTGTGATTTAATGATATTTAGATGCTACTATTTAATTGTGACGCTATGCTAGCGATGCTAATCAGTGTGGGGGGGGTGGGGGGATGTTGTCATAGGTGTACCGATATCGGGCTTGCAGCCATAACAGGTTAAAATGTTATCACTCCCGTGATCTAAGCAAAGTTGAAGGCACTCCAGCGGTGAGGTCAGCGTTGACTGCTGCTCCAGTCACTGCATCTTGTGGCTTTAATTTGGTGGAGGGGGGAGAAGAGGTAGTTAGAGTTTCGGATGAGGTCTTACAAGGTCGGTTGAAAAACTCCCAGACTTTGCAAAACCTTGGTTTTGGTAGATCATTTAGACTCTGAGAAACGTGATGAATTGGTAGCTCTTATTAGAAACTACCCTGTTTTGTTTTCTGACACTCTATCGCAAACCCACCAAACAGAGATTTTATCGTGTATCTGAGGAGAAGAGACTGCAATTGGAAACAGAGGTGCAGTATATGTTGCGGAGCCATGTTGTTCAAATTGGGCTTCACCCTGTCTTTTGGTCAAAAAGTCTGATTCCACTTTCAGACCTTGCACTGATTATAGAAAAGTTAACAATGTTACTAAAGCAGACCTTTACCCTCTTCCTAGGATGGAGGACTCTATTGATCAAGTTGGGTCAGCAAAGTATGTTAGCAAATTTGATCTTTTAAAGGGATATTGGCAAGTACCCCTTACCAAAAGAGCTTGTGAGATTGCTGCCTTTATAACTCCATCTGGTTTGTTCTCTTATACAGTGATGCCTTTCGGCTTGCGGAATGCTCCAGCCACATTCCAGAGGCTGATGAATCGGGTGGTCTCAGGTCTGGAAGGGTGTGCCGTGTATTTGGACGACGTGGTCGTCTACTCAGACTCCTGGGAGGAGCATGTTTGGAGAGTGCAAGCCCTGTTCGAAAGATTGGTGTGGGCCAGGTTGACTATCAATTTGGCTAAATGTGAGTTTGCCAAAGCTACAGTCACATACCTAGGCAAGGTTGTTGGTCAGGGTTTTGTCTGTCTCGTGGAAGCCAGGGTCCAGGCTGTGAAGCAGTTCCCACAGCCCTCCACAAAGAAAGAACTGATGCGCTTCCTGGGAATGGCGGGGTACTACCATGCTTTCTGTAAAAACTTTTCGGTAGTAGTGTCCCCACTAACCAATCTGTTGAAGGCCAAGGCTGAATTTCTGGTCCACCCAGTGTCAAGAGGCATTTGATGCAGTTAAGGCTCTTTTGTGTTTGGCACCTGTGTTGGTAGCACCAAATTTTGGGAAACCTTTCAAATTGCAGGTAGACGCCAGTCAAATCGGTGCTGGGGCTGTGCTTCTCCAGGAGAATGATGACAATGTTGAGTGTCCAGTCAGCTTCTTCTCCCGGAAATGTAATAAGTATCAGTAAAACTATTCTGTAATTGAAAAGGAGGCTTTAGGTCTCATTTGGGCTTTACAGCACTTTGAAGTCTATGTAGGTGCTGGTTTGACCCTTTTAACTGTGTTCACTGACCACAACCCACTTTTCTGAGGTCCCTGCAAAATCCCAACCAGCGCCTGATGCGTTGGGCTTTGTTCTTGCAACCATTCAACCTTGATATTAGACACATTAGTGGTAAGGATAATATCATTGCTGATGCTCTGTCCCGTGCTCCTTTAACCTAGTTTGTATCTTCTCTCTGCTGACCCCTACGCTGTGCCTCTTTCCTCTTAAATTGCTCCCCAGGTACCAGGGCTGCCGAGTTTGAGGGGCGTACAGTCAGCTGGGGGACACGGGACTACTGCTAGGAGCCGGGACTGGTATCCTTTTTTTCTTCTTCTTTTTGGGGATCTTTGGATTGTTTTGAATATGTTGGGCCGAAATGTGGGTTGAGGGTGGGACCCTCATTTTAAGGAGGGGGGTGTCACGGCCCCTCTGCATTGCAGAGGAGGGTCGTTAGTGATTGGAGCCACCTGGGCTCAGGGTATTTAAGCTGCTTCACTAACCACTTTTGTCTCTCTCTCTCTGCTCTTCCAGGTATGATCCTGTTTTGTTTGTTCCTTTGTAGTTTTACGTAGTTTTCACTCAGTCATGTTCACACACACAGATTCACGCATCCTTGCACTTTACATACACCATACATTATGATACTTTCACACCTCATTCCTTTTTCTTTGTTTAAAGTTAATAGTTTTTGGTTTATAATAAAGAACCTTTTAGATTGGCCTATACCTGTTGTTCGTGTCCCCTCATTTTTGCCACATGCTATGAGCCGGCCTGTGACAATTACAGACTCAGACAGGGACAGGTTGAAAATGTTGGTAAAAACACTTGCCAGTTGGTCAGCGCATGCTCGGAGTACACATCCTGGTAATCTGTCAGGCCCTGCGGCCTTGTGAATGTTGACCTGTTTCAAGGTCTTACTCACATCGTATACGGAGAGCGTGATCACACAGTCTTCCGGAACAGCTGATGCTCTCATGCATGTTTCAGTGTTATTTGCCTCTAAGCGAGCATTGAAGTTATTTAACTCGTCTGGTAGGCTCGTGTCACTGGGCAGCTCTTGGCTGTGCTTCCCTTTGTAGTCTGTAATAGTTTGCAAGCCCTGCCACATCTGATGAGCGTCGGAGCTGGTGTAGTATGATTCGTTATAAGCTTCTGGGCTAGAGTTCTGCTCCTTGAAAGCGGCAGCTCTACCCTTTAGCTCAGTGCAAACGTTGCCTATAATCCATGGCTTCTGGTTAGTGTATGTACGTACAGTCACTGTGGGGACCACGTCATCGATGCACTTATTGATGAAGCCAGTGACTGATGTGGTGTACTCAATGCCATCGGAAGAATCCCGGAACATATTCCAGTCTGTGCTAGCAAAACAGTCCTATAGTTTAGCATCTGCTTCATCTGACCACTTTTTGTATAGACCGAGTCGCTGGTGCTTCTTGCTTAAATGTTTTCTTGTAAGCAGGAATCAAGAGGATAGAATTATGGTCAGATTTGCCAAGTGGAGGGTGAGGGAAAGCTTTGTATGTGTCTCTGTGTGTGGAGTAAAGGTGGTCTAGAATTTATTTTCCCCTCTGGTTGCACATTTAACATGCTGATAGAATTTAGGTAAAACTGATTTAAGTTTCCCCGCATTAAAGTCCCCGGTCACTAGGAGCGCCGCCTCTGGATTAATATTTTCCTGTTTGCGTATGGCAGTATACAGCTCATTGAGTGCGGTTTTAGTGCCAGCATCGGTCTGTGGTAGTTTGTAGACAGCTACAAAAAATACAGATAAACTCTCTAGGTATACTGTAGCAAGTAGGCTACATGTTGATAGTAAATTGGTGAAATGTAAATTAGAAGCCAATGCCACTCCTACATACATTATATGAAATATAGGCACTTATCTCACCTGGCTGACAGCATGTAGGAAGAGCCACATTCCCTGCATGAAGCCATCAGTTAGAATTCACATATCTCTGTTTCATATCCACCGGTTTATGTCTCAATCCCTTTTGGCCAAACCCTGCCTGCCATTGATAACTTTAAGTTTAAAGCAGGTAAGAACCCAGTGTTGTGATGTGTTATTGGTATGGGCTTCAGGTAAAAATACTTTATTTGGCTCCTATAGATAGCAAAACTATAACAAACATTAGGGAAAGAGGAGAATTAGTTGAACAGTTTGTCGTGATATCATCTATTTGAGACTGTCCAAATAAATTGTTCCAGAATACTTAGATTACGGCTCATGTTTTAGAGATTCAATCTATTAATGCGCTTCAAAGGTACTTAATTGCTCCATTAATTAATCTAGATTCCAACCAATCATTTTCTAGTTGTAGTTATTGTTCCGTTTGGTTATCTTTCAATGGTGAACTGAGCATGTGAAATCATTACAAGTATTTTCCAAGCTTCTCTGAATACATCACTCTCTCATTTGCATCTCATAACAAAGGCCCAAAAAACTTAGCTTTGATGAGTCCCCTGCCATACTCAAGCCCAGCACTAAAGGCCTGAAGTGCCGAAACACCTGTCAGTGCTGTGATGCATGGACTCATCCAGGCATTGGGCTCAAAGGCATCGCCAATCTTTCACTCTTTCCTGACTTTTATGTGGTTGTAACCCTTTCTCTGGACTAGTAAACAGCAGTGCAGAAGCAAACATAGCAGCAGATAAGCATCAGGTCTGGTTCCAGCTGAAGGGTCTGAGCGGTAATCAATGAACAAACAAACTGGTGTTTTCACACCCCATTCTCCCCTGGGCCAATCCTTCAATAGTACACTACAGGAACACCAATTAATGAATTAACATAAAGTGCTGTATAAAAGTTAGAGGTCTATTTATCTTTTTTTCCAGTAACTTGTTACAATAGTCTATTGTGTTGGAATGTTCGAATGCATGCATGAGAACAGATCAAATTGTGACAGGTTGGAAACCGTGTCTTTCTGAGTGAACGTTCTCGGCACCCAGAACCAAATCTCATGCATGTGCGCTTCAATGTAATGTCATTCCTGCCAGTGCTTGTTAAGTATCTGTCTTTCACTGTCTTACCCAGTGCAGCTGAGAGGCCCATAGAGAGCTGCTGAATCCCAACAGTGGTGGGCTAATAAAGTTGTTTCCTGCTCTTGCCTTCAACCCTGCAGAGAGCTGCCTCATAAATGTGTATGATAATCTATACACTATGTCAGACCTCAATGTAGAAATTCTTTAAAAGGAGCTACTCCGCAGTCTGCTGTCCAGTGGTTCTTCTTAAGGTGTTATCACAGGTGGAGAAAACAGTGTCTCCTTGTCCTTCAATGTCTAATACCAGCCTTCGCTGTGGGTCTATGTGTCTTTGCTGTGGGCCTATCTGTGTGTCCTTTGCTGTCTGTGTGTCCTTTAATGTGTTGGTCTCTGGTGATGCTTTAACCGGAGTGAGTATTCCCCCTCCGAGCCTGTAGCTGCATTATTCACTGCAGCACAGTGTTGAGTTCATGAGCCTCTCTCTTCTCTCTCCCCTTCATGTCCTATTCCCAACCTCATCCTCAGCTACAGTATGTACGCTATCCAACAAGACTTCATTTGTTTCTACATTCTTAGAAAAAAGGGTTCCAATAGGAACCTTTTAGGTTCCAGGGAGAACCTTTTTTGTTTCCACTTAGAACCCTTTTGGTTCCATTTAGAATCCTCTGTGGAATGGGTCCTACATGTAACCCAAAAAGGTTATTTCTACCTGGAACCAAAAAGGACACTTTAAAGGGTTCTCCTATGGGGACAACTAAATAACTATTTTAGGTTCCAGATAGCACCTTTTTTGCTTAGAGTGTAGTCTGGAGACCAACTGGGGAGAACCTGTGTCTGTATGTGTTAACTTCCCTCCCCCCTACCTACTTCCCTCCACTCACTCACTCTCCAGCGCGCCCACTGGCTCCCCTCCAACACCCAAAGCTGGACTTTAGCATTTGACGATTGTGGTTCACCAAGATGTCAGGACTACTAAAAGTGTGAGGTGGCATTATTGGTTCTGACAGGCAGCAGGAATTTTGTATGGTGAATGCAAGCTGGGAGAGCTCAAAGAGAGGACAAAGTGGCGATATTGATGCCTGCCAACTGTGCTTGTTGACAGCTGTGGTGGTGTGATGCATTAATTTTGTTTTTGGTGTGAACTGTGATCATATACACTTTATCTTCAGGCGTTCAATGTGCACTACCCAGCAAACGGGAATTCCTGAGGACATTTGGCGACATTCCCATGAGGTCCCAACCTTTCTGAACCACCCATCCCGGATCCGGGATAATTGTCATCAGAAACGCTGACTAGAATAGCCTAGCCTAGCACGAACGGTATATAATAAAATATAATTTCATGAAATCACAAGTGTAATATTGCAAAACACAGCTTAGCCTTTTGTTAATCCAACTGTCGTCTCAGATTTTGAAATTATGCTTTACAGCGTAAGCAATACTTGCATTTGTGTAAATTTATCGATCGCTCGACAAAACAATAAGAACACCTAGCGTCAGGTAACTTGGTCACGAAAATCAGAAAAGCAATCAAATTAATCGTTTACCTTTGATGATCTTCGGATGGTTTCACTCACGAGACTCCCAGTTAGACAGCAAATGTTCCTTTTGTTCCATAAAGATATTTTTTTATATCCAAATACCTCCATTTGTTTGCTGCGTTATGCCCAGGAATCCACCGGAAAGAGCGTTCGCGACAACGCCGGAAAGAATTCCAAATTATATCCATAATGTCCACAGAAACATGTCAAACGTTGTTTATAATCCATCTTCAGGGTATTTTTCAAATATCTATTCGATAATATATCAACCGGGACAGTTGGCTTTTCACTAGGACCGAGAGAAACAATGGCTGCCTTTCACTTTTGCGCAAAAATCACTCGGAGAGCCCCCACCTACCCACTTACGCAATATGGTCGTTCACGCTCATCCTTCAAAATAAAAGCCTGAAACTATGTCTAAAGGCTATTGACACCTTAGGGAAGACATAGAAAAAGAAGTCTGGTTGATATCCCTTTATATGGGCAATAGGGATGCATGGGAACAGAGAGGTCTCAAAAACAGGGCCACTTCCTGGTTGGATTTTCCTCAGGTTTTAGCCTGCAATATCAGTTCTGTTTAACTCACAGACAAAAATCTTACAGTTTTGGAAACTTCAGAGTGTTTTCTATCCTAATCTGACTATTATATGCATATTCTAGTTTTGGGGGCTGAGAAATAGGCAGTTTCAAATGGGTACGCCTTTTTAGCCAAAAGCGAAAACTGCGCCCCCTAGTCTTAAGAAGTTTTTAAGTGTTTCGGCGCAACATTATCACATGCACATTCTGAGAATGTTGCGTGATGGTCTCAAGGAAACGTTCTCTATGGGACCTTTGTGTAGTTCCCTGTCTGTTCCCAGGAGACCATGACACGTCCCAAGGATGACATAATATGGACTTGGTCTTTTACCAAACAGGGCTATCTTCTGTATACCACCCCTACCTTGTCACAACACAATTGATTGGCTCGAACACATTAAGAAGGAAAGACATTTCACAAATTAACTTTTAACAAGGCACACCTGTTAATTGAAATGCATTTCAGGTGACTAACTCATGACGCTTGTTGAGAGAATGCCAAGAGTGTGACAAGCTGTCATTAAGGCAAAGGTGGCTACTTTCGGAATGTATTCAGACCACTTTGACTTTTCCACATTTTGTTAGGTTACAGCCTTATTCTAAAATGTATTAAATAATTTTTTCCCCTCATCAATCTACACACAATACCCCATAATGACAAACCAAAAACAGGTTTATAGAAATATCGAATCGAATCAAATCAAATTTTATTAGTCAAATGCGCAGAATACAACAGGTGTAGTAGACCTTACAGTGAAATGCTTACTTACGAACCCCTAACCAACAATGCAGTTAAAAAAAAAATACAGATAAGAATAAGAGATATAAGTAATTAAAGAGCAGCAGTGAAATAACAATAGCGAGACCATACACAGGGGGGTATCGATACAGAGTCAATTATTACTGGTTATTTGAGGTATTATGTACATGTAGGTAGTTTTTAAAGTGACCATGCATAGATGACAACAGAGAGTAGCAGTGTTGTAAAGGGGGGGTCTGGGTAGATATTTGACTAGATGGTCAGGAATCTTATGGCTTGGGGGTTGAAGTTGTTCAGAAGCCTCTTGGACCTAGACTTGGCGCTCCGGGGGCGCTTGCCGCGCGGTAGCAGAGAGAACCGTCTATGACTAGGGTGGCTGGAGTCTTTGACAATTTTTCCTCTGACACTGCCTGGTATAAAGGTCCTGGATGGCAGGAAGCTTGGCCCCAGTGATGTCCTGGGCCGTTCACACTACCCTCTGTAGTGCCTTGCGGTCGGAGGCTGAGCAGTTGCCATACCAGGCAGTGATGCAACCAGTTAGGATGCTCTCGATGGTGCAGCTGTAGAACCTTTTGAGGATCTGAGGACCCAGGCCAAATTTATAGGAAATAGGTTTTGTCGTGCCCTCTTCACGGCTATCTTGGTGTGCTTGGACCATGTTAGTTTGTTGGTGATGTGGACACCAAGGAACTTGAAGCTCTCAACCTGCTCCACGTCAGCCCCGTCAATGAAAATTGGGGGCGTGCTTGGTCCTCCTTTTCCTGTAGACCACAATCATCTCCTTTGTCTTGATCATGTTGAGGGAGAGGTTGTTGTTCTGCCACCACACGGCCAGGTCTCTGACCTCCTCCCTATAGGCTGTCTCGTCGTTGTCGGTGATCAGGCCTACCACTGTTGTGTCATCTGCAAATTTAATGATGGTGTTGGAGTCGTGCCTGGCTGTGCAGTCATGAGTGAACAGGGAGTACAGGAGGGGACTGAGCACGCCCTGGGCCCCTGTGTTGAGGATCAGCGTGGTGGATGTGTTGTTACCTACCCTTACCACATGGGGGGGGGGGGGGGCCGTCAGGAAGTCCAGGATCCAGGTGCAGAGGGAGGTGTTGAGTCCCAGGGACCTTAGCTTATTGATGAGCTTTGAGGGCACTATGGTGTTGAACACTGAGCTGTAGTCAATGAAAAGCATTCTCACATAGGTGTTCCTTTTGTCCAGGTGGGAAAGGGCAGTGTGGAGTGCAATGGAGATTGCATCATCTGTGGATCTGTTGGGGCGGTATGCAAATTGGAGTGGGTCTAGGGTTTCTGGGATGATGGTGTTGATGTGAGCCATGACCAGCCTTTCGAAGCACTTCATGGCTACAGACGTGAGTGCTACGGGTCAGTAGTCATTTTGGCAGGTTACCTTAGTGTTCTTGGGCACAGGGACTATGGTGGTCTGCTTAAAACATGTTGGTATTACAGACTCGGATAGGGAGAGGTTGAAAATGTCAGTGAAGACACTTGCCAATTGGTCAGCGCATGCTCGCAGTATACGTCCTGGTAATCCGTCTGGCCCTGCGGCCTTGTGAATGTTGACCTGTTTCAAGGTCTTACTCACATCGGCTGTGGAGAGCGTGATCACACAGTCTTCCGGAATAGCTGGTGCTCTCATGCATGTTTCAGTGTTATTTGCCTCGAAGCGAGCATAGAAGCGGTTTAGTTCGTCTGTTAGGCTCGTGTCACTGGGCAGCTCGTGGCTGTGATTCCCTTTGTAGTCTGTAATGGTTTGCAAGCCCTGCCACATCCAATGAGCATCAGAGCCAGTGTAGTACGATTCGATCTTAGTCCCGTATTGACGCTTTGCCTGTTTGATTGTTCGTCGGAGGGCATAGCAGGATTTCTGATATGCTTCCAGGTTAGAGTCCTGCTCCTTGATAGTGGCAGCTCTAGCTTTTAGCTCAGTGCGGATGCTGCCTGTAATCCATGGCTTCTGGTTGGGGTATGTACGTACAGTCACTGTGGGGACGACGTCATCGATGCACTTATTGATGAAGCCAGGGACTGATGTGGTGTACTCCTCAATGCCATGAATCCCGGAACATATTCCAGTCTTTGTTAGCAAAATAGTCCTGTAGCTTAGCATCTGCTTCCTCTGACCACTTTTTTATTGATCTAGTCACTGGTGCGTCATGCTTAAATGTTTTATTGTAAGCAGGAATCAGAAGGATAGAATTATGGTCAGATTTGCCAAATGGAGGGCGAGGGAGCGCTTTGTATGTGTGGAGTATAGGTGGTCCAGAGTTCTTTTTCTTCTGGTTGCATATTTAACATGCTGATAGAAATTTGGTAAAACGGATTTAAGTTTCCCTGCATTAAAGTCCCCGGCTGCTAGGAGCGCCCCCTCTTGGTGAGCGTTTTCTTGTTTGCTTATGGTGGAATACAGCTCATTCAATGCTGTATTAGTGCCAGCCTCTGACTGTGGTGGTATGTAAACAGCTACAAAGTATACAGATGAAAACTCTCTCGGTTGGTAGTGTGGTCTACAGCTTATCATATGATCCTCTACCTCAGGCAAGCAATAACTCGAGACTTCCTTAGATATCGTGCACCATCTGTTGTTTACAAAAATACATAGACCGCAGCCCCTTGTCTTACCAAACGCAGCTGTTCTATCCTGCCAGTACATCATATAACCAGCCAGCTGAATGTTGATGTTTTTGTCGTTCAGCCAGGACTCTGTGAAGCATAAGATGTTTCAGTTTTTAATGTACTGTTGGTAGTTTTATCTCCCACGTAACTTGTCGATTTTATTGTCCAAAGATTGCATGTTTGCTAGCAGAATGGAGGGAAGTGGGGGTTTATTCGATCACCTATGTATTCTCAGAAGGCAGCCCAACATTCTCCCCCTCTTTCTCCACCTCCTCTTCACGCAGATCACGGGGATCAGGGCTTGTTTCCGAGGAAGCAGTGTATCCTTCGCATTGGGCTCGTCAGAGTCGTGAAAGGAAAAAGAGGATTCCGCTAATCAGTGATGAGTAATCGCAGTCCTGAGGTGTAGTCAATGATCAGCATTCTGCATCCTCTTGTCCAGATGGGATAGGGCAGTATGCAGTGCGACAGAAGTGAGTGCTACGGGGCGATAGTCATTTAGTTCAGTTACATTCTTTTTCTTGGGGACACGAACAATGGTGGACATCTTGAAGCAAGTGGGGACAACAGACTGGGATAGGGAGAGATTGAATATGTCAGTAAACACTCTCACCAGCTGATCTGCGCATGCTCTGAGGACTAGCGGCTAGCGATGCCATCTGGGCCAGCAGCCTTGCGTGGGTTAACATGCTTAAATGTCTTCCATGGATAACGGAGAACGAGAGCTCACAGTCCATGGGAGCGGTGGTGTGTCACGTTCCTGACCTGTTTTCCTTTTTTCTTGTATTTATTTAGTTGGTCAGGGCGTGAGTTGGGTGGGTTGGTCTATGTGTGTTTTTCTATGTTGGGGTTTTTGTGTTCGGCCTGGTATGATTCTCAGTCAGAGGCAGCTGTAGATCGTTTGTCCCTGATTGAGAATCATACTAAGGCAGCCGGGGTTTCACGTGTGTTTTGTGGGTGGTTGTATCGCGTGTCTGCATTCGTGCCACACGGGACTGTTTGTCGATTGTTTTCATGGTGTTCTTTTGTTTCGTGTTCAGTTTCGATATAATAAATAATCATGGACACTAATCACTCCGCATATTGGTCTGATCCTTCTCGCCTCTCCTCCTCGTCCGAGGAGGAGGATTACGACGATCGTTACAGAACCACCCACCAATCTAGGATCAAGCGGAGTGCAAACAGGCAGCGACAGCAGTGGGAAAAAACCCAGGACTCCTGGACTTGGGAGGAGATCCTGGACGGCAAAGGACCCTGGGCTCAGCCAGGGGAATATCGCCGTCCCAAGGCGGAGCTGGAGGCAGCGAAGGCAGAGAGGCGCTGGTATGAGGAGGCAGCGCGGCGACGCGGTTGGGAGCCCGAGAGTCAGACCCAAAAATTTCTTGGGGGGGGGGCACACGAGGAGTGTGGCAAAGCCGGGTAGGATACCTGAGCCAACTCCCCGTGCTTACCGTGGAGTGAGAGGGCGTCGTACTGGTCAGACACCGTGTTATGCGGTAAAGCGCACGGTGTCCCCAGTACGCGTGCTTAGCCCAGTGCGGGCTATTCCACCTCGCCGCACTGGTAGGGCTAAGTTGGGCATCGAGCCGGATGTCATGAAGCCGGCCCAACGCATCTGGCCACCAGTGCGTCTCCTCGGGCCGGCATACATGGCACCAGCCTTACAGATGGTGTCCCCGGTTCGCCAGCATAGCCCAGTGCGGGCTATTCCACCTCGCCGCACTGGCAGGGCTACGGGCACCATTCAACCTGGTAAGGTTGGGCAGGCTCGGTGCTCAAGAGCACGTGTCCTCCTTCACGGTCCGGTATACCCGGTGCCACCTCTAAGTACCAGTCCACCGGTGGCAGCCCCCCGCACCAGGCTGTCTCTCCGGGTTCTCTCTCCAGCTGCTCCCACCTGTCCAGCGCTGTCAGAGCTTTCCTCCTCTCCAGCGCAGCCAGTGCCTATACCACGCACCAGGTCTACAGTGCGTCTCAGCCGGCCAAAGTCTGCCGTCTGCCCAGCGCTGTTTGAGCTGCCTGCCTGCCCAGCGCTGTTTGAGCTGCCTGCCTGCCCAGCGCTGTTTGAACTGCCTGCCTTCCCAGCGCTGCCTGCCTGCCCAGCGCTGTCCGTCGGTACTGAGCCTTCAGAGCCGTCCAGCCAGGACCAGCCAGAGCCGTCCAGCCAGGACCTGCCAGAGCCGTCCAGCCAGGACCAGCCAGAGCCGTCCAGCCAGGACCTGCCAGAGCCGTCCAGCCAGGACCTGCCAGAGCCGTCCAGCCAGGACCTGCCAGAGCCGTCCAGCCAGGAGCTGCCAGAGCCGTCCAGCCAGGAGCTGCCAGAGCCGTCCAGCCAGGAGCTGCCAGAGCCGTCCAGCCAGGACCTGCCAGAGCCAGTCAGCCAGGACCTGCCAGAGCCGTCCAGCCAGGACCTGCCAGAGCCGTCCAGCCAGGATCCGCCAGAGCCGTCCAGCCAGGATCCGCCAGAGCCGTCCAGCCAGGATCCGCCAGAGCCGTCCAGCCAGGATCCGCCAGAGCCGTCCAGCCAGGATCCGCCAGAGCCGTCCAGCCAGGATCCGCCAGAGCCAGCCAGCCAGGATCCGCCAGAGCCAGCCAGCCAGGATCCGCCCCTCAGTCTGGTGCTGTCCCTCAGTCTGGTGCTGCCCCTCAGTCTGGTGCTGCCCCTCAGTCTGGTGCTGCCCCTCAGTCTGGTGCTGCCCCTCAGTCTGGTGCTGCCCCTCAGTCCGGTGCTGCCTTTTGGTAGAGTGGGTTTGACATGGAGGGTGGCCATTGGGAGGAGACCATGGAAGCGGGGTTTGACTATGGTGGGTTGGGGACCACGACCAGCGCCAGAGCCGCCACCGTGGACAGACGCCCACCCAGACCCTCCCCTAGAGTTTATGCGGGTGCGCCCGGAGTTCGCACCTTAAGGGGGGGGGTTATGTCACGTTCCTGACCTGTTTTCCTTTTTTCTTGTATTTATTTAGTTGGTCAGGGCGTGAGTTGGGTGGGTTGGTCTATGTGTGTTTTTCTATGTTGGGTTTTTGTGTTCGGCCTGGTATGATTCTCAGTCAGAGGCAGCTGTAGATCGTTTGTCCCTGATTGAGAATCATACTAAGGCAGCCGGGGTTTCACGTGTGTTTTGTGGGTGGTTGTATCGCGTGTCTGCATTCGTGCCACACGGGACTGTTTGTCGATTGTTTTCATGGTGTTCTTTTGTTTCGTGTTCAGTTTCGATATAATAAATAATCATGGACACTAATCACTCCGCATATTGGTCTGATCCTTCTCGCCTCTCCTCCTCGTCCGAGGAGGAGGATTACGACGATCGTTACATGGTGGCACTGTGTTTCCCTCGAAGCAGGCAAAGAAGGTGTTTAGCTTGTCCGGGAGCAAGGCGTGGGTGTCCGCAATGTGGCTGGTTTTACCTTTATAATCCGTGATTGTCCCTGTCACATACGTATTGTGTCTGAACCGTTGAATTGCAACTCCACTTTGTCTTTGTACTGACGTTTTGCATGTTTGATTGTACTCAACCATGTCCCAGTCCCATTGCTGTGGTTAAATGCGGTCGTTCATGCTTTCAGTTTGGCACGACGAAACCTCCAGGGGACCATGACACAATGTCCTGATGACTAGGTGACCATTTCGTGACGTATTATTGTTTGCAGGGTATGCTATAAGGAATTCATAACACATTCAATATATGGTCTCTACATGCAGGCCCAACATATTCCTCAGAAATGTCTCCTCACTATGAAGGGTTTTTAGAGAGTGCAATGGGGGTTATACAGCTATACTCCCCTCCACTGTAGTTTCCCTAGTTACTGTCTCATTGATTTGTTCCTGATCAGGTCTGTGTAACGTCAGTGACATTACATGGTCATTTGAATAGATGTAGGGGGTAAGAGATTAAATTGGTAGCCTGCGGGCCACTGTTGCTGTCGAAGTCTGTAAATACTTAGGGCCAGACGATTGGGTTGTTCTGATGAAAGATGGCTGGGAATAGCCCAGGAAGTTATTGTCAGGGGACAAATTAATAACGGATTTGGAGTCTGACCTTGACAAGTGGCTCTCATTTGGAAACAGGATTAGTAAGAGGCCTGCTGCGCCTATTGTGCTCAGTTCAGAACATTTAAACCAGAGTTTCCCTGTGCTGGAAATCATTAAAAGGGAATCTTAATACCATGGGATGCCCTGGTTGTCCAGACATTCAAATAGAAAGAATTCTGAAGCAATTGATGTTTGGAAAGCCTCATAAAGTGGTGGCAGGAGGTAGCGAACTCTCACTTACCCACTGAAGTATATTTTCTATTGGCTCATGTAGCATTGAGGGCCCTCATCCAATGATCCTCCTGAGTTGCTGAACTGAATTTAATATAAAGCACTTAGGGGAAAGAAGGTGTATCCAAAATACTTCATTTTATGTAAGATTTGGAATATTCACTGCACAATCACTTTCTGCAGCTATTACTTTATGAAGCATGTATATGGTTCTGTCACACGGAAGGTATTTCTACTCTGTCGGTTGGTTCATTGTGTGCCCACAGAGCCACTCAGGGCACTGATGAATCTTTGAATGTACTAAATTATGGATTCGGGGGGTGAGAAGCCGTGCCAATGCTCTTCATCATACAGATATGGCAAATGGGTTGAATATCATTTACTGTACTGGAGTACTATAGTACCCACCCGCTTTAAATACAGGTGGTTTAAAAACTTTCCCTCTGTGTGTGGAGGAATGCGGCATTTTAGCTGCTCAAATGAATTAAGTATTGCAAGTAAAGGGATGTGTGAATAAGATGGGCCGTGTTTTCTGTCAAGTCGTAATGTAATACTATAATAGTCCTGCTACAGGGTAGTTAGGAATGAATGTGGCAGTCTTTGAAAGAGAAGTTAAAGAAAACATTGTCTCGTCTGAAGCTCTATACAGGAGTCTGTTTCAAACAGCCACCACTATGGTTCTGGGCTTTTCCTACACTCTTAGAAAAAAAGGTGCTATCTAGAACCTAAAATGGTTATTTGGCTGTCCCCAGAAGAGAACCATTTGAAGAACCCTTTTTGGTAGAACCCTTTCCACAGAGGGTTTTACATGGAACCCAAGAGGGTTCTACCTGCAGGCAAAAAGGGTTCTCCTATGGGACAGCCGAATAACTCTTTTGGAACCCTTTTTTCTAAGGGTGCATGTTAGGGACTGAGATGCAGACTGAGACAGTGGATTCTATTTCTATGGGAGAAACCATTTAGTGGTAGGCCTATTTAAAGTTTGAAACATGAGATGGTGACACTGGCAGTGGAGGTAGCCTGCAGTATGACAGCACATCAACCTGGCCATGTAAATACATTGCAGTGTCAGTAGACAGATCAAGAGAAGACAACACCAATTACACCAGGGAGAGCTAGAATATTTCTCTCATGGCATTTCTTGTTACTTCCACCCAGAACAAAATCACATTCTCAACTGTAAGCCATTGCCGATTAACCATTTAATTCTTTGCAGTCCCCAGTTATTATTTAGTTGAAAAGAGTAAATCCTGAATTCTCTGCTTTTAAAGCATAGGCTACTGATTTGAAATGGTCTGTTAAATGGAATAGTTTTGATTTACTATATTGTCATGTGAATTGATATTGTGAGTGTAACCTAGTCTCTCTAGACATCAGGGTTGCCTCCCACAATGTTCCAATGTTCTGGCAGAACACGTCAGTACGAAATAGAATGTCAGTTTGGTATAGACAAACTACGTCACTGCCTACATCGCTGCCTTATCAGCTTAAATAAAATACAAAATAGTAGCTAGGAAGCTGGAGATCACAGAGGATATTTTTAATGAGTGCATTTTGCGAGTGGTTAGTTTGCATCAACTACCTTCACTAAAACAACTGAAAAGGTTTTGCCAGCATGTCTGCCTTGTGATTTGATGGGAACCCTAACCTCTAGGCACTGCTGCTGCCTAGGTTGGGTTTACGAGACTAAGACAGACCATATCTTTGTGTTTCACTCTCATAACATTAAAAATATATATTTTTACCCCTTTTTCATGATATCCAATTGGTAGTTACAGTCTTGTCCCATTGCTGCAACTCCCGTACGGACTCAGGAGAGGCGAAGGTCGAGAGCCAGGCGTCTTCCGAAACACAACTCTGCCAAGCCACACTGCATCTTGACACACTGCTCGCTTAACCCGGAAGCCAGTCACACCAATGTGTCAGAGGAAACACTGTACAACTGGCAACCGAAGTCAGCTTGCATGCGCCCGGCCCACCACAAGGAGTTGCTAGAGCGCGATGTGACAAGGACATCCCGGCCGACCAAACCCTCTCCTAACCCAGACAGCGCTGGGCCAATTGTGCCTCATGGGTCTCCCGGTCGCGGCCGGCTGCGACATAGCCTGGAATCGAACCCGGGTCTGTGATGATGCAGTGCCTTAGATCGCTGCACCACTCGGGAGGCCCCATTCTCTGATTCTTTTGAGAAAAGTATTGCCTCTAAATAAAAAGAGGACCCGACTCAAGGTGAACTTCAATTGTAGGATCTGGCACTGCTGTAATCTGTGGAGCCAATATCATAAAATAGTAGGCTTGACATCGATATAAATGGAGCAGCAATACACCTGCTGCCCTATAGGGGGCACACTATGAACAAGGAAGAATTATAGTGCTGAAAATATAAAAGCGTAATATATATACAAATCTGAGATACTCTGTCCCTCTTTTTCATCTATTGGGACTCACCTCTGTTTGATTCATATTTAGGGGCAGAGCAATGGAGCTTGCAATGGGGACAGTAAATAGGAGGTATCACTCTATGGGTCCATGACCAGACCACATCCCATTAAATGATTTGTCAGAGCTGACAAAATGGATGATATGACCATTTGCTAATGACTGCATTCTGTTACAGCGCTCTGCTGCTTTTGTGTACTCTGCTGTGTGTGTGTGTGTGCGTGTGTTTATGTGTGTGTGCGTGTGTGAGATCAGACTGGTATTTGTGTGTGTGTGTGTGTGAGAGAGTGAGTGATAGAGGGATAGAGGGAGGGGGGAGAGACAGATGAGGCAAGAGGGAGGACAAGAGTCACCTAAGGTTGATTAGAAAGGGAAAACATGCGTCCATGTTATCCCCTGTTTCATAACCCTGTCATTTACGATGTGGCCTTGTGAAAAAACTATATAATATCATCTTTCCTCAAAACCCCAATTGATCTGTCAGACCAAGAATAATCATTTGCACACGGATGAATGACTCGAAAGGTCTAAAGGGATTAAAAAATGCTTGCCCGGGGCATGGAAATGACTGTCCATTTTCACAGGTAATTTGCTTAATATTTCCTTATTAAGCCGACTGCTGTGACGCTGTGCTCAGTGCAGGGCTGGCTGGTAGTCACACCGGGTTTTCACATGAAATATAGCCACCTCCATTTTCCTACAGGGGGTGCTTCCTGGTTGTTATAATTCACCCTAGATCACTTGTAATTATCACAGATTTAAGATTGGATTCCACAATTAGCCAGCTCCAGCGTGGGCTAATACCCCCCCCCTTTAATATCCCCCTAGCCCGTCCACTGTCTGGAGTTAACATCTGGCTGAGCAATATCCTCACTTTTTCCCCATCCTAAGCCACACATCAAGCCAAACTTCAAGGCATTCTAATTCACTGCCGCAAACAAACCAGCAACCAAATAGGCTTGCGTTACAGTACATGTGTCGCAACCTGTCGCCAACACATTGCTCGTGGCTACATGTGGCCTCGATATGAGAAAGTCTCTTCCTGCCGTTGTTGAGTTGTAGCTTGAGGAGACAAGATGCTAGTGTCCGGGGACTCGGAGGGAGCATCAATACGCCTGAAGAGCCCCTCACCATGATGGCCATCAGGCTTCCTGCGCACTCTTGTAGTTTGAGTCTAGACGGGGGAGACTAAGGAGGGCCTTGAAGCCACAGGCAGGGGAATTTAGCTCTGTAATAGAAATATACACACTCTGCTCCATTGTAGTCTTACAGTTCCTGCTTCACTTATTGGCAAGATGCAGAGGGAATGGAATATAGACAGATAGAGGCTAGAGTGATAAGCATGGACCCCATGGCACACAAAAAAACAAAAATAAGACGAAGTTTAAGGTTTTGCAAAAGTTAGCAAAAACAGATGAACTCAGTGCTGTTCCACAGTCTATACCCACAGAATATTTGAGATGTAATGAAATGGACATGTCTAGTAATGCTACAGGAGTAGACCTTGAACACAGGTACATTTGCACCATACTGTATACATTTCACTATAATGTTAGACTGGGATAAGAACATTTGGGTATTTCATTACATTTACGATTGCAGACATCTCGCATTAAGCAGATAGTGTTTCTTGCAGACATGGGGAAGGCAGACGAGGTGTAGTGATGTATTTGTATTCACGGTGCCTTGCTCAGGTGTTTGGAGAGTTACAGTATCAGCTTCACCGGTAAAGAAGCAACAAAATGTTTTGTCAGGATACAATTGTATCGGACCTCCCCGGGCAAAGAAAGCCATTTATACCCTGTGCTCATTTCAGAGCTCGCAAACCCACAAAAAAAGCCATCTAGCACCCAGAATGAGATCTCAACAAAGCAATATCACGAAACTTAGGAGTTCTGAATTCGATGAGCTACTTTGTCAGCGAGAGACAATGAGAGAAGATATATCTTGGATATCTGTCATCTGCATGTTTCAAATCCATTTTTTTCCAATGCCAGAGTAATAACCGACACGATAATACACAGAATCATACACAGAATGAGTTAAGGGGGTTGAGAGTGTACACTGAACCATTTATTCTAAGGGGGTTGCTTGTGGGCAATTCCATGATAACAGAATTGCGCTGAGACTCCAATTTTTCACTTAAAATGTATGCCAAACAAAAACCACTGATTTCAAAGTTTAACAAACCATACAACTCTATGCACAAGGACTATTTTTAACAATTGACATAGAACATTTTACAAAAACATTTACTGGAAGAACTGTGCAGATGCAAAGTTTGGTAACAGAATTTTTGTAAACTGTAATTTTTGTAAGTTTTTTAAGTGTAGACATTTTTTTTTAAACGGTTAAAAATCTGCTCTGAATTAAGATTCAACGATGACTGCAGAAAGAATGGGGTGTCAGCTATAACATGACACACTGACACTGAATCTTCTACTTTGGTTATTGAACTACAGTAAGTGAAGTGGATTTACACCCTGTAACGGCATTGCGGTAATGTAATTTCATCATGGCTCCCTGATCTGTACTACAGAGAAATGCATAATTATGGATATGAATGTCATTTCACAAGTTCAGACATCAAAGTACAGCACAGTAGAGCTCAGGAGAGTACAGTAGAGTACAGTACAGCAGAGCACAGTAGAGTTCAGTACAGTACATTACAGTAGAGTACAGTGCAGTAGACCCCAAGCATACTTCCAAAGTTGTGGCAAAATGGCTTAAGGACAACAAAGTCAAGGTATTGGAGTGGTCATCAAACAGCCCTGACCTCAATCCCATAGAAAATTTGTGGGCAGAACTGAAAAAGTGTGTGTGAGCAAGGAGGCCTACAAACCTGACTCAGTTACACCAGCTCTGTCAGGAGGAATGGGCCAAAATTCACACAACTTATTGTGGGAAGCTTGTGGAAGGCTACCCGAAATGTTTGACCCAAATTAAACAATTTAAAGTCAATGCTACCAAATACTAATTGAGTGTATGTAAACTTCTGACCCACTGGGAATGTGATGAAAGAAATAGAAGCTGAAATAAATCATTCTTTCTGGTATTATTCTGACATTTCACATTCTTGAAATAAAGTGGTGATCCTAACTGACCTAAGACAGGGAATATTTACTAGGATTAAATGTCAGGAATTGTGAAAAACTGAGTTTAAGGTGTATGTAAACTTCCGACTTCAACTGTATATGGGGGGGAAAAACGAATAAAAAATGTTAGCAGACATGGGCTAGTTGATCTGAACATTTCTTAATAACTCATGAATAAAATTGATACCAGTAAAAACATTTCAACTAATTGATAAGCCTACCTTTACTTGCTACTTCTGTGAACTGTCATTATCCTCCCCCCTCATGAGGAAGAGAAATTAGAAAATATCTTAAAGATATGTGGGTTTTTGGTAACAGAATTTCAAGGCAAAAGTTAATGTTTCTTAAACTTACAGAAGGTAAATAATTTATCCAAAACGAAATATGTGTTGATATTAGTTGGCAGGGGTCTTCAACATTATTATGTTTTGATGTATTTCTAATAACCTGTAAGACTTTTTAAGACTTGTTCTGATAGGCGTTTTCTAAGACCCCTTTCCCATCTATTTGACCAGAAAATAAAGCTTTCGCAAATTCCACATTTTTAGGATGGAAAAATGCTGAAAGTTGTACAGTATATATTCCTTAATTTCTCAAAAATGTTGATTCAGCTTTCATTTGACACTCAACTTGACATGCACCTATGAATCTCACATGTTGCTGCTCATGTGTCCTTTTACATGGAAATGACCTTGTACACTGACCCATTTATATTAAAGGAATATTTTCTCTTCAAAAATGTCCCTCTCCAAAAGGTCCATGGATGGAGAAACCATAGCTACTGTATATTAGATATAAAGCAAACCAATTCAAAGGCCTCGACTCCGCTGACATTTCACCTTTGATTTAACATGGTGCCTGTCCAGATTTCCTTCCATGCTCCAGTTGGATGTTACACCCCCCCCCCCCTACCCCTCCACCGCCCAGCAGACCTGCAGAATCATGCCTTGGTCTGGCCCTGCTCCTTTTGAAGCTATCCCAGGAGCACAGCCTTATTTCACTTTGAATAAAATGGAGTTCAGGAGCAGAGCTGTTCAATTATGTGGTCTGACTGTGACCAGCCTGCAGGAGAGCTCAATCCAACACACCAGGAAAGAAGTAATACACCACACATCCCACACAGAGCCCAGGGAGAGAGGGAAGAGACCACAACCAGAGAGAGGGAAAGAGACACGCAACCAGAGAGAGAGAGAGAGAGAGAGAGAGAGTGGCAGAGAGGAGAGAGAGTAGTAACCACACTTTACAGTGGATTAATGAGTGCTTTGTAGAATGTTAAGGCGACAAATCAAATCAAATTGTATTTGTCACATGCGCCGAATACAACAACGAATAATACAACCTTACAGTGACAATTTTTAGGGCCTTCCTCTGACACCGCCTGGTATAGAGGTCCTGGAATGCAGGAAACTTGGCCCCGGTGATGTACTGGGCTGTACGCACTACCCTCTGTAGACAAGCCCCAGGGTGAAGATAATTAGGGTACAGCAGTATCTCCTGCCAGAACTGACTGAATTTATTTCTATTTCTCTGCCTTTGAGACCCTCAAGTCCAGTTCAGTTTGAACTTTGGACACACGGTCACCACTGACCACAGGCTCAAAGGGGCTGTTTTGTGGATCGGGGTTGCTTTCTTCGATGTAGGCCTAATCAAAGGAAGACTGCTGTGACTGTTCTCTAATTTAGAGAAAGACATTGGCACCTACTGTTTCCATAATACTCACCATTGAGAAGTTGATTCTGTGATTTATATGACTGTTGAAAATAGTAGTCGTTTTGTGTTAACAACTTTATTTATTCATCATACGTTGTGTGTCACCAGTCACCAGTCAAAGGGGTGAGGGAGACGAGGGGATCGAACACACACAGGATTGCTTGCAAATAAAAGGTTGAGACTCCCTGGGGTGCCTGTTCACTGCCATTATGACCCCAGAATTGAATCCTCTGTCATTGATTCCCCCACACACTCCTACACAAGTGTATTCATCACAGGTCGATTTCCGCATCTTTGCGTTTTTTGAGCATTTCCATAAAAGCCTTTTGATTGATCTGTAAATTGTACCTGACTTAGGTGTTTTTTGTTGCTCTTGTTCTGGTCCCAGGCTGTTCCAGGATTTGTCCCTTGATTATATATGAGTGAGCAAGCCCACGTCTATGATTAGTTTCCACCGTAATTGTAACCTGTGCGAGCTTTATTGATTTTCCAGACATAGCTTTGCCCTTAGCTACACAAAATGTGTCTAAAACTAAAACTGAGACCTTAAAATGGATGACCATTATAAAAACTAAAATACTGCTTTTCTGACAAAACTCACCCTCTTTTCACAACCTTGAATTTGACAAGCAGGAATAAATCCAGAAAGGAGCTGGATCCAGCCTTCTTTCTGATTTGTAGCTGGATTTCCAAGCCTGGGACTATGAATTGCCGTCCCACTTTAAACGAAGTACAACTTATAAAGGCTTTATATAGTATACATAAAGGCTTCATAAGCACCACATACATGCTTTACAAATAATCTATAAGCATATGTCGTACTCTATAAATGGTGTATAAACATACATAGTGTGTTATGTCACATTTGCAATTCACCTGTGGAAATTGTTATGTCACCCTTCATACACTATTCATAAAGTATGAAATAGGCTTATAGATCATTTGTGAAGCATTTATGTAGTGAGTGCTTATGAAGCCTTTATGTACGCTATATAAAGCCTTTAAAAGTTGTACTTCGTTTTAAGTGGGACTATGAATTGCCTTTACCCACTGCTCTTGAGGGCCGTGAAGCCATATTAAAAAGATAATTACTGATACCACAGTTATCTAACAGGGGAGATTTCAGATCAGATGTGCAATTTGTATGGTAGTAAGATTAGTTATCCTCTTTATATCAAGATTAAAGGTTCAAATCAACAGTATTATATATAGTGTTTTGATAGGACAACCATTATAGTCTCAAAGGTTGTAATCCATCCTGAATAATCCAATCCACGTGACATGATAAGATTGCAATAATGACCAAAGAAGGTCATCACACATAAGACTTGCTTGCTTCTGTCTCTACTGTTCATTCAAGCGCTCAAACAATAACATATTAACCAAATCTATTAACACACACTTTTGACTCCACATGAAGTACATTCAATCTCTTCCTTATGGGGTAATGAAGTGGTTCTCCTATCACACTTTGCTCATTCCAGAGGTGGTTTGGTTAACTAATTGGGCCAGTCTTTCTCTCTGGACACAGTAGCGTTCCAGTCAAGTCCCAGTCCTGAGGAAGTAACAGGAGCCCAGCCGTGCCTGTGGAGGTGACCTAGTCCTGTGTCCTCAGTCTATCAGGGGACCAGGGGAGGCCTGGCAGAGCACTTGGAACCGACGAGGCCCAGCGCCCCCAGCCTCCCCAGCCCAGACAGGCCCACTGCGAGGATTAATGGGAAACTTCTGCCGTTTTCACCTGGTATTGGCATTTCAGTTCCAGCCGCATGGGAGGGAATTGGCAGCTCCAGCACTCAATGTAACAGAACTGGAACTATCAGATGTGCAGAGAGAGAGAGAGAGCCCCACACCAGATTGCGTTAATGCAGAAACAGTTCTTCAGGTTTATGACTTTCCGATACCTGAATGGAAACGCTTGAATGGAAATCCTGCTGTCCATGTCAATCGACCTTGATATTGGTTTCAACTTGAAGCCATTGTTTGGAGTGTTGTGAGCCAGACAGATGTATGACCTCATCCAGTCAGGGATCAGATCACCAAAACATGGCAGGTACAGAGAGCAGAGTCCATTTCTTATGTGGAAAACGTGAAATCATAGCAACCAGGCCTGGACTGCAGCCTGGTCTCATAGACTAGACGTAACATAGTAAACATAAATCCGGACTCAAATAAATATGATATAAAATAAAATGTTATTGGTCACATACACATATTTAGCAGATGTTATTGTGGGTGTAACGAGAGCAGAGTCCCTGTTCCCAGCTCCAACAGTGTAGTACTATCTAGCAATTCACAAAAAATACACAAATCTAAAAGTAAAAGAATGGAGTTAAGAAATATATAAATATTAGGACAGGCAATGTCGGAGTGGCATTTACTAAATACAGTAGAGTAGAATACGGTATATACATGAGACGAGTAAAGCAGTATGTAAACATTATTAAAGTAACTAGTGTTCCATTATTAAAGTGGCCAGTGATTCCATGTCTATGTATATAGGGCAGCAGCCTCTAAGGTGCAGGGTTGAGTAGCTGGGTGGTATCCGGCTAGTCATGGCTTTTTAACAGTCTGATGGCCTTGAGATAGACGCTGTTTTTCATTCTCTCAGTCCCAGCTTTGATGCACCTGTACTGACCTCGCCTTCTTGATGAAAGCGGGGTGAACAGGGCGTGGCTTGAGTGGTTGATGTCCTTGGTGATCTTGTTGGCCTTCCTGTGACATTGGGTGCTGTAGGTGTCCTGGAGGGCAGGCAGTGTGCCCCCGGTGATATGTTGGGCAGACAGTACCACCCTCTGGAGAGCCCTGTGGTTGTGGGCGGTGCAGTTGCCGTACCAGGCGGAGATACAGCTCGACAAGATGCTCTCAATTGTGCAGCTGTAAAAGTTTCTGAGGGTCTTATGGGCCAAGCCGAATTTCTTCAGTCTCCTGAGGTTGAAGAGGTGCTGTTGTGCCTTCTTCACCACACTGTCTGTGTGGGTGGACCATTTCAGATGGTGATGTGTACACCGAGGAACTTGTAGCTTCCACCTTCTCCACTGCGGTCCCGTCGATGTGGATAGGGGCGTACTCCCTCTGCTGTGTCCTGAAGTCCACCATCAGCTCCTTTGTTTTGTTGACGTTGAGAGAGAGGTTATTTTCCTGGCCCCACTCTGCCAGGGCCCTCATCTCCTCCCTGTAGGTTGTCTCATCTTTGTTGGTAATCAGGCCTACTACTGTTGTGTCGTCTGCAAACTTGATGATTGAGTTGGAGGCGTGTGTGGCCATGCTGTCATGTGTGAACAGGGAGTACAAGAGGGGGCTGAGCACGCACCCTTGTAGGGCTCCTGTTTTGAGGACCAGCAACGTGGAGGTGTTGTGCCCTACCTTCACCACCTGGGGGCAGCCCGTCAGGAAGTCCAGAACCCAGTTGCACAGGGCGGGATTCAGACCCATGGCCCCAAGCTTAACTTCTTATGGCTGCAAGCCCAAAGCCGGGCACAATATGACAACAGCCAGCTCAAGTGCAGGGCGCGAAATTCAAAATATATTTTTTAGAAATATTTAACTTTCACACATTAACAAGTCCAATACAGCATTTGAAAGATAAACATCTTGTGAATCCAGCCAACATGTCCGATTTTAAAAATGTTTTACAGCGAAAACACCACGTATATTTATGTTAGCTCACCACCAAATACAAATAAGGACAGACATTTTTCACAGCACAGGTAGCAAGCACAAAGCCAACCTAACTAACCAAGAACCAACCAAACTAACCAAGAAACAACTTCATCAGATGACAGTCTTATAACATGTTATTCAATAAATCTATGTTTTGTTCGAAAAATGTGCATATTTGAGCTATAAATCAGTTTTACATTGCAGCTACCATCACAGCTACCGTCAGAAATGGCACCGAAGCAGCCAGAGTAATTACAGACACCAACGTCAAATACCTAAATACTCATCATAAAACATTTCTGAAAAATACATGGTGTACAGCAAATGAAAGACAGGCATCTTGTGATTCCAGCCAATATTTCCGATTTCTTAAGTGTTTTACAGCGAAAACACAATATAGCATTATATTAGCCCACCACAATAGCCAGAAACACAAGCCATTTACAAGCAGCAAAAGTTAGCGATCGTAACAAACCAGCAAAAGATATATAATTTTTGACTAACCTTGATAAGCTTCATCAGATGACAGTCCTATAACATCAGGTTATACATACACTTATGTTTTGTTCGAAAATGTGCATATTTAGAGCTGAAATCAGTGGTTATACATTGTGCTAACGTAGCATCTTTTTCCCACAACGTCCGGATATTTTTCTGGCACTCACATATTCTGACCAAATAACTATTCATAAACATAACTAAAAAATACATGTTGTATAGGAAATGATAGATACACTAGTTCTTAATGCAATCGCCGTGTTAGAATTCTAAAAATAACTTCATTACGATATGCAGTTTACGTTATGGCGAGAGCGTGCCCAAAACCTGGCCGCAACCTACTAGTACAACATGTTCGACAGATATATGAAATAACATCATAAAATGGGTCCTACTTTTGATGATCTTTCATCAGAATGTTGTACAATGGGTCCTTTGTCGGGAACAATCGTTGTTTGGATTTAGAATGTCCTCTTCTCCAGTCAATTAGCACGGAAAGCTAGCAAAGTGGCGCTAAGCTCTCCTTCCTGAACATACGCAGACAACGCAACACGCCTAACGTCCCGAAAAAATTTCAATAATCTAATGAAACTATATTGAAAAAACATACTTTACGATGATATTGTCACATGTATCAAATAAAATCAAAGCCGGAGATATTAGTCGTCTATAACGACAGCTGTACAGAAGGAAAAACCAGGTCCCTTCGCGCGCTCTCCAGAAAACAGGAAACTGGTGACACGTCATACAAAGAGCATTTATTCGAGCCCAGATCAAGTTATACACTCAATTTCTTCTCTCACTGCCTGTCGACATCTAGTGGAAGACGTATGAAGTGCATGTATCCTAATAAATATCAAGGACCTTTATAGCCAGCCCCTAGAAGAGAGCATCAATTTCAGATTTTCCACTTCCTGTCAGGAAGTTTGCTGCAAAATGAGTTCTGTTTTACTCACAGATATAATTCAAACGGTTTTAGAAACTAGAGAGTGTTTTCTATCCAATAGTAATAATAATATGCATATTGTACGAGCAAGAATTGAGTACGAGGCCGTTTGAAATGGGCACCTTTTATCCGGCTACTCAATACTGCCCCTGCAGCCCAAACAGGTTAATGATGAGCTTGGAGGGTACTATGGTGTTCAAGGCTGAGCTATAATCAATGAACAGAATTCTGACGTAGGTTTTCCTCTTGTCCAGATTGGATAGGGCAGTGTGCAGTGCGATGGCTATTGCATCATCTGTGGATCTATTGGGGCGGTATGCAAATTGAAGTGGGTCTAGGTTGTCAGGTAAAGTAGAGGTGATATGATTTTTCCATGTTGTGTTACAAAGTGGGATTAAAATTGATTTAATTGTCATTTTTTGTCAATGATCTACACAAAATACTCTGTAATGTCAAAGAGGAAGAACTATTCTAACATTTGTAAAAAAAAATAACTCAAAAAATAAAACACATATATCTTGATAAGTTAATTTTTCAACCCCCTGAGTCAATACATGTTAGAATCACATTTGACAGCCATTACAGCTGTGAGTCTTTCTGGGTAAGTCTCTAAGGGCTTTCCACTGCTGGATTGTCCGCCATTTGCCCATTATTCTTTTACATTTTCTTAAAACTCTGTCAAATTGATTGTCAATCATTGCTAGACAACCATTTCCAGGTCTTGCAATAGATTTCCAATCAGATTTAAGTCAAAACTCTAACTGGGCCACTCAGGAACATTCATTGTCTTCTTGGTAAGCAATGCCAGTGTAGACTTGGACTTGTGTATTAGGTTATTGTGCTGCTGAAAGGTGAATTCATCTCCCAGTGTCTGGTGGAAAGCAGACTCAACCAGGTTTTCATCTAAGATTTTGCCAGTACTTAACTCCATTCCATTTATTTGTTATCCTGGAAAACTCCCCAGTCCTTATTAACATTTACAAGCATACCATAACATGTTGCAGACACCGCTATGCTTGAAAATATGGAGAGTGGTATTGGATTTGCCCCAAACATAACACTTTGTATTCAGGACAGTGAATTGCTTACTTTAGTGCCTTGTTGCAAAAAGGATGCTTTGGAGTATCTTAATTCTGTGCAGGCTTCCTTCTTTTCACTTAGTTTTAGTGTTTAATGGCTGTGATAGGAGAACGCTGAGGATGGATCAACAACATTGTAGTTACCCCACAATACTAACCTAATTGACAGTTGTAAAGTCACCATTGGCCTCATGGTGAAATTCCTGAGTGGTTTCCTTCCTCTCTGGCAACTGAGTTAGGAAGGATGCTTGTACCTTTGCAGTGACTGGGTGTATTGATACACCATCAAAAGTGTCATTAATAACTTCACCATGCTCAAAGGGATATTCAATGTCCACTTTTTTTTATACCCATCTAACAACTTTCCTTGTGAGGCATTGGAAATCCTCCCTGGTCTTTGTGGATGCATCTGTGTTTGAAATGCACTGCTCGACTGAGGGACCTTACAAGTAATTGGATGTGTGGGCTACAGAGATGAGGTAGTCATTCAAAAAATCATGTTAAACACTGCACACAGAGTGAGTCCATGCAACTTATTATGTGACTTGTTAAGAACATGACTCCTGAACTTATTTAGACTTGCCATAACAAAGGGGTTGAATACTTATTGACTGAAGACATTTCAATTAGTTTGTAAAAAAAAACACATTTTCCACTTTGAAATTATGGGGTATTGTGTGTAGGCCAGTGACAAACAATCCCAATTTAATAAATTTTAAATTAAGGCTGTTACACAACAAAATGTGGAAAAAGTCAAAGAGTGTGAATACTTTTTAGCTAGCCATGTGCTTTTTTCTAACATTTTCTAATAGTTTTTGCTGATATGGGAATATACAAGCAGGATATCAAGCTGGGATAATGTCTAAAATGACAAAAATAATATTTGCAAGGGAATATTTTCTTTTGTATAAATCTGATTATTTCACATGGAGATGTGGGAAGCTAAAAAGGCTAGCTTTTTTTTGTTGCCAGGCTAAAGCCAACTAGACAGGCTGCCAGCTAGCTACTACTAGCAAGGGAAGGGGACTGTTCCTATCGCCCACTTGTGAATAAGAGTGGGACCAGTGGGGATATCATGTTACCTAAAGGTGTCAGCTATTCCAAAAATCCCTCTCCATTCACTTGCACGCATGCACTTAGATCAACGGAGTGAAACTTTTAATTACTTTTATCTGGGAAATCAAGTTCATGTCATTATCAAAAGTCATGACAGTTTATTGTGTCACTTGGTGCGCTCACGTGCTAGTCGGAACAAGGGAACTCAGACACTTTCAACTTACTAACTGGTTTAACGCGGCACCTTTATAACTACAACCAGTTAGCAAGTCCGAAATGTCCAAGTTTCCTAGTTACGACTAGCACATGAACTGATAAGAAATTCAAGGCGAGACTTCATCATTTGACAGAATACGCAGGGTACAATCTTGTGGTCACCTTAAAAGTTTAGCAAACTTACACGTGAGCTATATATTCTGTTGAGGAAGCTACTGTTAAATCCTAGGCTGTGTTTGAATATTCATACTAACCGCACTAACCATACTATTTGTGATAGTATGCTTATTGGTCATAATATGGATATAGTTAGTATGCCAAAAGTTTCAGGATGTCGTACTAAATTTCCCAAAATACGAAGTATACAGTTGAAGTCGTAAGTTTACATACACTTAGGTTGGAGTCATTAAAACTCGTTTTTCAAACACTCCACAAATTTCTTGTTAACAAACTACAGTTTTGGCAAGTCAATTAGGACATCTACTTTGTTCATGACACAAGTAATTTTCCCAACAATTATTTAACTTATAATTCACCGTATTAAAATTCCAGTGAGTCAGAAGTTTACATACACTGAGTTGACTGTGCTTTTAAACAGCTTGGAAAATTCCAGAAAATGATGTCATGGCTTTAGAAGCTTCTGATAGGCTAATTGACATAATTTGAGTCAATTGGAGGTGTACCTGTGGATGTATTTCAAGGCCTACCTTCAAACTCAGTGCCTCTTTGCTTGACATCATGGGAAAATCAAAAGAAATCAGCCAAGACCTCAGAAAAATAATTGTAGACCTCCACAAGTCTGGTTCATCCTTGGGAGAAATTTCCAAACGCCTGAAGGTACCATGTTCATCTGTACAACCAATAGTACGCAAGTATAAACACCATGGGACCACGCAGCCATCATACCACTCAGGAAGGAGATGCGTTCTGTCCCCTAGAGATTAACGTACTTTGGTGCGAAAAGTGCAAATCAATCCCAGAACAGCAGCAAAGGACCTTGTGAAGAAGCTGGAGGAAACAGGTACAAAAGTATCTATATCCACAGTAAAACGAGTCCTATATCGACATAACCTGAAAGGCCGCTCAGCAAGGAAGAAGCCACTGCTCCAAACCCGCCATAAAAAAGCCAGACTACGGTTTGCAACTGCTCATGGAGGCAAAGATCATACTTTTTGGAGAAATGTCCTCTGGTCTGATGAAAAAAAAAATAGAACTGTTTGGCCATAATGACCATCGTTATGTTTGGAGGAGAAAGGGGGAGGCTTGCAAGCCGAAGAACACCATCTCAACCGTGAAGCACGGGGGTGGCAGCATCATGTTGTGGGGGTGCTTTGCTGCAGGAGGGACTGGTGCACTTCACAAAATAGATGGCATCGTGAGGAAGGAAAATTATGTGGATATATTGAAGCAACACCTCAAGACATCAGTCAGGAAGTTAAAGCTTGGTCGCAAATGGGTCTTCCAAATGGACAATGATCCCAAACATACTTCCAAAGTTGTGGCAAAATGGCTTAAGGACAACAAAGTCAAGGTATTGGAGTGGCCATCACAAAGCCCTGACCTCAATATCATAGAAAATTTGTGGGCAGAACTTAAAAATCATGTGCGAGCAAGGAAGCCTACAAACCTGACTCAGTTACACCAACTCTGTCAGGAGCAATGGGCCAAAATTCACCCAACTTATTGTGGGAAGCTTGTGGAAGGCTACTCAAAACTTTTGACCCAAATTAAACAATTTAAAGGCACTGCTGCCAAATACTAATTGAGTGTATGTAAACTTCTGACCCACTGGGAATGTGATGAAAGAAAGAATAGCTGAAATATATTATTCTCTCTACTATTATTCAGACATTTCACATTCTTGAAATAAATTGGTGATCCTAACTGACCTAAGACAGGGAATTTTTACTATGATTAAATGTCAGGAATTGTGAAAAACTGAGTTTAAATGTATTTGGCTAAGGTGTATGTAAACTTCCGACTTCAACTGTACATGCAATGGACACTATTTCCGTGCTTTTAGGGCCCATAATGCAATTCTTCATAAAATGGGCGTTTTCAGATTTGAAGAAAATAGCAGAAAATATCCAACGAGAGTGAATACACATTCATTGCTTTAATTAACTAATTATGACGAATGTTATGAAAATGTGGGGCAATGTAATAAAGTCATTTCTTTTCAGATAATTTACGTTACACGTTATGTTAGCTGACAATTTGTTCGTTACGCTATCCTTACAAACCGCATAGCATTACAGCAATATGTACCGGTATGTTAGCTAGTTACCTAACGTTCATCGAACTTGCCAGGCAGTATATTAACTATCTTCTATCTAACTAACTACTCAACATTTATTGACTTGATTATTCACATCAATCTTAGCTAAGTGGTATAGTCGTTGTGCGTTTCAATGGACATTGTTAATTCTGGCTATCTACTCCGATTTCAGAGCACTCTTGCACAGAATAACTGATGAATTTACGAACACTCAACACCGGTTGAATATGGCCGATGTCAATAAACGTTGGCATTTAAAAAATAATTAAATTATTGCCAGCTGCACAGTTGTAGTCACCAACCCTCTGGATAACATGAAAACAGCCTGCTAGGGCGAGTAAAATGGTCAGAGTGAGGTGTTCTCTCATTTGTGTCTGGAAGTAGCTAGCCAAGGTTAGCCAGTTAGCTTGGGTGCTTGACTGCCGTTGAACGCTTGGATCAACCCTACTCCTAAAATCAAATCAAATCACATTTTAATGGTCACATACACATGGTTAGCAGATGTTAATGCGAGTGTAGCGAAATGCTTGTGCTTCTAGTTCTGACAGTGCAGTAATATCTAACAAGTAATCTAACAATTCCCCAACAACTACCTATTACACACAAATGTAAAGGGATGGAATAAGAATATGTACAGTGTGCGCACTGAACGCTCCGAATGGACAATCTGACAACGCTCTAACAAGCTAGAAAGAGGTTGCATAGCAACAGCATCAACTTCCGGTAGACACGCAAAGCGCTAGTACGCTCAACTGAAATGATACCGTTCGTTTAGAGCACACTAAAATGAACTAATAGTATATAGTATGTGGTATATACTCATTACGTATGTAGTATACAGTATGTTAGTATGGGTATTCGAACACAGCTCTGGCCTTTCTGTGAACTTTGACTGTTTTTCTCCAGCTAATTAAGGTGGCTTGAATATCAGAAATAGGATGTATTATCTTTCTCTTTTCATCTCCATCTGCAGTTTCCTGACAAGCCAGAGGGGATGTGATTCAATGTGAGATCTGGAAAAGAGCATTAATGTCATACGTTTATTCCCGAAGACATGAAAGGGTAAAGCATGATAAGCCGTCTGCCCCAAAGTATTTTAGTCATAGTCAGAGAGAGGTGCTTAATAATCATAGAGCAGCAATCTACTCCAGTCCCACAGAGAGGTAGATTATTCTACAAGACATGTTCTGCACTATACATCTGAAATGTATGGCACATATAGGTTTCATTTTGAGTCAATGTAAGTTCCGAAATGTGAACAATTAATATTTAGCTGGAATTCAATGTGCACTCATGTAGCAAATGTCAATGAAGTGGTGCAGTGTGTGCTATGAGTTTGGTATATAACACATTGGGTGAAAACAAGGTGATGTTATGTCAAGTGTGAACAACCTGCATCTTCAACAACTTTTAATTGTAACCCAAGTGTGAGGGTGACCCAGCAGGGGAGGGTTTTTCATTCAACACATCTTCTCTTCACACTTGAAATGACTGAGCATGAGGATAATGATGGCTGCATGCCTAACACGCATTATATGCTGTACATTTTTCTATGGAGCTGCAGAATAAACAGAATTGTAGAGAGATACTATGTTTCATGAAATGTGACACATTTATTTAAATTGTAATTAAAAGATGTCTGTCATCCATGATACATGTAGCCCACTAAATCCTGTATCCCTATTAAAAAAAATGCCCAGCCCACTAAGGGAAGAAGTGCAGGCTAGACAAAAAGCAGCAGGCCATAACAAGACAAGACCCAGTGATTGTTTTACTAACAGTAAGATGAGTAGATGACTGACAAATACAATACTCTCAAAATGCTAATATACAAAAGAAAATCATATATTTTGGTAACAATAAGATCAAATCAAATGTATTTATATAGCCCTTCTTACATCAGCTGATATCTCAAAGTGCTGTACAGAAACCCAGCCTAAAACCCCAAACAGCAAGCAATGCAGGTGTAGAAGCACGGTGGCTAGGAAAAACTCCCTAGAAAGGCCAAAACCTAGGAAGAAACCTAGAGAGGAACCAGGCTATGAGGGGTGGCCAGTCCTCTTCTGGCTGTGCCGGGTGGAGATTATAACAGAACATGGCCAAGATGTTCAAATGTTCATAAATGACCAGCATGGCCAAATAATAATAATCACAGTAGTTGTCGAGGGTGCAGCAAGTCAGCACATCAGGAGTAAATGTCAGTTGGCTTTTCATAGCCGATCATTAAGAGTATCTCTATCGTTCCTGCAGTTTCTAGAGAGTTGAAAACAGCAGGTCTGGGACAGGTAGCACGTCCGGTGAACAGGTCAGGGTTCCATAGCCGCAGGCAGAACAGTTGAAACTGGAGCAGCAGCACGGCCAGGTGGACTGATGGATAGAAAGCTTTGGTATTGCATATTCTACAGAATGTTTATATAGCATCTGGGGCACAGGGATTCAGATTAGATTGACATCTTGCCAAAATGTTTAGCTGAAGAGTGTGAACAGCTGATGTATCCCGCCGATACGCCCCAGTATTGTTTAGCTCTGCTATGATGATGATCCAACACATCCTCATGCTTTGGGGGATTTAGTCTGTATAGGATTTCTGTTGCTAAGCAAAGTCGAAGTTCAAACCCCAAAACCTGGAACAACTATTGACAGGATTCACTTCATCCTGCCACATACTCTATCATTACTGTATGTCTCTCAGCAAAAACCAAAACAATCCTTTTGTTCTGTGGTTCAAAGTGGAGATGTTTGGGAGGATCTTGCCATTTTAGTTTGGTGGCAGGAAAGAATGAAAAACAGCTAGAAGCGCCAAATATCAAGTCTCACTGTGTGGTCCATCATCCAGCATCCAAACAATGGCATATTTTGCCAGTTACCTCAGCTTTCCAACGCTTGAGGGGTCTCGACAATTCCATCAGTCAGCCAGTCTTTTAGTATTTGAATATAATGTCAGCGTGAATTATTCCTTTGTCTTGTGTTGATCAAATTGTGGGATACATTGTGAACCACTGGTCAAAAGTGGTGGATTGATGAATAGTATGCGTATCTGTGATGAGAATAAAAATGTTAAATAATCTGTCATGTAGCTTAATCTAATTACAGTATGGTAAATTGAAAGCAACTTTCTTTTCTCTTTCTTATGACACCAACAGGAAAGTAAAAGTGAGGCAGACCAAAATTGACATTGCGATGGATTTGTGGTGGCTGAGCTGGAAAAGTTGGGTTTCTCATGGGATACTGCACATACTGTGGCCAAAGACCGACTCCAGTGGTAGAACTCAGAAGATTGTTGCGGCCTTATGTCCCACCTGGGACAAATGGGGTAAGTAAGTAAGTTATGTCCTCATAGTCAACCATCTTTTTCATCTATTACCACCAGGGGTTGGAACAGAAATAATTTTCCAATCGTTTCGTTCTGAACAGAACCACAATTTTATCATTCCATTCCACTGTTCCGACCAGCTAAATAAAGTTCTGAACCGGTTCAAACTCCCAAAAAGTACTGGTTTATATCGTTCTTTCCTGTTACTTTTTTAACCTGTGAAATCAACAGTTTTTTATTTAGCTCTTTAAAATTACTTCACCAGTCAGTGCAGATAGAGCAGGCAAGCTACTTGTTTACATGCATGATGGACAGACAAGTGTAGCCTATGGCGCAAGATGTGACTGAAATTTTACAGGTGGAGAGAGCGCCCTAGTCATCTTGTTATGACATGCATTATCTGAATTAGGTACACATAATTATACCTAGTTATACCCAAGTTTCTTCTATGTAGGAACTTTCAATGTCCTTTGAGCTAGCTAGCTAATAAGCTTGAGCTAGCAAGCTAACAAGCTTCTGTGTACAGAGCGGCACCAGAGTTAAATACACGTCTTACCTTTTTGTAAGGTATTGAAAAGTCAATCCATTCTTCTCTAGCTAATTACAAATCTCTCTCCCCATCTTCTGAATCATGATTGTAACATCAGTACAGTAACCTATGCTTCTGAGGGGCAGGTAGCCTAAACACTCAGTCACACTGGCAAAGATTTTCAGCTTGCAGGCTGACTGGAATATGTTTCTTAGTGACAGTGTGAGGGCTTTGCATAGGCCTTTGTTGCGTTTTTTTTGTGAGACTAGAAAAAAATGCCTGGAATGTAAAATAACGTTATTAACCGGTTTGCATGCTTTTAAAATTACGATCCTGTTCCGGAACAGTATGGATTACTTTCGTTCCCGGGTCCGTTTCTGTTCTTTGAACATTTTCGTTCTTTACGGTTTTCAGTTCTGTTCCCTGAACCGGTTACAACCCCTGATTACTACTCTACCATATTTGCTTGGCGGGAATCCTTTTGCTAATGATTGCCAGCTCTTGGTTTGTCTTTATGCTGGTCTTGTACTGCGTTGCCCTGGAGGGTCTCTGCATGGCTGATACGTTGGTTTACCAACTGTCAGAGCACTGTGAGAGAAACCCTGATAAAGATAAATAACTTATACTCAAGAAGATTGTGCGCATCATTAAACATGGAAAACACATTAGCTTGCATAGGGGTAGAGTAGAATCCCAGAAGAGATGGGCTAAATCCAATCCAGTGCAGTGATCATAATAGGTATCTGACTTGCCAACCTCACTAATGTCAAAAGGGAGGAGAAACCAACTATAGTGTGAGCAGAGTAGCTGATGCTTCTGCAAAAGCTAATGGGGATCCAAATAAACAAAACAACGAATAAATTACTAAGGCACACTTTGTATGAATGAGCTAATAAGTTACCTCTATTCTCTGAGTTTATCATATGAGCCTATTAACTTAATGTCCACAACTTTTGTCAGCAAATGACATTGGGTGAGGAAAATGTTTGATTATTCCTTTACCTCCCCCTTTCCCTTCTAAAAGACTGAATGCACATCATACATTACGTATGATTTCCATTCTACCGGTGATGACTAATTGGCAGCTTTTGCGAACTCGAGGGATGCAGACAATGTCACCCATTGGCCAAAGTTATCAGTGAGTTCTTTTTAAATCAGTTTTACACACTTGGCATAGGAATGGAAAGACAAAAACACTGCAGACTATTAATTTTCATTTAATAATCCAATATATAAATTCATATTTCCTCATGAAATTATTCAATTATCCCCTTGTTCCAATACAGACTTTTTTTTGTCAGTGCATAGTCTTAGGTTCAACATCATTGGAACTCAGGGAAAGTGACTAAAACCAATTTCCCATTTAAGAAAAGAGCTGAATCCAGCATAAGTCTAGCCCTGTAAGGACACGATCTAGCTCCTTCTGTGTTGGCAGAGCTCTTTATCTTTCCCCCAAAGAATAAGTGGACAACAGATTGTGGTAATGAGAATCTTTGGCTCTGGACTGCCCATGGTTCTGGGGATCAGGCCCAAATGAATGAAGCCACAGGGCTGGACGTGAGGTGGCATACCTTTGTTGTGAGTATATATTGACATTTCACACTCTAGTAAATGAGCGGGCCCTGGTCCGTGGCCCTGGGTGTGGGTCCACTGTCACAGAGCAAATTAAACGTTGCACTGGAGAGCAGACAGGAAATAGAAGGGCCTTCTCCTTTGTGCTGTTTGTCTTTTAGGGGCCAATAAAGAAAGCATGGAGGTCTGTCTGTGAGATTTTCATTAGGACTGTCCTTGTGGTAAATCATTTCGGTACTTTTTCCAAAGGTATCATATCTGGATTATCGATTTCCCATCCTCCCCAATTCTCTTTATTTGGTTATTAGGGGGGCCCTCCCCAATTCTGTTTATTTGGTTGTTAGTGGGGCCCTCCCCAAATCTCTTTATTTGGTTGTTAGGGGGGTACTCCCCAATTCTATTTATTTGTTTATTAGGGGGGCCCTCCCCAATTCTCTTTATTTTGCTGTTAGAGGGGCCCTCCCCAATTCTCCTTATTTGGATGTTAGGTGGGCTCTCCCCAAATATCTTTATTTGGTTGTTAGGGGGGCTGTCATGCCAAATAATGTCCCCCAGCCAAATAGTGTCTATGCCACAATGGGATTTGATAAACTATTAGCATCCGTTGCTATATCAATGGTGTGATGACCTAATGATTAGAATTCTGGTGATCATTGCAGCCTAAATGACGTTCTTTTCATCATCGCTATGCAAACAGGGCTGATTTCTGTGACAATTATGCTGTTTAAACAAGTTTTGTTTAGCTAATAAACTGAAAACATTAATTTGACTACTTTTGGGTACCTTGTTAACATTACAACATGAAATACATGTCTTAAACATTGCTACGTTTCGGAAATGGCAAAGAAAATGTGTAATCTGCTTGACACATTAATGTTACTTACCTTACAGATCACGAAGTCAGCTATTTTCCACTCCATGCATATGCAAATCCGCTTGATTCGTACACTGGCTTGTCTGGCTGTCATGTTTTTATTTTAACCTGCCCTTCCCTTATCTACACTGAAATAATATAATTTCAGTAGTCCTCTTCTATGATTATTGTTGTTCTATCTCGCATAGCTCATATATGTATCTATTGTAGGTCTTAGGATACAACAATGAATAATGTGGAACAAATTACTACCATCAAAGGATACCTTACAACTTACTATAATGAACACCTTGTGAAACAGCTGTGAAAACCAACCTGGCAAGATTTTAATACGTAAACTTTGATCGTTTTTGGTACAGTTGTGTCATTAATTTATCTTCAGATTTTTTGTGCACTCACATGGCAATCATAGATTAAAATACTGAATTTTGGTGTGTGGAATTCTGCTTGTCACTTGTTCTCAACAGGCAGCCAGTTTCAGAAGGGGGACTTGAAGAGGGAGACTGCAATGTCCAGGCACTGCTGCTCTCTTTGTTCTGAGTGTTTGCAGTGCTAGTGTTATTAGTTCATCTATGTATCTCACATATTATGTGCCCAGTATGATAGAGAAAGACAACTTTCATAGCAGTTAATGACAACAACAGTAGCTGTAGATGATGTAATGAAAAGTTGGAGAATGGTTGGTAATGGAGGACATCAGGTGGATCCACATCTGGGTGTTGGGCAGAACCCCTAGGTCCTGGAGAACAGGAGCTGAGTTAAAAAAGAAAAAAGTAGGAGACAGAGACGTAAACAAGCAAACACACAGGTTACACTTTACTGTGAGAAAATTTGATGAATTAGTGCAGTGTTATAAAATAAATTAACAGCGGGCAATCATTTTAATCTGGTCAAAAACCTCCACATCCTTCTCTGTCCCTGCCTGAAGGTAGTACTCGAAGGTGTTCTGATCTGGTTCGACAACTTCCACCACATCAGGTGGGGTTTCAGTGACCTGAAAGCATGTTATACAAAAATAGCAATAGACAAACAGCAACACTAAGTCAATCACACATTTGAAAGACTACAGTATATGCAATAATTGTATATACAATGGCATTTTTTACCTCAGTCAACAGCTGCGGCTCCGTCCGTACTCGGCCTGGATGCTGCTGTTGTGTGCAAAGAGAATTACCTTCAGGTTGTTTCCCCACCCGTCCTGGTACCAATTAAGGGTGCCCATGGCAGTTTTGAGGGTCTGGTTGGTCCATTCACCAAACCTGGAGGAGGGGGTAGGAAAGCGATATCTATTGACAATGTAAAATATTGAAATGTCTGATTATGTACCATGGAAAAACAAATTGTAAAAAATTTAGAAAACAAACCATTGGTGACAGAATATAATGTAACCTATAACAGCCATACCTTGTTCCAGCGTTCATGACCTTGGTCACTCAAGGTGACCTCAGGAGAACCGTGGGTGTTAAAGATAGTCCACCATCGCCTTGGAGGTGGCCTCGCTAGTCTTGTCCTTGATGGGTATCATACAAAATGAAAATCGATTTCTGGTTCCAATCACCCTTTTTAATGGGTTACAGAAGGGAATTTAGAATTAAGCACATACTCTTCCTTTACTGACCTTAAGGGGCATTGCCTCCACCCACTTGGTAAAGTGATCGGTTGCCGGCAGACACCAGCTGTTGCCATTCCTGGATTTCGTGACGGGTCCGATGAGATCCACCCCTAACATTTAAAGTGTTAGAGAGAAGATGACTTTATTCTTACCCGTATCTGTGTCATACAGTCTGCAGATTTTTGTATTTTTAAGGATACTGACACACACACACACACACGTTCTATATATTGAACTCTGCTGTGGTCAAATAAAGAAACCATTACAAAACAACACTTTGAATTGGGACTCTTACCGATCATGTGCCATGGTGAAACAACTTTGATGGGCTTCAACCTCAGTCTTCGCCCTCTCAGACATGGTACTGACCTTGAAGCAAAAAGTGACAAATTGAAACATTATGTGCTCTGATATGACATTAATTGAAATCATAATAATTTCAGATATAATAGAATGTGATTGATAAACAAAAGGTTATTTCACTTGCCCAGCTGTCCACCTCCTTGACAATTCCCTGTCAGAAGAAGCGCAGGTTGATTTTGGCATTCATGCGCTTCACGCCGAAATGTCCAGCATACATGCTCTGTAAGCACGGCCTCCTTCTCCTCCTTAGTAAAAATCACCCTCCTGTGTGGCTGGCCATCCTTCCCCCATAGGTAGATATATGATTGCCTAACAAGTTGAAAGACTCAAGTCTAAGTACAGTATATTTGCACTGCTGTCTTTCTCTATCTTCCACACTCCTCCCACCTCTCTCTCCCTTTCAACCTTTCTTTCTCCCCCCCCCCTCTGTGACTGTCTAGCTAGCGAAGACACCTAGTTTAAGCCTATCAATTTGATTGATCAGGTTTAACTTATAGCTAGTCACCTCAATATGACAGACATATATCTATGTCAATGGAGGCTGCTGAGGGGAGGACAGCTCAAAATAATGGCTGGAATGGAGTCCAATGAATGGTATCAACCACATGGAAACCATGTGTTTGATACCATTCCATTTACTCCATTCCAGACATTATTATGAGCCATCATCCCCTCAGCAGCCTACACTGAACTAAACTCAGCAAAACAAGAAATGTCCTCTCATTGTCAACTGCATTTATTTTCAGAAAACTTAACATGTGTAAATATTTGTATGAATATAACAAGATTCAACAACTGAGACATAAACTGAACAACTTCCACAGACATGTGACTAACAGAAATTGAATAATGTGTCCCTGAACAAAGGGGGGGTCAAAATCAAAAGCAACAGTCAGTATCTGGTGTGGCCACCAGCTGCATTAAGTACTGCAGTGTATCTCCTCCTATGGACTGCACCAGATTTGCCAGTTCTTGCTGTGAGATGTTACCCCACTCTTCCACCAAGGCACCTGCAAGTTCCCAGACATTTCTGGGGGGAATGGCCCTAGCCCTCGCCTAGACGTGGTCAATGGGATTGAGATCCGGGCTCTTCGCTGTCCTTGGCAGAACACTGACATTCCTGTCTTGCAGGAAATCACGCACAGAACGAGCAGTATGGCTGGTGGCATTGTCATGCTGGAGGGTCATGTCAGGATGAGCCTGCAGGAAGGGTACCACATGAGGGAGGAGGTTGTCTTCCCTGTAACGCACAGCGTTGAGATTGCCTGCAATGACAACAAGCTCAGTCCGATGATGCTGTGACACACCGCCCCCAGACCATGACGGACCCTCCACCTCCAAATCGATCCCGTTCCAGAGTAGAGGCCTCGGTGTAACGCTCATTCCTATGACGATAAACGCGAATCCGAACATCACCCCTGGTGAGACAAAACCGCGACTCGTCAGTGAAGAGCACTTTTTGCCAGTCCTGTCTGGTCCAGCGACTGTGGGTTTGTGCCCATAGGCAACGTTGTTGCTGGTGATGTCTGGTGAGGACCTGCCTTACAACAGGCCTACAAGCTTTCAGTCCAGCATCTCTCAGCTTATTGCGGACAGTCTGCACACTGATTGAGGGATTGTGCATTCCTGGTGTAACTTTGGCAGTTGTTGTTGCCATCCTGTAACTGTCCCACAGGTGTGATGTTATTACACGTGGTCTGCCACTGCGAGGAAGATCAGCTGTCCGGCCTGTAGCACTGTCTTAGGCGTCTCACAGTACGGACATTGCAATTTATTTCCCTGGCACCATCTGCAGTCCTCATGCCTCCTTGCAGCATGCCTAAGGCACGTTCACACAGATGAGCAGGGACCCTGGGCATATTTCTTTTGATGTTTTTCAGAGTCAGTAGAATGCCTCTTTAGTGTCCTAGGTTTTCATAACTGTGACCTTAATTGCCTACCGTCTGTAAGCTGTTAGTGTCTTAACGACCGTTCCACAGGTGCATGTTGATTAATTGTTTATGGTTCATTGAACAAGCATGGGAAACAATGTTTAAACCTTTTTCAATGAAGACGAACTGTGAAGTTAATTGGATTTTTACGAATTTTCTTTGAAAGACAGGGTCCTGAAAAGGGACGTTTGTTTTTTAGCTGAGTTTATATGTAGAGCTAGTAACTAGCTAACGTTAGATGGAAAATGGTTGTTGAAAAAATGGTTGTACGTAGCTAAATCCGTCCAGTTATCTAATTTAAGTTAAGTGCCTAACGTTACCCTGAATTGTGCATTTCTCTGAATGTTGCACCTCTTGTCGAGAACAGTGGTGTCTTCATAGTACATCGCCAGGTTGGAAAGATAAAAAAAATCTCAGAGGGATGCCATTGAAGTGCAAGCTACATACAAACAGAAAGCTGCAATAACAGTTACAGTAGCTTGCTTGCTAGCTAGCTAACGTTAGCTAAATAAAACTGCCTGGCTAGCTAACTAGGCAGGCTGAGGTATATAAGTACAGTACAGTAGCTTGCAACGTCAATCCACAAGCTTCCCACAATAAGTTGGGTGAATTTTGGCCTATTCCTCCTGACAGAGCTGATGTAACTGAGTCAGATTTGTAGGCCTCCTTGATCGCACACGCAAGGATGTTTTTTTCAGTTCTGCCCACACATTTTCTATAGGGTTGAGGTCAGGGCTTTGTGATGGCCACTCCAATACCTTGACTTTGTTGTCCTTAAGCCATTTTGCCACAACTTTGGAAGTATGCTTGGGGGTCATTGTCCATTTGGAAGACCCATTTGCGACCAAGCTTTAACTTCCTGACTGATGTCTTGAGATGTTGCTTCAATATATCCACATAATTTTCCTCCCTCATGATGCCATCTATTTTGTGAAGTGCACCAGTCCCTCCTGCAGCAAAGCATCCCCACAACATGATTCTGCCCCTCCACGTGCTTCACGGTTGGCATGGTTTTCTTCGGCTTGCAAGCCTCCCCCTTTTTCCTCCAAACATAACGATGGTCATTATGGCCAAACAGTTCTATTTTTGTTTCATCAGACCAGAGGACATTTTTCCAAAAAGTATGATCTTTGTCCCCATGTGCAGTTGCAAACCGTAGTCTGTCTTTTCTATGGCGGTTTTGGAGCAGTGGCTTCTTCCTTGCTGAGCGGCCTTTCAGGTTATGTCGATATAGGACTCGTTTTACTGTGGATATAGATACTTTTGTACCTGTTTCCTCCAGCATCTTCACAAGGTCCTTTGCTGCTGTTCTGGGATTGATTTGCACTTTTCGCACCAAAGTACGTTCATCTCTAGGAGACAGAACGCATCTCCTTCCTGAGTGGTATGACATCTGCGTGGTCCCGTGGTTTTTGTACTTGCATACTATTGTTTGTACAGATCAATGTGGTACCTTCAGGTGTTTTGAAATTGCTCCCAAGGATGAACCAGACTTGTGGAGGTCTACAATTTTTTTTTGGTCTTGGGTGGTCTTGGGTGATTTCTTTTGATTTTCCCATGATGTCAAGCAAAGAGGCACAGAGTTTGAAGGTAGGCCTTGAAACACATCCACAGGTACACCTCCAATTGACTCAAATGATGTCAATTAGCATAACAGAAGCTAATAAAGCCATGACATCATTTTCTGGAATTTTCCAAGCTGTTTAAAAGCACAGTCAACTTAGTGTATGTAAACTTCTGACCCACTGGAATTGGGATACAGTGCATTATAAGTGAAATAATCTGTCCTAGATGTCCTAACCGACTTGCCAAAACTATAGTTTGTTAACAAGAAAGAGTGGTTGAAAAACGAGTTTTAATGACTCCAACCTAAGTGTATGCAACCTTCCGACTTCAACTGTACATGGTAAAGAAAGTGTTCTCTTTCCAGTCTTTTCGGTCCTCTGAAGCAGCAGGAAGTCAGCAGGTTGTCCCGTCAAAAACACCGTCCTTGGAGAGTAATTTTGAGGTAATAATTTTGCGTGGACTGAGCGAGGGGTTTTGCGATGAAACTGCCCGAATCCTGCGGTCAAATAGAGCCAAGCAACCAGCACAGCAACGGACGCTTTGGTTCAGCCCTAGCAACAGAACCTAGAACTCATCGAATACTATTGTGACGTAGAGGGGGACACTCTTTGGCCGGGGTGACACTTTTTGGCATGACAGGGCCCTCCCAGCTCTCTTTATTTGGTGGTTAGGGGTGATGCAATTGGAAATCAACGCACCATGAAAGGAATGAGAGGAAAAAGATTCCAAGCATCATATGACAGTATGTCACCTACTGGACTATTTGTAAACCCCTAAAAGTTTGGGAGTGTTTTCTTTTCTTCCTGATATTGGCTATCCTGATGTGATAATACTATGAGTTGTGTACTGGACCTGCCAGTTTGTGGAGGGCAATGATGCATAGTGGTTGTCAGGAAGAGTAACATTCTTATACATTGACAGGGCATTAGTCTGGGCCCTCTGATAGGCAACACCCCTGTCCTTGAGAAGAGGACACTGCTCCTGCAGTTGGAAGGCTCAGGCAGTGTCTGCCCAGGTCTTTATTGTCTCACTTTATTAAATTAACTGTCAGTAAGTCGAAGAGCATGCCTGGCAGAGTCTTGAGATGAGTTGCAAAATAAGGTTTGAAATGCCTTCCCAGGCTACAAAATACCATATTTTGACATTTAGTGTGTGATTTAAGATGCTGCACTTAAACCAGTGTTAACTAAGAACAAAAGTGGAACAAAGACAGAAAATCTAACTGGAGCAATTGTCCATGGCCAGACCATGACACAGCACCTTTCTTTCCCATATTTGGATGTATACTGTACCCAAGCTGTTAAGTATTCCTACTTTGATGAAGAGCAATTTTGATTCATTCCTGTGCTGGTGAAAGTTGACCCCTGTCTACTATCATGATTTATGTAGTGCTGTATACCAACAGGCTAATAAATACACCCAGGACCAATCCAGTGGCAGATTGATACCCAAAGGAAGCCAGAGGACTCCAGTGTCATGGACCAGACAAAAGCACCTGTGCCCCAGACATGCGTAATGTTTCTCTCTGCAGTAATGAATTACTTTATTAAGTGAAGGTTATCAAAGATCCATCTGGATGAGGAAAAGCCTCACATAAACTAGTGTTAAGCCTCTGTTTGTCTTGATGGCTGGATGGGGCTAAATCCATGAAGGGAGGAAAATACAGCAAAACTCTCCGCCTTATTAACTGATGCCTGTCATACCATTAAAAACAGATAATCTTCCGGTTCTCCTAGTGTGGGCACTATTTCAAAATGGGCCTTGTCAGCCAATGTTTGACTGGTTTTCCCCCCAAACCAAGGTGGACACGCAATTACTCTTGAAATTGCCAATGAATACTTCCCGAGCTCCCAGGTTCACCCATATCCACTCAGAGAGCAGTAATAAGATCTGCTGGTCAGAGGGGGAGGACAGGGCCTTTTACAGCCACTCCCTGCCTTCCTCAAACCACAACCTTTACTGCAGTTTCACAGACCTGCAACCACCTCGTCTTCAGCAAGATCTCTACAGTAACAGTATGTAGGGAAATGAAAATGGCTACCAAATAAATTAACATTTTGATTACTTGTAGGTCTTTGTAGCAATATTGCACTTGTCATAGTTTGGTAATATGATGAATGGGATGTACTTCATTTCCAAAATAATTTCCTGTAAATTGTTAATATGGCTTTAATAATAAACTTTCCCTTTGGCTGCCTTCCCAAAGAGGCCCAGGCCCACTATCAGTAAATTGAATACATTACCACAACACAGGTTGGCACCCATTCATTAGCTACTAATCACTTTGAGTAATACCACTGTGGAAGCCTGCATGCTTTTATGGATGTATTATGTTCTATATTAATAAGGAAGTGGGAAATGCTGACTATGGTAACCGAAAGGTCAGTTAAGTGTCAATCAAATGCATTATACAGAAGGAAATAGCCACACAATTAAATCAAATTACTGGTATACAACACAGTATTTATTATTTTCAGACTACTGATACTAGACATGCTATCAGAAGTGATGGATCGTGGCCCTCCCTTCAACATATTTTTTTTTGTATTTTGAGGTTTAGCAGCAGAAGGAACCAGCACGGATTTTTAAGTAACTTTCCTGTAAAAATCTCACTTAAAAGCTCATATTCTGTGAACAATATTTTTATTGACCACTATAAGCCCACACCATTCTGTTGTTGGGGTAGGCCCACACCATTCACACACAAAGGCTGCTTTATAACATACAGTTGAAGTCGGAAGTTTACATACACTTAGGTTGGAGTCATTAAAACTTGTTTTCCAACCACTCCACAAATTTCAAACTACAGTTTGTTAACAAGTAATTTTTCCAACAATTGTTGGAAAAGACAGATTATTTCACTTATAATTCAATGTATCACAATTCCAGTGGGTCAGAAGTTTACATACACTAAGTTGACTGTGCCTTTAAACAGCTTGGAAAATTCCAGAAAATTATGTCATGGCTTTAGAAGCGTCCGATAGGCTAATTGACATAATTTGAGTCAATTGGAGGTGTACCTGTGGATGTATTTCAAGGCCTACCTTCAAACTCAGTGCCTCTTTGCTTAACATCATGGGAAAATCAAAAGAAATCAGCCAAGACCTCAGAAAAAGAGACCCCTTCCACAAGTCTGGTTCATCCTTGGGAGCAATTTCCAAACGCCTGAAGGTACCACGTTCATCTGTACAAACAATAGTACGCAAGTATAAACACCATGAGACCACGCAGCCGTCATACCGCTCAGGAAGGAGACACGTTCTGTCTCCTAGAGATGAACGTACTTTGGTGCGAAAAGTGCAAATCAATCCCAGAACAGCAGCAAAGGACCTTGTGAAGATGCTGGAGGAAACAGGTACAAAAGTATCTATATCCACAGTAAAACGAGTCCTATATCGACATAACCTGAAAGGCTACTCAGCAAGGAAGAAATCACTGCTCCAAACCGTCATAAAAAAGACAGACTACGGTTTGCAACTGCACATGGGGACAAAGATCATACTTTTTGGAGAAATGTCCTCTGGTCTGATGAAACAAAAATGGAACTGTTTGGCCATAATGACCATCATTATGTTTGGAGGAGAAAGGGGGAGGCTTGCAACCCGAAGAACACCATCCCAACCGTGAAGCACGGGGGTGGCAGCATCATGTTGTGGGGGTGCTTTGCTGCAGGAGGGACTGGTGCACTTCACAAAATAGATGGCATCATGAGGGAGGAAAATTATGTGGATATATTGAAGCTGGCACAGCCAGAAGAGGACTGGCCACCCCTCATAGCCTGGTTCCTCTCTAGGTTTCTTCCTAGGTTTTGGCCTTTCTAGGGAGTTTTTCCTAGCCACCGTGCTTCTACACCTGCATTGCTTGCTGTTTGGGGTTTTAGGCTGGGTTTCTGTACAGCACTTCGAGATATTAGCTGATGTACGAAGGGCTATATAAAATAAACTTGATTTGATTTGATTTGATGAAGCAACATCTCAAGACATCAGTCAGGAAGTTAAAGCTTGGTCGCAAATGGGTCTTCCAAATGGACAATGACCCCAAACATACTTCCAAAGTTGTGGCAAAATGGCTTAAGGACAACAAAGTCAAGGTATTGGAGTGGCCATCACAAAGCCCTGACCTCAATCCTATAGAACATTTGTGGGCAGAACTGAAAGTGTGTGTGAGCAAGGAGGCCTACAAACCTGACTCAGTTACACCAGCTCTGTCAGAAGGAATGGGCCAAAATTCACCCAATGTATTGTGGGAAGCTACCCAAAACATTTGACCAAAGTCAAACAATTAAAAGGCAATGTCACCAAATACTAATTGAGTGTAACGGCCGGACTGAAGGGCAGCTCCGGACTGAAGGGCAGCTCCGGACTGAAGGGCAGCTCCGGACTGAAAGGCAGCTCCGGACTGAAGGGCAGCTCATGCAGCTCCTGACTGGCGGGCGGCTCTGGCAGCTCCTGACTGGCGGGCGGCTCTGGCAGCTCCTGACTGGCGGGCGGCTCTGGCAGCTCCTGACTGGCGGGCGGCTCTGGCAGCTCCTGACTGGCGGGCGGCTCTGGCAGCTCCTGACTGGCGGGCGGCTCTGGCGGCTCAGGACAGACGGGCGGCTCAGATGGCGCTGGGCAGACGGGCGGCTCAGATGGCGCTGGGCAGACGGGCGGCTCAGATGGCGCTGGGCAGACGGGCGGCTCAGATGGCGCTGGGCAGACGGGCGGCTCAGATGGCGCTGGGCAGACGGGCGGCTCAGATGGCGCTGGGCAGACGGGCGGCTCAGATGGCGCTGGGCAGACGGGCGGCTCAGATGGCGCTGGGCAGACGGGCAGCTCAGACGGCGCTGGGCAGACGGGCAGCTCAGACGGCGCTGGGCAGACGGCAGACTCTGGCCTGCTGAGGCGCACAGTAGGTCTGGAGCGTGGTGCCGGAACTGGTGGTACCGGACTGGAGACACGCACCACTGGGCGAGTGCGGGGAGCAGGAACAGGGCACACTGGACTCTCGAGGCGCACTATAAGCCTGGTGCGTGGTACCGGCACTGGTGGTACCGGGCTGAGGGCACGCACCTCAGGGTGAGTGCGGGGAGAAGGAACAGTGCGTACAGGGCTCTGGAGACGCACAGGAGGCTTGGTGCATGGTGTTGGCACTGGTGGTACTGGGCTGGTGCGAGGAGGTGGCACCGGATAGACCGGACCGTGAAGGAGCACAGGAGCTCTTGAGCACCGAGCCTGCCCAACCTTACCTGGTTGAATACTCCCCGCAGCCAGGCCAGTGCGGCGAGGTGGAATAGCCCGCACTGGCCTGTGCTGGCTAACCGGGGACACCATGCGTAAGGCTGGTGCCATGTACACCGGCCCGAGGAGACACAATGGAGACCAGATGTGTTGAGCCGGCTTCATGGCACCTGGCTCGATGCCCAACCTAGCCCGGCCGATACGAGGAGCTGGGATGTACCGCACCGGGCTATGCACACGTACAGGAGACACCGTGCGCTCTTCTGCATAACACGGTGTCTGCCCGTACTCTCGCTCTCCACGGTAAGCACGGGGAGTTGGCTCAGGTCTCCTACCTGGCTTAGCCACCCTCCCCGTGTGCCCCCCCAATATATTTTTGGGGCTGACTCTCGGGCTTCCAACCGCGCCGCCGTGCTGCTTCCTCATACCAGCGCCTCTCTGCCTTTGCTGCCTCCAACTCTGCCCTGGGACGGCGATATTCCCCTGGCTGAGTCCAGGGTCCTTTGCCGTCCAGAATCTCTTCCCAAGTCCATGAATCCCGTGTCTTTTGCCGCTGCTGCTGCTGTCCTTTACCACGCTGCTTGGTCCTCTTATGGTGGGTGGTTCTGTAACGGCTTTCTTCTGTGGACGAAGTAGAGGACCAAAGCGCAGCGTGGTTAGTGTTCATCATGATTTTAATAAAGACAATAACGTGAACACTACAAAATACAAAAACAACAAATGTGAAAACCGAAACAGTCCTATCTGGTGCATAGACACAAAGACAGAAAACAACCACCCACAAAACCCAACACAAAAACAGGCTACCTAAATATGGTTCCCAATCAGAGACAATGACTAACACCTGCCTCTGATTGAGAACCATATCAGGCCAAACATAGAAACGTGAAAACTAGACACACAACATAGAATGCCCACTCAGCTCACGTCCTGACCAACACTAAAACAAAGAAAACACTAAAGAACTATGGTCAGAACGTGACATTGAGTGTATGTAAACTTCTGACCCACTGGGAATGTGATGAAAGAAATAAAAGCTGAAATTAATCTCTACAATTATTGACATTCTTAAAATAAAGTGGTGATCCTAACTGATTAAATCCGTTTTTCACAATTCCTGAATTTAAATGTATTTGGCTGTCACGTTCCTGACCTTATTTCCTTTGTTTAGTATTGTTTAGTTGGTCAGGACGTGAGCTGGGTGGGCATTCTATGTTCTGTGTTTCTATGTAGGGTTCATTGTATTAGCCTGATATGGTTCTCAATCAGGGGCAGGTGTTTTACGTTTCCTCTGATTGAGAACCATATTAAGGTAGGCTGTTCTCACTGTGTGTTGATGGGTGATTGTTGCTGTGTCTGTGTTTGTTCGCCACACGGTACTGTTTCGTTTCGTTCGTTCGTGTGTTCCTTCCTGTTCTTGCGTTCATGTTTTATGTGTTCTCAAGTTCAGGTCTGTTAACGTCGTTTGTTATTTTGTATTTTGTTTAAGTGTTCTTCATTACGTCGCTTAAAGAAATAAAATATGGATACATACCACGCTGCATATTGGTCCGATCCTTGCTCCTCCTCAGACGAGGAGGAAGACGAGCATTACATTGGCTAAGGTGTAAACTTCCGACTTCAACTGTATATAGAACATTTTCATAGGTAACTGTAAAGTTACACTTGTCACGGCTGTCAAAAGAAGTGGACCAAAGTGCAGCGTGATAAGCGTACATATTCCTTTTATTTTAGAAAATGACGCCAACAAAACAACAAACGAAGAAAATAACTGTGAAGCTTACAGGGCTAAGTGCCACTAACAAAGATAACTTCCCACACTGAAAGGAGGGAGAAGGGCTACCTAAGTATGGTTCCCAATCAGAGACAACGATAGACAGCTGTCCCTGATTGACAACCATACCCGGCCAAAACATAGAAATAAAGAAACATAGAAAACAAAACATAGAATGCCCACCCCAAACCACACCCTGACCAAACCAAATAGAGACATAAAAAGGCTCTCTAAGGTCAGGGCGTGACAACACTTCACTTTAAATAGGTAAATCCTGTGTAAGAACTAGCGACAACCTTGTACTTATGCGAATATTACAGATATGTTGTCACGTTCTGACCTTAGTTCCTTTATTATGTCTTTTTTTTTAGTTTGGTCAGGGCGTGAGTTGGGGTGGGCATTCTATGTTGTTTTTTCTATGTTTTGTTCTATTGTTCTATTTCTATGTGTTTGGCCTAGTATGGTTCTCAATCAGAGGCAGGTGTCAGTCGTTGTCTCTGATTGGGAGCCATATTTAGGTAGCCTGTTTTTCATTGTGTTTTGTGGGTGATTATTGTCTGTTCTGTGTTTTTGTTTCACCGTACAGGAGTGTTCGTTTGTCGTTTTCTTGTTTTTGTTCAGTGTTCATTATTTCGTATTAAAACAATATGGACACTTACCACGCTGCGCATTGGTCCTCCTCTTCTTCCAACCACGACAAGCGTTACATATGTACTCTTGCTGTGTTTTTGGTGTGTTTATTTTCTCACTTGGATGGAGCTTTCAAAAGCTGACGATTAGATTTTCAAGATGGTGTCACGTTCCTGACCTGTTTTCTGTTGTTTGGTATGTGTTTATTGGTCAGGGCGTGAGTTTTGGGTGGGCAGTCTATGTTTTCTGTTTCTATGTTGGTTTTGGGTTGCCTGGTATGGCTCTCAATTAGAGGCAGGTGTTTGACGTTTCCTCTGATTGAGAGTCATATTAAGGTAGGTTGTTCTCACTGTTTGTTTGTGGGTGATTGTCGTCCGTGTCAGTGTTTGTCGCGCCACACGGGACTGTCTCGGTTTATGTAGTCTGTTCCTGTTCGTGAGTTCTGCGTGTATTTTATGTAAGTTCCATGTCCAGGTCTGTCTACTCCGTTTTGTTATTTTGTAAACTCCTTCCAAGTGTTTGTTTTCGTGTTTCATCGTTTGATTTAATAAATCATTATGTATTCACAACCCGCTGCACTTTGGTCAAATCACTACTCCTCCTCTTCGTATGAAGAGGAGGAGGAATGCCGTTACAGATGGGAAATATACTTTGTAGGTATTGTGGCGGTTTCGGCATGGAGATTTTTGTAAGGCAGGGTTTACACAAACACACCAGTCCAAGTGAAGGGTTAAACTGGTTTATTACTGTTGTCACGTTCCTGACCTGTTTTCTGTTGTTTTGTATGTGTTTAGTTGGTCAGGACGTGAGCTGGGTGGGAATTCTATGTTGTGTGTCTAGTTTGTCTGTTTCTATGTCAGCCTAGTGTGGGTTCTCAATCAGAGACAGATGGTAGTCGTTGTCTCTGATTGAGACTCATATATAGGAGGCTTGTTTTGTGTTGGGATTTTGTGGGTGTTTGTTACCTGTCTCTGTGTTTGTGTTCTGCACCAGATAGGTCTGTATCGGTTTTGCACATTTGTTATTTTGTAGGTTGTTTGTAGTGTTTCACTTGTGTTTGTATTAAACATGTTTAACACTAGCCGCGCTGCATTTTGGTCCTCTCCTTCACCCCTGGAAGAAAACCTTTACAGAAACACCCACCAAACCCGGACCAAGCAGCGTGGCAACGGGCAGCAGCAACAGCAGCAGCAGTACAAGGAGGAATGGACATGGGAGGAGATTCTGGACGGAGAGGGACCCTGGGCAGAGCCAGAGGAGTGTCGCCGTCCCAAAGCGGAGCTGGAGGCATCAAAAGCGGAGAGGCGGCATTATGAGGCGCTTGCAAGGCAGAGTGGCTGGAAACCCGAGAGGCTCACCCAAAAATTTCTTGGGGGGGGGGGGGCTAAAGGGGAGTGTGGCGAAGCCGGGTTGGATACCTGAGCCAACTCCCCGGGCTTACCGTGGAGTGAGAGGGCGTCGTACCGGTCAGACACCGTGTTATGCGGTAAAGCGCACGGTGTCCCCAGTACGCGTGCTTAGCCCAGTGCGGGCTATTCCACCTTGCCGCACTGGGAGGGCTAGGTTGGGCATCGAGCTGGATGTCATGAAGCCGGCCCAACGTATCTGGCCTCCAGTACGTCTCCTCGGGCCAGCGTACATGGCACCAGCCTTACAGGTGGTGTCCCCGGTTCGCCTGCATAGCCCAGTGCGGGTTGTTCCACCTCGCCGCACTGGCAGGGCTACGGGGATCATTCAACCTGGTAAGGTTGGAGAAGCTCGGTGCTCAAGAGCGCGTGTCCTCCTTCACGGTCCGGTATATCCGGCGCCACCTTCCCGCCCCAGCCCAGTACCACCAGTGCCTACACCACGCACCAGGCTTCCAGTGCATCGCCAGAGCCCTGTTCCTCCTCCCCGCACTCGCCCTGAGGTGCGTGCCCTCAGCCCGGTACCTCCAGTTCCGGCACCACGCATCAGGCCTATAGTGCGTCTCAGCCGGCCAGAGTCTGCCGTCTGCCCAGCGGTGCCTGAACTGCCCGTCTGCCCAGCGGCGCCTGAACTGCCCGTCTGCCCAACGCCGTCTGAACCGTCCGTCTGCCCAGCGCCGTCTGAGCCATCCGTCTGCCCAGCGCCGTCTGAGCCATCCGTCTGCCCAGCGCCGTCTGAGCCATCCGTCTGCCCAGCGCCGTCTGAGCCATCCGTCTGCCCAGCGCCGTCTGAGCCATCCGTCTGCCCAGCGCCGTCTGAGCCATCCGTCTGCCCAGCGCCATCTGAGCCATCCGTCTGCCCAGCGCCGTCTGAGCCATCCGTCTGCCCAGCGCCGTCTGAGCCATCCGTCTGCCACGAGCCATTAGAGCCGCCCGTCTGTCCCGAGCCATTAGAGCCGTCCGTCAGTCAGGAGCCGCTAGAGCCGTCCGTCAGTCAGGAGCTGCCAGAGCCGCCAGCCAGTCAGGAGCTGCCAGAGACGCCAGCCAGTCAGGAGCTGCCAGAGACGCCAACCAGTCAGGAGCTGCCAGAGACGCCAGCCAGTCAGGAGCTGCCAGAGACGCCAGCCAGTCAGGAGCTGCCAGAGACGCCAGCCAGTCAGGAGCTGCCAGAGACGCCAGCCAGTCAGGAGCTGCCAGAGACGCCAGCCAGTCATGAGCTGCCCTACAGTCATGAGCTGCCCTACAGTCATGAGCTGCCCTACAGTCATGAGCTGCCCTCCAGTCATGAGCTGCCCTCCAGTCATGAGCTGCCCTCCAGTCATGAGCTGCCCTCCAGTCATGAGCTGCCCTTCAGTCATGAGCTGCCCTCCAGTCATGAGCTGCCCTCCAGTCATGAGCTGCCCTCCAGTCATGAGCTGCCCTTCAGTCATGAGCTGCCCTCCAGTCATGAGCTGCCCTCCAGTCATGAGCTGCCCTCCAGTCATGAGCTGCCCTCCAGTCATGAGCTGCCCTCCAGTCATGAGCTGCCACTCAATCCGGAGCTGCCACTCAGTCCGGAGCTGCCACTCAGTCCGGAGCTGCCACTCAGTCCGGAGCTGCCACTAGTCCGGAGTTGTCCCTCTGTCCTGAGCTACCTCTCTGTCCTGGGCTACCTCTCTGTCCTGAGCTACCTCTTTGTCCTGAACTACCTCTCTGTCCTGAGTTGTCTCCTCTATTGTAGAGGGGAGTTGGTGAAGGTTCCTGGACCATGGTCGGGGGCGAGGGTCGCCACTCAAGGGACGCTAAGGAGGTGGACAAAGACAATGGTGGAGTGGTGCCCTCGTCCACCGCCGGAGCCGCCACCGCGGACAGATGCCCACCCAGACCCTCCCCTTGAGTTTTAGGGGTGCGCCCGGAGTTCGCACCTTGAGGGGGGGGTTCTGTCACGTTCCTGACCTGTTTTCTGTTGTTTTGTATGTGTTTAGTTGGTCAGGACGTGAGCTGGGTGGGAATTCTATGTTGTGTGTCTAGTTTGTCTGTTTCTATGTCAGCCTAGTGTGGGTTCTCAATCAGAGACAGATGGTAGTCGTTGTCTCTGATTGAGACTCATATATAGGAGGCTTGTTTTGTGTTGGGATTTTGTGGGTGTTTGTTACCTGTCTCTGTGTTTGTGTTCTGCACCAGATAGGTCTGTATCGGTTTTGCACATTTGTTATTTTGTAGGTTGTTTGTAGTGTTTCACTTGTGTTTGTATTAAACATGTTTAACACTAGCCGCGCTGCATTTTGGTCCTCTCCTTCACCCCTGGAAGAAAACCTTTACAGAAACACCCACCAAACCCGGACCAAGCAGCGTGGCAACGGGCAGCAGCAACAGCAGCAGCAGTACAAGGAGGAATGGACATGGGAGGAGATTCTGGACGGAGAGGGACCCTGGGCAGAGCCAGAGGAGTGTCGCCGTCCCAAAGCGGAGCTGGAGGCATCAAAAGCGGAGAGGCGGCATTATGAGGCGCTTGCAAGGCAGAGTGGCTGGAAACCCGAGAGGCTCACCCAAAAATTTCTTGGGGGGGGGGGGGCTAAAGGGGAGTGTGGCGAAGCCGGGTTGGATACCTGAGCCAACTCCCCGGGCTTACCGTGGAGTGAGAGGGCGTCGTACCGGTCAGACACCGTGTTATGCGGTAAAGCGCACGGTGTCCCCAGTACGCGTGCTTAGCCCAGTGCGGGCTATTCCACCTTGCCGCACTGGGAGGGCTAGGTTGGGCATCGAGCTGGATGTCATGAAGCCGGCCCAACGTATCTGGCCTCCAGTACGTCTCCTCGGGCCAGCGTACATGGCACCAGCCTTACAGGTGGTGTCCCCGGTTCGCCTGCATAGCCCAGTGCGGGTTGTTCCACCTCGCCGCACTGGCAGGGCTACGGGGATCATTCAACCTGGTAAGGTTGGAGAAGCTCGGTGCTCAAGAGCGCGTGTCCTCCTTCACGGTCCGGTATATCCGGCGCCACCTTCCCGCCCCAGCCCAGTACCACCAGTGCCTACACCACGCACCAGGCTTCCAGTGCATCGCCAGAGCCCTGTTCCTCCTCCCCGCACTCGCCCTGAGGTGCGTGCCCTCAGCCCGGTACCTCCAGTTCCGGCACCACGCATCAGGCCTATAGTGCGTCTCAGCCGGCCAGAGTCTGCCGTCTGCCCAGCGGTGCCTGAACTGCCCGTCTGCCCAGCGGCGCCTGAACTGCCCGTCTGCCCAACGCCGTCTGAACCGTCCGTCTGCCCAGCGCCGTCTGAGCCATCCGTCTGCCCAGCGCCGTCTGAGCCATCCGTCTGCCCAGCGCCGTCTGAGCCATCCGTCTGCCCAGCGCCGTCTGAGCCATCCGTCTGCCCAGCGCCGTCTGAGCCATCCGTCTGCCCAGCGCCATCTGAGCCATCCGTCTGCCCAGCGCCGTCTGAGCCATCCGTCTGCCCAGCGCCGTCTGAGCCATCCGTCTGCCACGAGCCATTAGAGCCGCCCGTCTGTCCCGAGCCATTAGAGCCGTCCGTCAGTCAGGAGCCGCTAGAGCCGTCCGTCAGTCAGGAGCTGCCAGAGCCGCCAGCCAGTCAGGAGCTGCCAGAGACGCCAGCCAGTCAGGAGCTGCCAGAGACGCCAACCAGTCAGGAGCTGCCAGAGACGCCAGCCAGTCAGGAGCTGCCAGAGACGCCAGCCAGTCAGGAGCTGCCAGAGACGCCAGCCAGTCAGGAGCTGCCAGAGACGCCAGCCAGTCAGGAGCTGCCAGAGACGCCAGCCAGTCAGGAGCTGCCAGAGACGCCAGCCAGTCATGAGCTGCCCTACAGTCATGAGCTGCCCTACAGTCATGAGCTGCCCTCCAGTCATGAGCTGCCCTCCAGTCATGAGCTGCCCTCCAGTCATGAGCTGCCCTCCAGTCATGAGCTGCCCTTCAGTCATGAGCTGCCCTCCAGTCATGAGCTGCCCTCCAGTCATGAGCTGCCCTCCAGTCATGAGCTGCCCTTCAGTCATGAGCTGCCCTCCAGTCATGAGCTGCCCTCCAGTCATGAGCTGCCCTCCAGTCATGAGCTGCCCTCCAGTCATGAGCTGCCCTCCAGTCATGAGCTGCCACTCAATCCGGAGCTGCCACTCAGTCCGGAGCTGCCACTCAGTCCGGAGCTGCCACTCAGTCCGGAGCTGCCACTAGTCCGGAGTTGTCCCTCTGTCCTGAGCTACCTCTCTGTCCTGGGCTACCTCTCTGTCCTGAGCTACCTCTTTGTCCTGAACTACCTCTCTGTCCTGAGTTGTCTCCTCTATTGTAGAGGGGAGTTGGTGAAGGTTCCTGGACCATGGTCGGGGGCGAGGGTCGCCACTCAAGGGACGCTAAGGAGGTGGACAAAGACAATGGTGGAGTGGTGCCCTCGTCCACCGCCGGAGCCGCCACCGCGGACAGATGCCCACCCAGACCCTCCCCTTGAGTTTTAGGGGTGCGCCCGGAGTTCGCACCTTGAGGGGGGGGTTCTGTCACGTTCCTGACCTGTTTTCTGTTGTTTTGTATGTGTTTAGTTGGTCAGGACGTGAGCTGGGTGGGAATTCTATGTTGTGTGTCTAGTTTGTCTGTTTCTATGTCAGCCTAGTGTGGGTTCTCAATCAGAGACAGATGGTAGTCGTTGTCTCTGATTGAGACTCATATATAGGAGGCTTGTTTTGTGTTGGGATTTTGTGGGTGTTTGTTACCTGTCTCTGTGTTTGTGTTCTGCACCAGATAGGTCTGTATCGGTTTTGCACATTTGTTATTTTGTAGGTTGTTTGTAGTGTTTCACTTGTGTTTGTATTAAACATGTTTAACACTAGCCGCGCTGCATTTTGGTCCTCTCCTTCACCCCTGGAAGAAAACCTTTACAACTGTCAAGTTTTGGCAGCGTTCCTGCTGAATACCTACAAACAAAATGTGAGCTTCTACTTTAGTCAACTTTATTGCAACATGTAAAAACATTTTTTATTCTGCAATAGATCGTGTCGGGGGGCTTACCTGGCCTGATGACTCCAGTCAACGTGGTCGTGCTGCTGCTCCAGTTTCAACTCTTCTGCGGCTATGGAACCCAGACCTGTTCACCAGACGTGCTACCTTGCCCTGGACCTGCTGTTTCTCGACTCTCTCTCGTGCAGCAGCTGTCTCTAACTCTGCTATGAAAAGCCAACTGACATTTACTCCTGAGGCGCTGACCTGTTGCACACTCTACAACCACTGTGATTATGATTTGACCTTGCTGGTCATCTATGAACGTTTGAACATCTTGGCCATGTACTGTTATAATCTCTACCTGGCCACCCCTCAGAGCCTGGTTCCTCTAGGTTTCTTCCTAGGTTCCTGCCTTTCTAGGGAGTTTTTCCTAGCCACCGTGCTTCTACATCTGCATTGCTTGCTGTTTGGGGTTTTAGGCTGGGTTTCTGTATAGCACTTTGTGACATCAGCTGATGTGAAAAGGGCTTTATAAATACATTTGATTGATTGATTGCTGATATACAAAACTCAAAACAAACATAGTAAACACTTCGTCACCAGTGGCAGGTACTCCAATCTTGGTCGTTGGGGGTTCAATCCTTGTTGAAATCACAAGTTTCTTCCTCTCGTTAACTTCTTGGCGCTACGGATCCCTTTAGCGGGATCATTTTCCTAAACAACCGCTGAATTGCAGGGTCCAAATATTACAAAAAATATTTATAATCATGCAATCACAAGTGAAATATACCAAAGCACAGCTTAGCTTGTTGTTAATCCACCTATCGTGTCAGATTTTGAAAATATGCTTTACAGCGAAAGCAATCCAAGCTTTTGTGAGTGTATCAATCAATGCTAGAACAGCTAGCCCCAAATTAGCATGGTCGCGAAAGTCAGAAAAGCAATAAAATTAATCGCTTACCTTTGATAATCTTCGGATGTTTGCACTCACGAGACTCCCAGTTACACAATAAATGTTCTTTTTGTTCGATAGATATTACTTTTATAACAAAAAAACGCCATTTGGGTTGCGCGTTATGTTCAGAAAACCACAGCCTCGTTCCGTTCGACGAAAATTCCAAAAAGTATCCGTAATGTTCGTAGAAACATGTCAAATCTTTTTTATAATCAATCCTCAGGTTGTTTTTAACATACATAATCGATAATATTTCAACCGGACCGTAACCTTTTCAATAAAAGAGAGAAAGAAAATAGAGAGCTACCCCTCTCGCGCTCAGGAACTAATCAAAGGACACCTGACTCGTTTTGAAAAATCTCACTCCTTTTTCAAAATAAAAGCCTGAAACTATGTTTAAAGCCTGGTCACAGCCTGAGGAAGCCATTGGAAAAGGAATCTGGTTGATACCCCTTTAAACGGAAGAAAGACGGGAAATGAAACACAGATAAAAAAATAAATAAATCACTTCCGGGTTAAATTTCCTCAGGTTTTCGCCTGCAAAATCAGTTTTGTTATACTCAGACAATATTTTGACAGTTTTGGAAACTTTGGAGTGTTTTCTATCCTAATCTGTAAATTATATGCATATTCTACGATCTGGACCTGAGAAATAGTCCGTTTACCTTGGGAACGTTATAAAAATAAAAAAAAGAAATCTGACCCCTAGCGTCATGAAGTTAAACCACCTTCTCCACCGTACGTTCTGTCTCCCCAATAACCTCCTACTCCTTCACCTGCCGGGGTAAAAGAAAAGACAAAGAAAGAAAACCCAGGGCGAGTTTAAGTAGAGGTCCTGATTGGTTTCACCTGTCTGCAGTTTGGCTCTGATTACAACTGGAGACAGGTGTGGCTGTTCTGCTGCAGTCTAGAAGTTTTCCCCTGAGCTGTCCATGGTCCTACTTCACATTGCTGTCCGTGGTCCTGGCAGCCAGAAACCAAAGATACCTTGCAGGCACATACCGTCCATCCACCACACAACTCCTACAACCGCTACAGTACACAATCATTACTAGTAAGTACACCTCAAGATATACTTCATTTTAATTTCTGTGTAATACCTAGTAATTACATTGAACTTATGCATATATTACATGTACTCTTTGGTGAACTAGTGTGTTTATTTTCTCACTTGGCTAGTGCTTCCAGAAACTAAAAAATGAGGGTCAGGATGGGTAGCGTACTAATTACATTGAACTTATGCATATATTACATGTACTTTGTGATGAACTTGAGGGTTTATCCTCACTTGGCAAGGAGGTTCAGGTTGGCATAATGGGTAACGTACACATTAATTGTAAGTTATTTTTTAAAATTATAATCTGGGATGACACCCATATGGAAGACACCAGTCATTGAGGATGACCTATATCTGGTCTGTTGTTGTAAACTCAACCAAGGTAACCCAGATGGTACACTTTTTGGGGGCAAGTGCTAGCAACAACATTGAGTGGAGATTTTGAAGAGTGCATATTCACTGGTAGATAATTAGAGCCTATTGAGCCTCCAATCTTTGTAGTCTCTGACAACCAGCACATCTGTACACAAGCGATTACAACCTTTTGACAGTTATTACTGAATCAGATGCATCTGAAAAGAAACTAAACAATAAATTGGTGAATTTAGTGGAAACTTTAAAATTTGTAACAAGCTTTTGTTGTTACACCTCTGTAATTACAGACTGCAATTGCCACCAGTTACATGTTGTTTTGGAGTGTAACTATGAGTTATTACAATGAACTACAATACTTGTTACAGTGTAATTACAATATAAGGACCCCTTAAAATGAAGTGTTACTGAATAGGTATTTATGTAACAAATCTGTACAAATATCACCATTTCAAAAGTTGTTGTTGTATATCGGTTGGCCTTAGTTTGACTATGGTCTTATGACGATGATGTGCATATCTGTTTATCTGACGTGGTGAGGGAAGGAGAGGACGACCATGTGACAGGAAGAGGGATGCTCCCTTGTTTTCTGCTCTGCAGAAAAACCGTCAACTTATAAAAAACAACTAGATCAACACTGAATCGTTCCAATGGTGTCCATACCCAAGAGATGCACAGGCACTAATTTGTCTACACTTATCATTCCACTTTAATGCAACCTGTGCAGTGGAAGACCTAGCCAGTGTCATTGGAAAAAATAAAACTTTAGTTTGTGATGATCTACGTTGTAACTCATATGCCGCTCTTTGCCAAGGTTGCACTATATCTGGTGGCGAATGACAAATAGCTTGCTTCTTCTTTCTGGCTTCTCCTCTCTAGGGGTGACTCCTCTCTCCAGTTATATCAAAAAGGAACATTGGTTCAAGTGAAACGCACACGGAATAGGGTTTATTTGCCAAAAGAATGTCACCTAAAGCGTCAATTCCCATGTTACTGCTAGACCTACTGTCACTACTATTTTAAGCTTGGAATAGGAAACTTTCAAATAACGACAATGGCTTTGACATTTGAACGTTTTCCTCATTAATGTCAAAATATGTTATATATAATACAACAATGCAAACAACACTTTACTGAGACAGTGTAGTGTAAAATAAAGTGAATATATCTGCTTAACAAACGGGCAGAGATCACACATAGGGATATAAAAAGAGAATCATTGAATGTACGTATCACGTTTCAAGTAAGACCCAACTGCAGACTGAGTTGAAGTAACAATGTTTATTACAGCAACAGGGGCAGGCGAACAACAGGTCAAGGCAGGTAGGGGTCAATAATCCAGAGTAGTGGGGCAAAGGTACAGGACAGCAGGCAGGCTCAGGGATAGGTCAGGCAGAGGTCGGTAATCCAGAGTAGGGGCAAGGTACAGGACGGAAGTCAGGAGCAGGCGGAGTGGTCAGGCAGGCGGGCTAGAAAAAGAGAGACTAGAAAAACGCAGGAGCTGAGACAAAACGCTGGTTGACTCCAACAAACAAGACGAACTGGCCTATTCTACGATCTGGACCTGAGAAAAAGTCAGTTTACCTTGGGAACGTTATTTTAAAAAAATTTAAAAATCTGACCCCTAGCTTCAAGAGGTTAAATCAAATATTTGGTAACATGTGAATATATTTAGTATAGTTTGATCTAAAAAGGATAACTTTTTAAATGTTTTACAATTTGTATTTTTATGAAATTCACTGAGGAGGATGGTCCTCCCCTTCCTCCTCTGAGGAGCCTCCACTGCAGTATATCATACGCAATCTTTGGTACTTTAGTGAGGTATTCCCGTCAGTATGCAATTATTTTAGTGACAGCATGATTAGATTGGACACAAAAATGGGCAAATTTGCATTTCACATAATGTGCTACTTATTTTCTTTCAATTAATGAGGTTCAAATCTCAGTGAAAGAGCTGATTAGAAACACTGCAGACATCTCCTACCCAGGATAATACAGTATATAAGATCACAAACATCCCACATGTAATATCAGATCATCAAGAACAGTTTTTAATAGACTTCCTTTAAATATTTTTCTAAAGGAAAAGCAGTCGGCTGCTTCCATTTGGCTTCAAATGACAGTTGTTGCACCAAAGAAAAAAAATACTAGGATATGTCAATTATGTAACATTTTACATTAACTTGGGCTTCAAGCACACAGTAGTTGTGATAATGTTGCGTTAGGAGGTAGGTGAAGGAGTAAGGCGCAGGAGAGCAGAGATGTCTGAGAAGCGTACTTTAATTGGCAAGTCCACCAACACAGGTATGGCACAATCAAAAAAGTACAACGCCCTCGACAACAGAGAACCCGTACAAACGCACGGAGGAACAAACTGTCACGTTCCTGACCTGTTTTCCCTTGTTTTGTATTTATTTAGTATGGTCAGGGCGTGAGTTGGGTGGGTTGTCTATGTGTGATTTTCTATGTTGGGATTTTGTGTTCGGCCTGGTATGATTCTCAATCAGAGGCAGCTGTCAATCGTTGTCCCCGATTGAGAATCATACTTAGGCAGCCGGGGTTTCACGTGTTTTGTGGGTGTTTGTTTTCCGTGTCAGTAGTTGTGCCACACGGGACTGTTTGTCGGTTAGATTCTCTTTTGTTATTTTGTTTCGTGTAGTGTTCAGTTTATTGATAATAAAACATGGACACTTTCCACTCTGCGTCTTGGTCCGATCCCTACACCTCCTCTTCAGACGAAGAGGAGGAAATCAGCCGTAACACAAACAAAGTTCCGACAATAACACTCTTATGAATCCGTGAAAACAAAGAATGGCATAACCTCACCGAGCACATCACAATGAAAGAATAATCCCGCACAAACCTAGGCAGGCAACAGGGTAAATATATACACACAGAAATTAAGGCAAATGAAACCAGGTGAAAAAGAACCAAAGACAAAACAAACAGAAAAGGAAAAAGGGATCGGTCATGGCTAGTAGACCGGCAACGCCGAGCGCCGCCCGAACAGGGAGAGGAACTACCTTCGGTAGAAGTCGTGACAGAAGTACCGTAGTACATACCTGATACAAAATAACTACAAAAAGTATAGTTACCTTTGAAGAAAAAGCCTCTAAGTAATAAAAAAAAAAATCATGGCAGTGAAAAAGCGGAGACCATTGACTTTAATGCAGAGGTAGCATGTGGTAACAACTATTTATGCTGAAGCCTGACTTTTCCCTGGGCATCAGAAAAGCTGCTTGGGGCATCTAGAAAGTGCATGCAGAGATACTGCAGCAATTAAAAAGTGGGAGATGATATCACGGCTCAAATATTCTGCCGTATTCCCTTGTCATGAAAACATGGCCTCTCCTCAGTAATCCAGCATTAATGGGGACGAGTTCAACCAGGGTGTCAGAGCAGCCAAGTGTCAGGGATTTTCAGTGCTCACTCTCTCTCTCTCTCTCTTTAGACTCTTCGGCGGATTTTAAAATCACTCCATAAGCATTGTGATAATGAAGCTTAGCTAGGATGCCAAAAAGTGTAGCAGTGAAAGAAAAAGCATTGTGCTATTTTATAATTAGCCCTCTGGGTTGGAGGCAAGCATTCTATTTCATCTCTGAGATGCACTTTGTCAAGCCTGTGATGTTGTGGTTGTTAAATGGGGATGAAATCGGAACAATTAGATGCATCACAAGCTGTTTATCTCCAGCCTCTTCCAAGCTGACATGACGTCTGTTATAACACCGCAAAACAAGTGTCACAGACTCGCCGTCTGAAACAGACAGTGACATTATTAATTCTGCTGGGAGGCTTCAGTCTTCTCGTCTTGAGATGTGAAGTGAAGGAGGACGTCTAGGCTGGAGTATCATGTTATTGATGCCAATTTGGCACAGAGAAATGTGTGAGAAAAAAGACTGCATTGTCCATCCTTCGCAAACAGTTTCCAACGCAACAGTTAAGGTTGGGAATTAATCAGTGTGTAAGCAGCAGGGCTCTTCTGATAATTTGTGTACGAGGAGCTATAAATAGGGGATTCTCAAAATAAATTAACACCGTTTGACCTCAATTTTCTTAACTTCAGTCTAGTTAGCCAGTGCTTTAATCACTTAAATTAATTGGTTTCCTAGTATATATCCACAACAAGAAGGCGGCACAGGCTTAATAACGCAGTGCATGGGCTGAATCAGGAGATATTTTCTAAAGAGTTGGAGCTAGCCTACATTGCTGAAGAAAAAGCAATCATGTGCTCCGTGCATGACCAACTTTTCCATTAATATTAATATTGTCACACCCTGATCTGTTTCACCTGTCTTTGTGCTTGTCTCCACTCCACCCTGATCTGTTTCACCTGTCTTTTTGCTTGTTTCCAGCCGCCTCCAGGTGTCGCTCATCTTCCTCATTATCCCATGTGTATTTATACCTGTGTTCTCTGTTTGTCTGTTGCCAGTTCGTCTTGTCAAGCCTACCAGTGTGTTTTCGGTGCTCCTGTTTTTTCTTGTCTCTGTTTTCTAGCACTCCCGGTTCCGACCTGTTCTGCCTGCCCTGACACTGAGCCCGCCTGCCTGACCATTCAGCCTGCCCTGACTTTGAGCCTGCCTGCCCCCCTGTACCTTTCAGACTCTGAAAATGTATCTTATGATGCTAAAGTCTGGAATGGCGCTCTCCTGGGCTACGGTGTTTTGGGAGCA